>NC_134643.1:117045558-117394058 GCF_030463565.1 Pelecanus crispus | reverse complement strand
CAGCTAGTGACTCTGTATTCTGATAATAACAATAATCTTTAGCAAAATCAAGAGACAGTACACATCTTCCTTTTTCCACCTAAAAAAAGACTCAATTCCTCTATATTCCATCCTCAACTTCTTTTTCCTAGCCTTTTCCATTTTAGTTGAATAAAGCTTCCTTGTCAGTCTGCCCATCCTCACTAGCCAAAAGCACCTTCACACATTTTTCTAATGCACATATGAATTTTTTAAACTTTCTTGTCACTTAGTCTGTGTGTGGTTTTGGTGCTACAAAAACAAATTAAATCTTAAGACAAGCATTGCATTTTAAGCTTCTGTATATGATAAAATTGCTGCTATTTTTAATCAAGTAAGAACTGTTTCTGTCTCATAATGCCTGATTTTAATGAAGTAACACATAAATAACTTTTAGACATTTTAAGACCAACATACTAAATAAAAATAGTTTTATTTTGTTATTAGGAAAAAAGTATTTTTTCCTAACTGAACAGTTCATTATGTAGATATTATTTCTACTAACAGATTAAGCTAATCGCTGAACATACTAAACAATTCCTCAGGCATTGTCTAGTATTATTACCTCCTCTATAGCACTGACATATTTAAGGAGCTATTCAATTTTAGCATGTGAATTTAAGTTATCAAAAATTGCTACACTGCATTTCTCTAGCAACACCACTCCCTAAGGAACATTCAATTATTCTGTTCCTAATACCATGTTTCTTAAAACAGTTATCAGTATCTTTCTAAATACCAATGTCTTCTTCACTGATAACCTCAAACAGAAAAGAATAGACAACACTGTGTAAAAAATATACAATATTAGGATTTTGCTTCATGACTGAAGAAAAAGTACATACATGCATTACACTTT
The DNA here is from genome assembly GCF_030463565.1 of Pelecanus crispus. NCBI lineage: Eukaryota > Metazoa > Chordata > Aves > Pelecaniformes > Pelecanidae > Pelecanus > Pelecanus crispus. Next base: position 117,393,181 of record NC_134643.1, on the reverse strand, counting down.
ATAATGCAACATTTGAGAAAGAAGGATTTGTGATATTTGTTTTTTCCCCGTGTGGAATCTATACATATAATTGTATGGATTAGCGAGGCTATGCAAGCTAGCCTATCCCAGCATGCTCCCCACCCTGTGTACTTAAAGGGAGCTTGAAGCCAGTTTAAAAAACTTAACCTGCATTTTTTATTTTGTTGAAGTCATAAACTTTGCAATGCAAAATCTTAACTTTGTTCTGTTTATGATTTTAATGGATTACCTCCAAGACTGAGAGAAAACAGTTTTTGCATTAGTTTATTCTTTGGACTTGTTCAGTAGGCAAAAAAAAAAAAAGTAACTGAGAAAGGATGCCAAATTATTACAGTTCTGATTTTCTTTAGACTTCTGCATACTATTTTATATACCAAGTCTTTAATATGAGAATAACAATCTGCATGAAATTAAGAAATGTATCCATCAAGCCAGCTCCTACCCATCTAATTTTGGTTAGGTAACAGATTAAACTACATTAAGAAAGTGCTACCCTACTAATTAAATTTCATAAAACCACCAGCAAGAAATGAACCATAAAATCTTCCAAGTCAGCCACAGAACAGGCAGATTTTCTTTACGTGGATGATCAAAATCCCTCAGAACTATGGAGGCAGCTATCAACAAAACAAGTCAGTTCTAAGTCATACGCAACATAAATATTTCCTGGCACAAAGTGTTAGCAATGGCTAGGAGATTGAGCAGGCGATACTACCTTCCAGCCACTTCCAGTTTTCAGAAGGATCACTTTCACTTTTTTTTAAGGCTCAGAGTACAGCAGACATTCCATTTATTCTTGGAAATTAACAGATGCAAATTTCTTACTGTGTGTCCTTTCTTTCTTTGTTAATTTGAGAATTATTTTCTGATGTGGCTAGACACTTGGAAAAAAATACTCAACGCCTTTCACCTTGAAGTCCCAAGTTCTTCAGCAGCCTGTAGGACCACCATAATTACAGGTCTTTCTGAATAGGTTAGACATGTATGTGTTGATGTATGTGTGTTAGGCAAGAATGGTGTGATCTTGTGAGGAAGGAATGTTGTCTGGGGTCCTTTCTAGGGTTTAGGGTTTTTTTTGTTTTGTTTTAATGGGTTTAGGATTTTCCAGAAGTATTCCAATGAAATAGCAGTACACAAGATCTACTGACTATGAAAACTAAGTAGTCACAAGATGGCTAAAATGGGTCTTAGGATACAAACTTGAACCCACTTAAATATTCAACCAAATATTTTAAAACATGTTTAAGCTACAAGGCAATAAGGTTCTTTTGCGTGTTAACTTCTCTACCCACCACAGTGTGGCCAGGGTATGACTAGCCAGTGTTTGACCTAGATTTAGGTGGGTCTATGTTTTGCTGTGTCCTCTTTTCACCACCTTTTATGTTTCTTCACCATGTTTTCTGAGGCTCAGTTGCTCCACTAACAACTGCATGAAATGAGAAGACCAGACTGCAAACGGATACCTTTGCTATAAGAATCATAAATTCTTTTAAAATTGGAAAAATGCCATACCTTTGAACAAGTTTCATTCAATAAAAAATGCATTGCTCTGATGATCATGCGTATGACTCAATCAGTATACTGAACAGATTATTTTAGAAATACAGTTTGGCCTTAGGTATATTCAGTTGATAAACTATCATAAAGGAAACAAAAAGCATCTTCATATTGCTTTAAGAAAACATGAAGATCTGAGAAATGAAAGAAATTGTGAACTCCAAAAAGTTTCACAAGCTATTTAAGAGAATTAAAGCAAGAGAGATATGGCAGACAACGAGGAGTAACAAAAAAGGAAGCGGTTGCAAGTTACCAGTTGTAATAATTATCTTGAATCTCCCTTTTCAATAAACATTGACATTACTTCTCTATTCTTCATCCTGAAGAGCTTCATCTCCTTTCTAAAGCGTCCTGCATAAACATCCAACACCATAAATAAACTGCCTAGTAATTCAGGAGTTACAGAAAAATATAATAATCATATTTAATATATGCCATGAGGTATATCATGTTTTCAAATATCCACTAATATGTCCTATCCTACAGACAGTACTTATTTTAGAAATACCAATTTAGTTTTAACAGTTATTAAGTCACTTTGCTTTAGAAAACCAAGGAATATTGGAAAGAAAGTAGAAACTGTCCAGATGCACATACCCTGTAACAGCTATAAAGCAGAAACTACTTTCAAATCTTAGTGACAGAACAACTAGTAAAAGGGACACAGTAATTGAATGGCCTTGCAAACTCTCCCAAAGAAAACAGAGCGTGGATCTGGCAAGATGAATTGAAGTAGGGAACTTCTATACACAACCAAACTGTAAGCCTTCCTTCCTGTGGAGGAAGCATGTACAGAAGTTTTCACACTGCTCTTATTTGATAAAATGATTCACATTATTTCCTCTCCTTAAATGAGATTTTTTGAGACAGAGAAAATCCTCGATAAGTATGACAGACAGTGGCCTTTAAAAACTGCACCCCCCTAGAATGCTGAGAGAAAAGCAAATGGAACTCAGTTGCAAGAACAGCCATTTTCAGAATAAAGATTTTTCAGAATTATTTAGAATAAAGTTCTATTTATTTAACACTGAGGTTCACACTTCAGACACAACATTTCAAAAGCTGTTATCTATAATTAAGTGAGAGAACTTGGTGAAGATAGTTGATAACTAACTGTAAAATGCAGTATGAAAAATGATACTGACTGCAAATTAGACTGAATTTGCATGTACAAGTAGACATATTACACTAACTTGTTTTTCCCAAAACTTCTGTTACATATATGTTCTAGAATAGATTTGATTTAATGGCTGTTCTGAAACATGTACTTACAGCCATATCACTCAAAATTCTTTTTATGTACATGCAACACCACAATTTTAACTGAAGAGGACTGTAAAGTAAAACCTTACCCAGTCTGTAGCCTGTTTTATGTTAAGATTCTCATGCAAATCTGCCTTAAGTAAAAATGACTTGAGTGGTCTCATACTAAATTTCATTAAACACATTTATATTGTTACAGTTTTGTCACACTTTTTTCACTTTCAAAACTCTTCTCAGATTCATTTCAGAATGAAATGAGAACAGAACAGGAAGATGAACACAGTGATAATTTGAATACTCTGTACTGGCACAATTATCTGAGGGAGGCATTTCTGCTTCTTCTAATTTTTCCTTTTAACAGGAATTAATCTATAGAGATTAGCATCAAGATCAAACACTAAATCTTAAATCATCTACATCTGAACTCCTGAGAGAATTTTAATAGAAGAGCACCTCTACTTAAAATGACAGAAACAACAAAAGGTGCTTAAACAATCAACTAATAATAACAACATTTAACTCATGGTGATGCATCCTGGACTACACAGTATTTTTTGCTTACCACACTCCTGGATCAGCCTAACTTCTCAACAACACGTACAGGATTTCTCCTGGAACTGAAAGACAGACATCAGATTTCGTACAATCTATGCAAAACAGCTGTTCTTGAATGTAACCTTGGATGCCTGGTACAACCACCAGGGAAAACAATCAAGGGCTACAAGCCAAGAGCATGCTGTTTCAGTAGGACCTTCCATATTGTGGCCAAAATTTGTGGAAGCACCATCTGTTCTGACAAAAAAGAACACTATTTTGGTTTGTTTGTTTGCTGTTTGCTCCCCCACAGCTCCCAGCTTAATGTTTTCTTAACCTGTGACATTGCAGTATAACTCTGGATTTGCAACGTATGCACCACATACAATAGGGAATGATGTTATCTTCTTCCAAGAGTTTTGCATTATCTAGCTCATAGTAGAGAGCAATGCTACAAATTAAATGGCAAACACACAAAAAGTTATTTACAATGTAAAGCACACAGATTTTTCATTGTGCAAATCCCATTAATGAAATCCACACAAATAAGTCCCCTAGCTTGTTCCTCAAAAATTAATGCTAAAGCATTTATTTATAACTACATGTTCTTTTCAAAAGACTAACAATTACCAGACTTTAATGACATCTCTTTGGAGACTATGGACATATAAAACATATAAACCTAAAATAACTGTTTGGCTTGAAGCCTGGTTAAACCACAATTCTGTGAGTGAAAATTAATCTGTCAGATGAAACATACACTTTTTTTCCATAGTACAGTTAAATTCATTGTACAAGTCAAGCTGTACTTTGAAGTCAGCAATTTGGAAAAGCATTTTCCTTCTTCAAAAGTAAAACAAAAAGCAATAAAATGATTACTATTCACACAAGCTGACATCTTTCTTACAGTGTTGGAAGAAAATTACTTTTTTGACAAATGCTTGTAAGAACCTGCATGGGAGCAGGAAAAAAATGGCATGCTATGGCACTGATGTTAACTTAAGATTTATAAAAGGAGCCTTTTTAAAAGGTTCATACACACAATTAGTGAAACCAACAGAGGTTCAACATAGCTAAATGCCAGGTCCTGCACTTGGGTCACAACAACCCCATGCAATGCTATAAACTTGCGGAAGAGTGTCTGGAAAGCTGCCTGGCCGAAAAGGACCTGGGGATGCTGGTCGACAGCCGGCTGAACATGACCTAGCAGTGTGCCCAGGTGGCCAAGAAGGCCAACAGCATCCTGGCCTGTATCAGGAATAGTGTGGCCAGCAGGAGCAGGGAGGTGATTGTGCCCCTGTACTCGGCGCTGGTGAGGCCACACCTGGAATACTGTGTCCAGTTTTGGGCCCCTCAATACAAGAAAGACATTGAGGTGCTGGAGCGTGTTCAGAGGCGGGCAACGAAGCTGGTGAAGGGTCTGGAGCACAGGCCTTATGAGGAGCGGCTGAGGGAACTGGGGTTGTTTAGCCTGGAGAAGAGGAGGCTGAGGGGAGACCTTATCGCTCTCTACAACTGCCTGAAAGGAGGTTGTAGTGAGGTGGGTGTTGGTCTTTTCTCCCAAGTAGTTAGCGATAGGACGAGAGGAAATGGGCTCAAGCTGCTCCAGGGGAGATTTAGATTGGATATTAGGAAAAATTTCTTTACTGAAAGAGTGAGTGGTCAAGCATTGGAACAGGCTGCCCAGAGAGGTGGTGGAGTCCCCATCCCTGGAAGTGTTCAAAAAACGGGTAGACGTGGCACTTTGGGACATGGTTTAGTGGGCATGGTGGTGTTGGGTTGATGGTTGGACTGATGATCTTAGAGGTCCTTTCCAACCTTAATGATTCCTAGTTTTTACTTTCATTAAAAAATAATTCAGCCACCAAGCCAGGAAACATGAAATCCTTACTCTCCCCTTAATTGGTTTAGTGGTGGACTTGGTAGTGTTAGGTTAATGGATGGACTGGATGATCTTAAAGGTCTTTTCCAACCTAAACAATTCTATGATTCTATTCTAGGTATCCTGTTCTAAGAGTTAAGGTGTCAGGGTCAGGAGAGGTAGGGATGGGGGTTGGTGGGGGTGGAGGTTGGGAGTGTGGGGGTGAGAAAAAAACACAGAAAAGGGAAAAAGAAAATGTACCATTCTAGAAATAAGTGAACTTCCACCATTTCCAAAGAAAATAACAACTAAAGCTTCAATTAGCTGGACAGATTAATAGCAGCACATTAAAAAAAAAATTAAAAATGGCTACAGTATTTCATCATTAACAGTCAGCAAAACTCCTACTGAAAACAATGTTTTGTTTTCTTTTGTTTTTCAAGGAAAAGTACATATTTTATTTTCCCACATCCAGTGGTTTCTGACATTCCAAGTTAATTATTCCACCATACTAGCAAACAGATCTACAAGTCAAAATCAAACTCATGTCCAGGAAAAAAAATAAAGATACTAAGGGAAACTCCTTAATTACTTTTCTTCAAACTTAACTATTTCAGGAATAGGCATTTTAAGGCTGCTATTCTTAAGTGAGAATTCTGCAATTTGAATCTTTTGGGGGACTTTCATGGCAACACCACTACCCTATCAAGACATTCTCATTTTCAAGCTGTCTTTTACTTTTGTGACAGTTTCTCTAATAAAACTCTAATTTGATAACACGGGTAAGATACACAAATTGTATTAAATTTTATATATTTCCTAATAAAACACTGTGTTTTGAAGTATGCAAGTTATACTACAGTCACAGAAAAATCAGGATATTTGCATGGCAAGAGATGATCCTAGATAGTCTAAAGAAATAAGGCAAATAAGAGAGAAAGAAGGATTAGCATCTCCAGTTTACAGATAAGGAAGTAGGCCAGAAAGAGATTATGTTATACTGATATTTGCTTCCATACAGTCTGATAGTCCTGTAACCAAACAGATTTTATATTCCAAATATATTGTTCAGGAAGAATTGAGTCATTTTTCAGATATAACATTATAAAATATTTATATGAACTCATTAAAAACAAGTTGACATTGGATTGGCTTTACCTCACTCTAACTTCTTGGACATTTTAGTAAGAGTCTACGTTGGTGTTTCATTTACATAAAATGACCGCATTTTCCAGGTGAATGAATGCTGCTAGTTTTCCAAGCATTCTGCAAGGAACACCTTGGAACACAGCTGCAACCTTAAACTCAGTGCATTTGTTTCAAACAGTGTGAAGTCTTCATGGAAGGTCTATACTATCTGAAAGCTTTCAGCTGTGAAGCAGCTTTTTCAAATTAGTCTAGCCTTCAATTCAATAACGTCTCAACGTATATGACATTTTCATAAACTCCCAGAAGCTTATTTTCAAAAAAGTCTGATTATTTTAACAAGCCTGAAAAAGCTAAACACTAAAAATAAAAGCTGTCTCTACTATGGAATAGTCACTATATAAAATTTATTATGTTTTTTGAAGGTTGAGTTCATATGGGCAGATTCAAACAACATACTCAATCCTATTGAATAATCAAAGAGAACAGAGATCTCAAACTATTGTATACATTTGTAAAAATCTGACTCAAATACAAAAAGATAGAAGGCACTAAGAAACACGCTGACTATAAACTACCTTTCTGAGTTTTAGCTATTCTGATATCCACGAAAGGCTCAAGTTAAGCTTATGTTGGGTTCTTATCACCAGTAGGCCAACTGACTTCAGCTAGTCAATCAATACCCTAAGACACAGTAGAAGACTTGATCATGTGAGTAAATTCTACCAACTTAATGTACTTTCTTCCATTAATAGACCAAAATAATTTAATTTTTCATCGTCTGACATGCACAGAAAATTATGGGTGGGGTCTAGAATTAAGAAGACTTTTCCTGACATAATCATACTGAAAGGAGCTGAATGAGTTAAAATAGCATCTGTTTCATCTGAATTGAGAATATTAATATATTAAAGACACAGAAAACAATTTACAAAGGGGTCTATCGGAAAATTTTGTAAAATGTTAAGCATTATATTTTTACGTTTGAGTTCAAGATTTTACTGCAATATAGTCCCATAGGTATGCATCCGTTTTGCTTTTTTCCTGGCTTCAATGTCTCAGTGTCCTCGTTTCAGCTGGGATAGTTTCTTCCTAGTAGCTGGCATAGTGCTGTGTTTTGGATTTAGTAGGAAAATAATGCTGATAACATGCTGATTTTTTAGTTGTTGCTAAGTACTGCTTATGCTAGGCAAGGACTTTGCAGCTTCCCTTGCTCTGCCAGGGGCACAAGACGGCTTAGACAGGCATACTCTTCGCTGGGTAAAGAACTGGTTGGGTGGCCGAGCCCAGAGAGTAGTGATAAATGGTGTTAAGTCCAGTTGGCGGCCGGTCACGAGCGGTGTTCCCCAGGGCTCTGTTTTAGGGCCAGTCCTGTTCAATATCTTTATCAATGATCTGGATGAGGGGATCGAGTGCACCCTCAGTAAGTTTGCAGACGACACCAAATTGGGTGGGAGTGTCGATCTGCTCGAGGGTAGGATGGCCCTGCAGAGGGACCTGGACAGACTGGATCGATGGGCCGTGGCCAACTGTATGAGGTTCAACAAGGCCAAGTGCCGGGTCCTGCACTTGGGTCACAACAACCCCATGCAACGCTACAGGCTTGGGGAGGAGTGGCTGGAAAGCTGCCTGGCCGAAAAGGACCTGGGGGTGTTGGTAGATAGCCGGCTGAACATGAGCCAGCAGTGTGCCCAGGTGGCCAAGAAGGCCAACAGCATCCTGGCTTGGATCAGGAATGCTGTGGCCAGCAGGAGCAGGGAGGTGATTGTGCCCCTGTACTCGGCGCTGGTGAGGCCGCACCTGGAATACTGTGTCCCAGTTTTGGGCCCCTCACTACAAGAAAGACATTGAGGTGCTGGAGCGTGTTCAGAGGCGGGCAACGAAGCTGGTGAAGGGTCTGGAGAACAAGTCTTATGAGGAGCGGCTGAGGGAACTGGGGTTGTTTAGCCTGGAAAAGAGGAGGCTGAGGGGAGACCTTACCGCTCTCTACAACTACCTGAAAGGAGGTTGTAGTGAGGTGGGTGTTGGGCTCTTCTCCCAAGTAGCTAGCGATAGGACAAGAGGAAATGGGCTTAAGCTGCGCCAGGGGAGGTTTAGACTGGAAATTAGGAAAAATTTCTTCACGGAAAGGGTGGTCAGGCATTGGAACAGGCTGCCCAGAGAGGTGGTGGAGTCACCATCCCTGGAGGTGTTTAAAAAACGGGTAGATGTGGCACTTCGGGATATGGTTTAGTCTGGTCTACCCTTGATTAGTCTAGAGTGGGCTTGGTAGTGTAGGTTAATGGTTGGACTGGATGATCTTAAAGGTCTTTTCCAACCTAGATGATTCTATGATTCTATGATTCTATGATTCTAAGAAACTGGGAGGGGGCACAGCCAGGACAGTTGATCCAAACTGACCAAAGGGCTATTCCATACCATATGATGTCATGCTCAGTATAGAAACTGGGGGGGGCTGGCCGGGGAGCAGCGATCGCTGCTTGGGAACTGTCTGGGTATTGGTCTTTGGGTGGTGAGCAATTGCACTATGCATCACTTTTTTTTTCTTGTACATTCTTTTATCATTACTATTATTATTTTCCCTTCCTTTTCTGTCCTATTAAACTGTCTTTATCTCAGCTTATGAATTTTACTTTGGGGTTTTTTTTCCAATTCTCTCCCCCACCCCACTGGGGAGGGGGACGAGTGAGCGAATGGCTCTGTGGTGTTTAGCTACCTGCCAGGTTAAACCACAATACTCAGATACCAATAATTAACACTACAGAATATGAAGTATAAGACATTTAATAATACAAACACTCACTGTCATATCAACATGCTGAAATGCAAGCATTTTTTTTTCAGTAAGATATTTGACATATCTTCCTGCACAGAATTATGCATCATCTATTTCTACTATTGGTATTACTATTCACAGAATATCTTCTGTATGCAAATGTGTTTGTATGTATTCTTATAGGCCAGAACTTCAATCTTTACAGTATTTCAGTCTTTCTTTGGTTAACACACCTCTGTCAAGACATTGTAATGTGGACAGCATTATTTTCCATTTTAGTGGGAAAAATATCAGTGACTTCAGCTGCATGCTCCTCATAACATTGGAGGAAACTCGTGCACGTGCATGAAAAGGCCACAGAGAGACACAGACAGACATCTTTGGGTGAAGAAAAAATCCTAACGATACTTAACCCAAGAAATACTGAAAAGTTGTGTTAGCAAATAGAAGGAATAGTTTAGGAAATATTTAAACACCCACCACTTTTGTTTATGGAAATATGCTGACAACTGGTACCTCCAGTTTTCTCTCTCTCCTGGCTGCTGTGGTTGAGTCATGTGACAACTGCTGCTTTTCTGTGGCTCATTTAATCCCCAGTCCTTCACACAGCAGCTAGATTTGACCTCATATGAGACTGCAGCTACCAGGTTTGCGCACTTGATAACATATGTTTAAAACTAATATAATGTTTGAATTACAGAAGAATAGCTTATCTCTATTATGGGGTTTCATTCTCAATTTTAAAAACTCTTGCTTAAAAGATCTGTATAACTATAGTGGTAACTTCCTACTAGACATGACTTTTTAACCATTCATTCAACTGGGAAACACAAATAATGTGCTATTTGCACTTTTCCATGTTGACATCCCCTCATCCCTAATAGCGGTAAACATCACTTTCATCTACACACTTAGAATAATATTTAAATAATATATATAATTTGTATCATCTCTCATACGACTTGGACCTGAGACACAAAGTAACTACTTGCCATAATCCTACTATTAATGTAACTTCCACGTAACCTGAGGCACATATTTCTTGTTCTAATTTTAATGAGTAGCCTCTTCTAGGATAAGTATAAAAAAGTTTGCCTTATTCAACAGAATTAAACCCAAAACTCAATTCTAACTAGATCTTACATTTTTCTGCATTAGCTACTGAATGTGAGTATCTTCAACACACTCAAGAAAAGGGAGATCCTAAGGATAACAGGAGTCACTAAAATATACTACTAAAAAAAAAAACCACACCAGTAAATAAGCACTTTCCTAGCTGAAAAATGTGCAAACATACTGAAAAATGTGTAAAACATTTACTGAAAAATTGTTCTGTCTAAACCCACAGTTACCCAGTATTTCAGAACACGTGGGGAAACTAAACCTCTGTAAACTGTATGGGAAACTTTTCACACATCTTTTAAAATTTTATGTAATATGCTTTCCATAAACAACAGTACTTGTCTGCAGATATGTATGTATTACATACACATTCTACATCTAGACCAATAACCAAGCAATATTTTCACAGCTATTTTATAGGCTAAAAGGATATGCACATGCAGTAAGGAAGGAGGGAAAAGCTAGAAGCACCACAACCAATGTAAAAATTCTACAGTATTGAAAAAATGGTCAAATTGTGACCGACTTAAAGCAAGTTAAGAATCTGTTCTAGGGCCCAGGTTTTTACCTAGCCACCCAGCCGTTATGAGATTGCTACTGTGAACAAAGAACAGAAACTGTGACTTTAAATCACTATCTAATTCCTTTCACAGCTCATTCATTGGGCAACAACCACATAATGGTCAGGATAAATACAGTAATATTTCTCTTGTCATTCCTAATACTAACCCCAGTCAGGCAAGTTGCTCTACCAGGTTTTCCTCTAGCAGTCAGCTACAATCAACCCTTTTTAATAGCAGATTTTTCAGCTGGGGCTGCTGAGAGATAAAAAGAGTGGTGGGGGTGTAGATTAGAGGTAATTAGATGGAGCAAGAAGATTAAAAAAAAACTGATACATTTAATAGCATTTCCAAAAGTAATGTTATGAGTATTCAAAGTATGCAAACAGCCCAGCATACTGGAGAAGATTCTGTCTCAGTCTGTTTTAAATACTGTGAAAGGATTTTTAGGAAACAAGAAATCTTAGCAGAGACAATAATGGCATTAGCTACTTTCTTCCTTCTTCTTCCAAAACTCTTCCTTCTTCTCCTATTTCAAGTAACAGAAACAAGTTCACAAAATAATTTTCATCTTGCTTTTATCCATAAAACAATGATACAGAAATTATATCATGATATCACTTCAATCACCAGCTGAATCCAAATATACTTGTTTTAAAAAGTTGTTAGACCTTTTACTAACCATGAGCAGCAATGGAAAGAGCAAGAAATAAACAGACTGTGGAAAATACAAAGAAATTTCAGATAACAAAGGGTAGTGTTACTTTAAGGTCAGATTTTCTGGAGAAATAGTGAAAAATGACTAAAACACGTAAAGGATTTTTGTTTGTTTCCAACATTATTATGATGCAATGATGCAGACTCTTTCTTAAAAAATTTCAAATTGATAGTTCCCGGAAGATAATTAATATAGGAAATATAAATAGGGAAGATACAGTAAGGGAGTACTAGAGCAATTCTAAAGATGCAAGGTTTACTTTGTGAATATACTCTCCATTCATAACAGCAACTGAATTTAATGACTCCTGCATTTTTATTCCTGCAATTTCTTTCAACAGACCTTTGACTTTTGTCAAAGGCATTCAATATTGAAATATATGCAGCTGCGTCTGGAATAAAAGTGAGGTCTGCATATGTGAATCTAGAAAGCACATAAATAAGTTTCCTTTTACATAATGAATATTGTAGTTCAGTTATACCTGCAAATGAGATGATTAAGGAGAACCTCCAAAACAATAAAAACAGAACCAAGACTTTTCAAGTTAAAGAAGGGGATTCCTTCATATGTTTTGAAAGTATCTGTCGTGGTTTAGCCCCAGCCAGCAACTAAGCACCACGCAGCCGCTCGCTCACTCCCCCTACCCCGATGGGATGGGGGAGAGAATCGGAGGAGTAAGAGTGAGAAACACTCCGGGGTTGACATGAGAACAGTTTAATAATTGAAATAAAGTAAAAGTGTAATGATGATAATAACAATATAATAATGATAATAATAATAATAATATACAAAGCAAGTGATGCACAATGCAATTGCTCACCACCCAACGACCGATACCCAGACAGTTCCCGAGCAGCGATCGCTGCTCCCTGGCCAACCCACCCCAGTTTCTATACTGAGCATGACGCCATATGGTATGGAATAGCCCTTTGGTCAGTTTGGATCAACTCTTCTGGCTGTGCCCCCTCCCAGCTTCTTGTGCACCTGGCAGAGCATGGGAAGCTGAAAAGTCCTTGCCTAGCATAAGCAGTACTTAGCAACAACTAAACCATCAGTGTGCTATCAACATTCTTCTCATTCTAAATCCAAAACACAGCACTATGCCTGCTACTAGGAAAAAAATTAACTCTACCCCAGCCGAAACCAGGACAGTATTTCATCTCAGAATTTTGTTTATCTCTAGATTTTCTTTAATAAAACATATTCACGTTAGGTTAATTTTTCATATCCTGGACAATATTTTTTCTGAATGTATAACAAACTACATAAGAAGTCAGTACCTTCTGTTAAGAAAAAAAAACCCACACAAACATATTCTGCTCTTGGTTGTTTCCGTCTGATGCCCTTTACATTTCCCTGCTTATCCTTCCCCTCCTCCCTGCTCCTTCCTCTAATCTAACTGTGAACTCCAGGTACTCGCTCAAGAAACAGAGAGGGAACAAATCAAATAACTTATTTTTAAGCAATGTCACAATACTATACTATAAACGGTCTCTTAACTTGCGCATAATATGTATTAGTACTCATACTGCTGAACCAAATAGCTTCTGCTTCCTATGATTAAAGATGCACTCCTTCCACCTACAATGCAACATCTTTTATTTTAGAATATTCCAGAAGAAAATCAAGTTCCATAATAAATGCCACAGGTTAACAAGACATGTTTTTTCACCTATTTCTCTCTCCAGACTGGAAAAAAAATTCAGTTCTGGTTGGATATCAACAAAACCTGGGTTTTTCCTGATTACCATGGCATACTCATTGAAATTTAGATTGTATCTTTTTCCTTCACAGACACTACAGACCTCTTTACTGGATGTATTTATACTTTCTCTCTTTGCCATTGATTAAGCTGTGTCCAGTTCAGAAGAATGATGTGTCTCATATTTAATTTCAAGTATTTCCATGTGTCTAGTAAGTTTGCAGCCCAGTTAGTCATAATTGAAGTTAAATGTCAAGACTGATAGTTTTGCTGATTTCAACTCCTTCTAAGAAATACAAAGTGGATTAACTAAACTGCTAAGGAGACCACCACTGAACACCATCTGCCAGCTTGGTCAGTAACTCATCGCTTTTTGCTCTTGCCTTCAAACTAGCATTCTCCAAGCTAGCTCTAGAACTTGAATCAGAAAAGCGTTCCTCAGGGGAACTTATTAGTCTGAACTCTGCCTTCTGAAGACATGATTATGCTATGTTAGAACTGGAGCTGGTATCTCTACAGGGCACCATACCGAACCCTGTGGATGTGCCAGCACCCTGGAGCTAGCTCAGGGATCGCCAGTACATCAGTACATTGAATCATGTGGACAAGTCCAAAAACTTAATAAGTATAAACAGCAGGTAACCTAATAAGGGATTTCTATACTCAGAAGAGAAAACAGCATGCATGTACCAGTGAAAGCATGCCCAAAAAGCTTGCAGTGCTTAATTAGATATGAAACAATTTGTCATGGGTTGGAGTAATTATGGTTTTGGTTAACCATTAAAAATACATAAACAAAAAAATAAAATTGCGGGATGACTTTATGGAAATGCTTAACAGTTGCTTTTGAAAAAAATAAATGACACATAGAAGGACTATCAAGTTAAATAAAGAAGTTAGTGCATGGGGTCAGTTACCATAACTGACTGGATTGAAGCAGCAACATTTTAATCTCTGTCCATTATCGTACGTTATCATCCCTTCAATATTTTGTAATTATAGTACATTAAGACAAAGAGTGTACCGCTTCACTGGAAAAGCAATGTGCACTAAAATTATGCAGGTTTTCCTTACCTCTTTAATGAAAGCAGGTTCATGGATTCATGATATAGTAAATTGCCTGTAACGTAGGTACTTTGATCACCTACTGTTGTAGACATAAGAATGTATTCCATTAAACTCGTCCTTGTAACTATTCTTTCTCCCTTTATCCTAGAGGTACATAATAAACTCAAAAGGTTCTTTTGCTTCTCCAATTTATTGTCCAAAAAGTTGCAAGAAAATTCTTGGTGGACAGGAAAAGACAGCACTAGAAAACACTAACCAACGTTGCATAGGAGACACCTGAAAGTATCAAAATATTGGCAGATTGTAAAAGGAAGCAAGGATTCAAAGGAAGGATATTATTGTAGCTCTGTAAATTTTGGAAGAATCTTTTTTATGCAAAAGTAACAGCTTCGGAAGATGCATAAAAATCTCTGAGTGAAAAATGGATGGAAAAGAAATAATCTCATACTTCAAAAAACACAGTTGGGGAAGAATTCCATGAGATACAGTCCTAGAGAGAAGAGGGGTTCAAGAGATCCCTCAGATGACCTGTGAGAAAAACAGAGACACTGTCTGAGTATGTAGGGATGGAGTTAGGAAAGACAAAGTCCACCTGAAGTTGAATCTGGCAAAGGACATGGAAAGCAACACAAAGGACTTTCACAGGTTCATGAGTAGCAAAATGAAGACCATGGAAAATGTGGGTCCACTACTGAATGGGAAATATGGGCCCACTACTGAATGGGACAGGGGACCTGTTGTTGAAGGATATAGAAAAGTCTAAGGTACTTAGTGACTTCTTCACCTTAGTCTTTACTGAGAAAATGCACCTTTGGGAATCTGAGGTGCCTGACACCGGAAAAGTATGGATCAAGGAAGACCTACCCTTGGTGCGGGAGGATCAGGCAAGGGAACATAACAGTCTAGACATACACAAGTCCATGAGGCCTGATGGGATGCTCCCGCAAGTGTCACTGAGAGGCCACTCTTGTCATCTTGGAAAGACTGAGGTGATCAGGAGAGGTGTCTGAGGACTGGAAGAAAGCAAATGTCACCCTTATCTTCAAGAACGGTCAGAAGGAGGATCCAGGGATGTACAGGTCAGTTAGCCTCACCTTGATCCCTGGGAAGATGATGGGACAAATAAACCTGGAACCCGTTTCCAAACATATAAAGGACAAGAAGGTGATTGGGAGTAGTAAGCATGGATTTATGCACATAAATCCATTACATTTAAACATTCAGAACAGTCTGAACACATAACATCCTCATAGACAAACTGATGAAACATGGGATAAATCAGTGGACAGTGAGGTCAACTCAAAACTGGCTGAGCTGCTCGGCTCAAGGTATGATCAGTAACACAAGGTCTAGCATTAGAAAGGTACCCCCAGGATTAGACAACAGGGAAGAAACTAGTCTTAAGCAGACATCTGGGTACATTTTATTATTGCATGTAGAACAATTATCAGCAATGATATATTTGTAATTTTTACAGCTTATTTCCAAAACTGTTAGAATAATTTCAACAATGAACAATTAAAACAGAAACCATAGAGGGAAAAGAAAAAACATAAAGTATTTCCTTGTCAGTTCCCTTAATTAAACTGTATCATGTACAGAAACTGTCATAGCATTACTTCATTTACCCAGATATCCAGACTTCTTTTGTGTTTTTCAGAGCACAAACTAAGTTGTTAAATATATAGTCGGTCATGTATCAAGCTTTGATGAACTAAAGATTGCTCTCCTTAAGAGCTTGACAAGCAAAGCTGCGTAACTTCCTACAAAACCTACAAGGACAGAGACACCAATAATTAATTTAATACCTTTTATTTTTTATAAAAAATTGCTCAAAAATTGACTCTATGATACTTACCCTAAACATCTAATATCAGACGCTTTGTCTGATATGACTGATGAAAGTTTTTCTAAAGTTTTTTCTCTAGACCTCAAATGGTTAAGCAATGACCAACATAATATCTGCTACATAACTGTTTGATAAAGCTTTTAAATATTATTTCATAATATTATTTCCTATTATTATGACAAAGTTTCATTATTAATAATATTCACAAGAAATATTATAATATTTCATATTATCATAGCAAATATCTTTATAATATTTTTGAAGTATTATTGCTGAAACTTCAAACAGATAAAGTTTAAAATTTGCCAGTTGTTGGTAGACACCAATGACCTCTTAAATACACCTACTCTGATTTGAATGCACACTAGAATTTGGATACAACATTTACACATAATTTTTTCAATTATTAGATACTTGTTTAGAAAAATCTAAATCAGTCCTGCATTGTACACATATAACTGCATGTCTGATCAGTCATTTCATTTTTGCTTTCCTCCTTCTTCTGAAGGCCATGTAAGTTATACCAGATATTTTATAAATGTATTCACTCCATTGCTGGCAAACAAATGTACCTATTTTATAATCAATTTGATAACAAAGTCAAATGTCTTTCAAACACCCCCAAACATATTTTACGCATACTTCAACAGGTTTAAACATGCTTAGACTTTTAAATTTATTTGCATATACAACAAATGGAGTCACACCCCTTTCTTAATCACGTGCTGTTATGTCATTTGAGAAAACAAGTCTCAAAGGTATGAAAATGATGCAAAGCAAGGGCAGGAAATGCAGCCTGTTGGGCAATAAGAATTTCTCTGATCCTAAGGGCTAACCATTTACTTATTCAGCTGTAATTCAACAGGTACCTGTTGATGCCATTTCTCCTCCCTGCTAGAGAAAATGGCTTCTCTGAAGGACCTGGAGAGAAACAAAGGTGCAGGGGGATGGTACAAAATTATTTGGGAAGAATGAGTTAAGTGGAGAACATTAGAAGGATACTTGTTTTAGACCACAACAAAATAAAAGATTCTGAACAATGGGTGTTTTTTTTATACATATATTACTTCAGTGTCCTTGTGATAAAGGCAAATGCAAATAACATAATTTACATGCAGACTCCAACATCACCTTTTCATTCTCAAATGGTGAAAATCCATCTTTCATGTATAACTTATGATCTTAGTTTTAATGAGGACTTTGACAACTGACAAGAAAAGTATGTGGATTTCTGTTTCAAATATACCTAAAGTATAGGAGCCTGCAATATGAATTGTTAAAGACTATTTTTGTTGTTTCAGATGGTTCCTTTGGTACACTGTAAGTGAGGTTTATTAGCAGTGTTCCTGCAGTCAAATGACACTATTAAAATTTAACACATACATTCTATCCTTATGAAGAAGGGGATTAGTGACTTCTGGATGGAATTTTACCTCTAAATTCTAGCTATCATTTTTTAGACAGTCTGATGCAATCAAAGAGCAGTAGGTCCATGTTTCTTATGTTTAATTTTAATTTTTTTATTACTCTATTGTTCCTTTTTTATTTTTCTATTATTTCTATATTATTACTCTATTATTTCTGTTACTTTATTTTTTATTCTGTTCTCAATGCAGCAGAAAAATGAATGTATTTACAAAACTACATTGCACATGAACTCCATCCCCCTATTAAATACATTTAAGTGACTACAGTAAGAAAAAATCATAGGAAGAAAGAAGGAAACATATAGCACTTTTTATATAACAATATGGTACAATCACTATGCAATAATAGAATAGGATGTGACAAATACTAACATAATGAAAATATTATTTAACCATAAGCATGTTTTCCATATTTAACTGGCTACTTGCATGCCCTCTATTAATAACATTGAGTTTAAACTACATAGAAAACCGAGTCTGAATCATTTTGAAAATTGAGCATCAAGTTATCTAGTACTTAGGAAGGAAATAATTTGAAAATGAACAAAAATTATCAAGTACATTAGAACTGTAAAGCTATAATAACATAACTTCTTATCAAAATTTACCAGATTATTAAATCTAAAATTAGAGCTTAATGTCTCATCTTCCAGAAACTCCTGCAGAAAACCCAAGGGGTAAAAATCATTATATTAATTTTCCATTACTCTAGCTGTAGATCTTTGCTTTCTTTCCATGTTATCATCAAATGCAAAAACTAAAATTTAGTAGTAGCGTATTTGGATATTTTTGATTAGTAGACATTTTTTCCCATGAATGCATTTCATTCTTTAAAAGCTTGTATGCCCATATAAGCTTTGCTCTCTTACAATCTAAGAGACCAAAACAGGCTCGTCCTTCCTTTTTTTTTTTTTTCTTTCAATGAGAACAAATACAAATAACAATAAAAATAATAACTGAAAAAAACCTATAAGAAATTTCTCTCTCTTGTTATTTCTTTGGTGGGTTTTCAGTTGTTCAGTTGTTGCTGTCTTTCACTACATTGGCTTGCAGAAATCAGTCTACCAATGCTTACTCTACAGGTTAGAATAACTGAATTGCATTACTAAATGCAGTAACACTCACTTTCAAGAAAGCCTTACAAAGACCCTATCTACATTTTACCTTACATTATGTAAATCACAATATAGAACTTGTTTACACAAGTTCCACCTAAAATCACCACAAGCTGTTAAAAGCTGAAGTAAGTAGAAATTTACCAGCAGTTAAGATTTTTGACTGAATTGAAAATGTGCCTTTTAAAAACTCAAACCCATGAAGGTGAGTAACATTTGTGAACTTTAGACATTACCTGTAAAAGCCTCAGCTGCTTGTCAGCAGTCTCCAAAGGTGATACAGAGCACTTTGCAATTGTATTAGGTGCTATATATAAAAGAATACAGTTATTTTAGTAAGCATTGTACAATCAAAATATAGGAAATATTTCAAAGATTTTCTTCAGGATGGCCATTTTTTCAGATTTTTTTTTATAGTTACACCCCCCCTTTTTATTCACAAACTGATTAGTGGAAACTTCCCAAAGAATTTCACAGTACCCTTTTCCAAAGGATTTCTTTTTCTTGCTGTTATAAAAAACAGTGAATTCAAATTGCTTTCAGCTCAGATAATGGCTTATAAGGAAACATTTTAAGTGGCCAGAATTTGGCCTGCCTTGGTCTTGTAGCAATTACCGTAAGAATGACAGATGAAAACTAACAAAAATGATCAGTGTTTTAAAACCAGACAATCAGATTGCTTAGGCATTAATCATAACTTTCTATTTATCACATGGAAGAGATAAGATGTATATGAATACTCTAACATATATTTTTATAACATTTGATATTTTACCTCCTGTGTTTTGTGAGATAATTTTATGTAATATTATCATTTTCATTACTGTACCAAACCACAACCTTAAAGTAGTCATAAAAGGCTGCATTTTATGCCACAGAGATTTTAACAATTACTGTATGTGCTTTAGCATTTCTTACAGAAAGGAAATATGCAAGAGTCCTGGCGCAGATATTACAGTTCGTAGCAGCAGAGCATTAATTAAGTTCCAAGTTGAAGAATATGATATACAGTAGCTAAAGACTCAGATGTGAGTGTAGCTTCAGGAACCGGACAAAGCATCTTTAACATTTCATGGATTGGTGACTTCTGACAGGTCAGTACTGTTTGGCCACTTACAAATATGAGACTGCAGTTAAAGGAGTCATCTCATTACTCCTACGTAAATGGCAGCGCTGCAGGCACTTTTGCATTAGGTTTATCAAAATTTTTCAAGAAAGTTTTGTGCACATTATGACACAAGGTTCAAAGGTTCATTGTAGAGCCTGCCATCCTAATTTAAAGTGTATGCAAACTCTCCTTTCATTTTAAACCTCACAATTTAGCTACTGCAAATTCCTTGAAGTGCTGAATATTACCTGGAAAAGGCAGGCTTCTGACTTACCTGGAGGCTGCTGGTTAACATAGTTAAGGGTTGTTAACATGAAACACTAAGAGGAGGTTAACAGACTAGCAGACACACAGCACACGTCACTGGCAGTGAATCAAGCCACATCTTTCAAAGTAAGAGTAATTAAAAATTGTGAGAGGACTGGAAAAAAAGAAAATATTTTTTGCTAGTAGCCACTCCACACAAACATCAATAATTCAATGTTATACCTACTGACATAGTGACATTTATGCATAGCTTGGGCACACTGACAGTTTTCATCTCTTTGTAGTTGAGGTGTCAAACCAGATCAGCAGCAACAGGGTTATGGTAGAGAATGGACATAGAAAGATGAAATAACAGCATGGAAAGAATTAAAATTTGCAGTGTTACTGAGACTGAATACAGACACCCTTCACCTTGATGGTAGTTTTTTAGTAAGTATAAAGGTACTGTTGCAGGATTTGGCCAGTTGACTTTGATTATTATTTTTTATCAGGATACTGGTACTCTGAAAACGATGGCGCCATCCTCAGAACACAGACGTGTTGTTCATCAACTCTTTATCCCACATATCATAATTCTTCTTATTTCACAACAGGCTTAGAGATATAAAAATAATTTGGGAGTAGTCCAAATCATAAGACTTAAATACATCCATTTCCTTTCACTACAGGGCAATTTCAGATAATCTGTGTACTTTTTTGATAAATACTGACATGAATGTCTACTCCAGTACTTGAAAAGCTGGCCAGAACTCTGATGTGTAGTAGAATCAAACTTTTTCAGAAATTTCTGTCAGCTAATGGTCTTGAAAAAAACAGTACTTTAATAAAATGAGAAAATGCTGAATGTTTTTTATATCAAGAATACAAGACACTCTCCTAGCATCCATTGTCACCAACTGCAGAGAGATTTTATCTCATGAATCCAACTGAGTAACAGGATAAATCACCTCTCTTATATTACATATACACTTATTTTATTAGCACCTCCAAAAGAAACTGCTTATGCTGGCCAAAGATCATAGGTGAAAATTGATGTCAGCCAGGCAAAACTATGTCAAGCTGATTCCTGCTGTTCTCAAAAGTATGTTTTCAAGGCATGTAAGAGCTTAATGGATCTCCTGAGATGAAAGGCTTGTCCATACTGTACCAGGATTAAAATTATATTTCCCATTATGAAAATGAACTGGAGACAAGATTGGAGGTGATGAAAAGTCAATTGCAGTGAATACTTGGCAGATCATACTCTTTCCAACAGCCCACTGATTACCAGCAGGACTGTTTGGGGGTTTTTTTTGAGAAATCAATAGTACATACAAGGACATAGACCAGTAGTTTGTTTCTTGAACAAGGAACATAGACAAGTTAATACAACTGCCCAGTTTTCACTGTGATATTCTCAGTGGATCTTCAGTTCAGTTTCTGATTGGAGATAAATATGTCAGCTATGCTCATGGAGTGTGATTGCAGCATCACAGGCTTGATGAATTGGCAATGTTTCATCATTTTATTGTTAAGCACTACACAAATCTTGGTATTAAATTTGTCTGCCTTACAAGGTATTGCAAGCTCAGAAGCATTCATCTATGACAGAATAAAAATTATGGACTTGATTTGGCAGATGCTCAAATTATTGACAACTGAAGAGAGCAAAACATTCACCATGGTCAGAAGTAAACTATGCGGTATGGCTATCTCTGAGCGACCACACAAGATATTCAGAATAACTGGAAATGAGAATAGTAGGTTAAACCTAGATTCTTTCAAGAGAATCATGGCAGAATTCACAGACGGCTGTATCAAAGGCAGAATGTGCCTATGAATGATTCAAAAGGTTGGAACACACTTAATTTAAAATCATCATCAGAGAATTTTTAAGGAAAAATTACCAGAGGCTCCTAAATTAACTAATGCACATGTGAATTTAAATCAGTTCAAGTTGCAGAGCATGAAAACATATATGAGATTTGCGTAACAGAAGTAGTGCCATTGAGCCCGAGATGGGAAATGAGCATAGTCTAATTTACTGACTGTAAACATTAATAAATTGACTAATTAGTCTTTGAACAATATTGCTGTTGGAAAATTTAATGGGAATTACAGCAACTTCAGTGGATTTCACAACTAACAAAACCCCAAATTTATTCCATTGTGACCACCATTTTTCCCAATAGGCAGAGTTCATGCATCAGTCGGGCTTCAAGGTGAACAAGATGGGCTTGGAAAGTTAAACTAGGTTCAAGCTCATCTCGGGGTAGGAGGGAAAATATTTAGCATCTTTTCCCAGCAACAACACAAAGGTTTTAGTATGGTATTCAAACTGAAAGAATACAAGGACATATATATTTAAACCTCAGAAAACACGAACATACTGGAGTATAGTATCTATGTATAAGAAGGATTAGAAAAGTCTTCAGTCAAAGTAAACAAGAACCATTAGATGATCATCATTAGTTCTTTCACACCCATGAGCTTTCAAGCTTTGGCACTGCATGGATCAATAGCACATACTTCCTCATTAAAAATCAGTCAACAGTTAAAGTTGGCCAGTATATCAAGTAAGCATTAGAGCATCACTGATTGCTTAATGCTTGTTAGTATCAGTCAACCTATGTTATTATTGCGAAATTTTACACTATCATTTTATGTCAGATGTTTCTTATATGAGGTAAAGTACCAGCACATTTCTCGAAGTTGAAATAATAAAGTTAGCCAAAGAGGTAAATTACAGACCGATTCCTAGAAAACTTTAAAAGTAGTCTTTTACTATGGAAGTGTAACAGTGCCTTGGGAGCTCTTCTGATTCAGAACTAAATATGAAAAAAAATTTCTACTAATCCACATAGAAGTTTTTAGTCTGGTAAAACAGAGTGTCCTGGTTTTGGCTGGCACAGAGTTAATTTTCTTCCTAGTAGACTGCATAGTGCTGTGTTTTGGATTTAGTAGGAGAATAATGCTGATAACACACTGATGGTTTAGTTGTTGTTGAGTACTGCTTATGCTAGTCAAGGACTTTTCAGCTTCCCATGCTCTGCCAGGTACCCAAGAAACTGGGAGGCGGCACAGTCAGGATAGTTGATCCAAACTGGCCAAAGGGCTATTCCATACCATATGACGTCATGCTCAGTATAGAAACTGGAGGGGGTTGGCCAGGGGGCAGCGATTGCTGCTCAGGGACCGGCTGGGTATCGTTTGGCAGGTGGTGAGCAGTTGAATCACTTGTTTTTCCCAAGATTTGTTGCTCGTTCTCTCATTCATTACTTTTTTATATATATATATGTATTATTATTATCTTATTTCAGTTGTTAAACTCTTCTTATCTCAACCCATGAGTTTTCTTACTTTTACTCTTCAGATTCTCTCCCCCATCCCACTGGGGCGGGGTGGGAGGGTGAGTGAGCAGCTATGTGGTGCTTGGCTGCTGACTGGGGTTAAACCACAACACAGAACAACTCACTAACTTAGCTGTTAGCTGCTAAAATCAGCCATACAAAGTCTTACTGGAGGAAGACATGACCAGAAATCCACAGAGCCATGGCTTGCAAATCAGGTTGCAGACTCCCAAAATGCTCTTTCCCAAGCCACAGATCTTACAGGCCAGAAAGAACTCTGAAACCTATTGTCAGAAGCCTACCTATTTTTCAAAGTACTTTAATTTGTTTAAGTTTTTAATTGAAAGACATTTCATCATTGATTTATAAGAAAGTTGTTTGAAAACAGAACAATTACCACTTGGAAAACTTGTCATGTAAGAAGAAAGCTTTTGAAGGAAATAACAAAACTCTTAATCATGAGGAACATGTATATAGGAAAGGAGGAACAGCAAGGGGAGAGAGAAAGAAAAATTTTTACTCCTGGAAAACGACCATACTGGCATTAGAGAAATAAAAGCTCAGAAACTGAAAGCATTTGAAAGCAAAAGAAAATCACATGGGAAAGCTGGAAAACTTTTCTTCTGGAAGAATTAAAAAACCTCTGCCAACTGTGCTGATGGGTTGCAGAACGGGTGCTGTTTTTCCAAATATATATAAAAAATAAAATAATTCCCATATATTAATATATCAGATAAGAACACAAATCATCATTAAACTCTAGCAAAAATAACCCTGTTCATGTTATTTTGAAAATAGTAATTCTGAAACTCGGAGGCTTATAGACCTTCCGAACTGGAAAAGAGGTTTAAAGGTTGCTTATGCAAGTGGAAGTATTTGCTGAAAATATAGAAGTTATGCCTAACAACATCTCTTTCATTCAGTGGAAGACTCTATTTAGAAATGGATTTTCAGTTTTAATTCCTCCCTGTAATACTTCCTAAACTTTTCTTGAAAAACAAACACACACAACAAATAAAAAAAGAAACTTTTGAGGATTTACTTTCTTTGAGGCTATTTAACTAATATTTAATTGTCTTATGTGCCACATTCTGAATTTTTTCTGAACTTACACTAATAGCTTTAGCAGCACTAGCCATTATACCGAAACGCTCTCAGATTGCTTAGAATCTTTTTTTTTTTTTTTTTTTTTTAATTATCTACTGGTTTCTTTTTCAGTGTTCTTCAGGAACAATATAGAAAAAATATCTGGCAGTGTAAAAGCCATACTATCTCACAGGGAAAACACACTTTCCCCAAGGTACAAGACAGCTACAGTTAATAACTTCTGTGCCACACAAGTTCAATGATCTTAGAACACTTACTACTAATTGGTGGACACTCAGGATGAATCTGGAAACATGTAGGAGAAAGCCAGCTTCCAATCATTTTCAGGCTCTTACTTACAGGTTCTTTTCCAAATAGGTATGTACACAGTAATAGCTGCTTCCGGGGGGGGGATAAAAAAAACCCAAACAACCTGCGTCATGGTCAATTGGCAGAAAAGGAAAGCCAATCTGGTAACAGAATTTCTATCTAGGCAAGTTCTCAAATGCATATAACCTTGAGAAGTGAGTGGTTTTTTTTTTATTTTCCTCCCTTCTTGTTCAAAAGTTGAGGAGGTTAAGACAGACAGCATAGAGCTTTGAAATCTTTCACCTCCCCCGTTCTGTGTTCTCCCACAACTTGTTTGTTTCTCGTGTCAATTTAAGTTAAGGACAAGTTTTCAAAAAAGGAAAGAAAGTACTACACATCTCTCCCCTCCCCCCAGCAATAAATAAATCTAAATCACTCCTCTACTACACACATACACACTTTAGACTGCTTATATGGTTACAAAGGCTGCAATTGGGAGTTGGCTGTGAATATAGAGGGACTTAGAAAGTTACATTAAATTGGTTTTCTTCCCCCCAAAATAAATGCAATCATATACTTGTACATGATGTTATTTGCTGCTTATTCTTTTCATAACTAAGATTACAAATGTAAACATCTGTTATTAATTTTTATCATGCTTTATTCACACACGACATATTTTGACAAGTAACCACTAAGTACTTGCCAACAAATAAGATTAAAAGAGAAATATTTGATATTTAAGAGTAGAGAGCTTTCTAACCTATTATAAAGCAATTTCCCAACTCCATATATTGTATAAGAGCAGTACTGCACACTACCTATGCTACCAGATACTAGAAATAGATAGTAACAGTAAGTAAAAAATGCTCAGATGGCAGTAAGAGACTACAAATCAGTAATTTTAAAGTGAAATAAAAGACTGGCAAGTACACCATAAAAATGACAACTTCGCAAGGTAGAGAATCGATGTTGTACTTAATTGCAAGCATGCTATGCTAAAAATGCACATTGAACTAGTCTAAATAGTTGCAGTTCTTTTCAGTGATCACACCATTTAACGTCTGTATAACTAAGGTATTTCATTAACTAAGATCTAGTGTCTCAAGAGATATTTAACTCATTTTTCAAAAGTTATCTTTAAAGAAAACTTAGATTTTGGATTCTCTCTTCTCCCTTCCTCTGCCTTCTTTCCTGACAAGAAAAAAGCATAATAAAAATTGCTTAGAGAGGGCAGTAAAAAAGGAAGAAAACCAGCAGACAGGCAGAAAGGAAAAAATGAATGTTATTCTTTGGCTCAGTTAAATTTATGGAGATGGTCCTCATTTTAACTCTTTCAATCATTCTTGGAGACCTCACATCAATAACACATCAATAATACCATCACATTCAATAATATTATTTTGACATAACTTCATTAAATTTTGATCTATTATTGTTTACAGACAATGGGAAATCTTTTCAGAATTAAAAAGGTTTAAAACAAAAGCTAATAATACATATAAATTTGTAAAAGTCACTTTCCAATGAAACCCTAGTATGTATTGGTGTGATCCTAATTAAAAGGGAATTTAAAACCTGTATTTTTCCTTAAGTTTTATCATTGATTCTTTTGTTTAATATGTCCCTTACTGCAGCCTTTAAAAAAATAAATAACATAAATACACACATAGCTTGTATTATATTAATCAATGTATTTACTACCTTCACATATCCATAATAAGAGCTACAATTTATTTTTCATACTTAAACTTTACTGTAATCCCACTATCCTATTGGTAAATATATTTAATCAGATTTTAATTGCAGTTACAATGATTCAACACCAAACACTCAACAGCTCTCATCATACCCACATCATTTCAAGAGAAGACAGTGGTGATGTGCCAGGCTTATGGAATGAAACCTTTTTGTGTATAAATGATTACCTGCCATCCAAAGAGCATTTACAAAGAGAACAATAAAATTGTAAATAAAAAAAAAACAAAAAAGCAGTATCCAGGTGAAAGAATATCAAACACATTGAAAATATCATTTAATTTAAAAAAAAAAATAATCTACCTTCTTATACAGAGTGCTTACAGAAAAGACTGATGAGATCAAATGTGCTTTGTGACAAGATATTGTGGCAATGGCAGATTTTACTGCAGAGACTCAGATTAAACCAATGTGAAAAAGACAAATATTTTAGATTAATGTAAAATGCATATTTTTTTTCCTTTTACTGTGAAAAAAAATTGAGGATGCATTTCAATAAATCAAATTAAAAGGATGTCAGATTGCTTCTCCTATAATAATGTTCCACAAGTCAGCATTATAACATTATATGTTATTATTGCCTAAAAAATACTAGTCTGTGTATATATAAATCAGTGAAGGTCCAATCATGTTTTAGTTTATGTTTCAGTCATGGAAAGGCATCTTTCTGCACAACAGTCTAAATTCTTATTAATATAGTCATGTATCAGATTGACTATTTCCAATATTAAAAATTTCTATGAAACTATCCCTAGAACTAGAATGATTCTTGTCCCAAACCTGTTACTTGAGCAATGCCGTCTATTATCAGGAAGCTTGATACTGAAAAAAAATTACTTATTTTCCTCTTGGATTTTTTTAAACACTTATGTTAAATGATGTTTCATAATGTCAACTAGATATGTTATTTCATTTCCATTTCAGACAAGGTGTGAAAGACTTCAATTTTTACACTTTTTATTTAAGACATTTAATTTAAAAAAATTAAATTATCTTTTCAAATTAAACTGACTTGTAAACCAAGTGTGAGCAAAGTATGGTTTTTTGGCAAATGCAGTCATTTTCTTTGTTTTTAAGAGAAAGACTACATATGTTTATTTCCAGCCCCTTTTACTATCACAATATTAGAAGTTATCACTTAGTTCAATGTTTAACATAGGAAATACTCAGGAAAGCACAGCATACATGTAAATTAACATTGTACTGAAGTACACAAGAGTTATATTTTAATAGCAATACCTTTAGAATTCATAGGTGTTAATAAGGGCTTTAAAAGGTCACTCAGCTTAAAAATGATTCTTGTCCGAGTTTCTAGAAAGCCTGAAAAAGTTATGGCAAACTGTCCAACTCTTTGCTGATATCTGTCATATTAAGCTGACACCAGGCACCACTGGTAGGGAACAGCACTCATTAGCAGTAATACTTAAAACCCACTCATCCTGTTAAAAATCTCTCAGGCATCTTACTGCCTACACATAGTACCTGGTTTATACCCACAACTAAACCTCTGCAAGCAGAAATCAAGTCAGAAATTTAGGGTGTGTTGTGGTTTAGCCCCAGCCAGCAGCTCAGCACCACGCAGCCGCTCGCTCACTCCCCCTGCGCCAGCAGGATGGGGGAGAGAATCGGAGGAGTAAGAGTGAGAAACACTCCTGGGCTGAGATAAGAACAGTTTAATAATTTAAATAAAGTAAAATGGTAATGATAATAATAACAATACAATAATGATAATAACAATATACAAAGCAAGTGATGCACAATGCAATTGCTCACCACCCAAAGACCAATACCCAGACAGTTCCCAAGCAGCGATCGCTGCTCCCCGGCCAACCCCCCCCCAGTTTCTATACTGGGCATGACGTCATATGGTATGGAATAGCCCTTTGGTCAGTTTGGATCAACTCTTCTGGCTGTGCCCCCTCCCAGTTTCTTGTGCACCTGGCAGAGCATGGGAAGCTGAAAAGTCCTTGACTAGCATAAGCAGTACTCAGCAACAACTAAACCATCAGTGTGTTATCAACATTCTTCTCATCCTAAACCCAGAACACAGCACTGTGCCTGCTACTAGGAAGAAAATTAACTCTATCCCAGCCGAAACCAGGACAGGAGTGAAGTTGAGCCCAGGAAGAAGGGAGGGGTAGGGGCAATGTGGTTTAAGGTTTGGTTTTATTTCTCATTACCCTACTCAGTTTTGATTAACAATAAATTAAACTGATTTTCCCCAAGTTGAGTCTTTTGCCCACGACAGTAATTGGTGAGTGATCTCCCTGTCCTTATCTTGACCCAGGAGCTTTTTTGTTCTATTTTCTCTCCCCTGTCCAGTTGAGAAGGGGAGAGATAGAGCAGCCTTGCTGGGCACTTGGCACCCAGCTAGGGCCAAACCACCACAGAGATGCAGCCCCAAATCATCTACATTCAACACTGAAGAAGTAACATAAGTAATAAGATATTAGTGTAGTTCCCTACCGTAAAGATTCTGGAAAAAATTCCACTTAAGGAGAAAATACAGGTCATAACACCGCGTAAAATTTCTCAAATTTTTTTTTTGTTTGTTCGTTGCACATCTTTATTCTTTTTATTCCTGTATTAATCAATTAGTTGCTAACAATTATTTTCATTCAGTGGTTACATTTTACATCACTACAGTTCAGTATGCACAAATGTGCTTTCATAAGGGGAGACAGAACAGAAAAGTTCCTGGCAGACTCAGACACATTTGAAATATTTCTCAAAGTCTGTCTCATTTATATGAACACTCTCATATTCAATGTTTTTTTGGAACCATATTGGCTATAAACTTATTTTTCTATATAAATTTGCTATAGTTGCAAGGAAGCACTAAACGTATGACTTAACTGCAACTGATGCAGCATTGGCTTCCAGAAATAAACAGAAAGTAGCAGCAAGGAAAACCGAACGCTCTTTTTCATTGATGTTAATCTAAATGTTGTGATACTTATAAGTGCCAGCACTGGTACCCTGATTATTGTTTTTTGAAGTGTTTAAGATAGAAATTCAACAAAGCAACACTAACACTTCATATGGTATACACTTACTCTCTGATCACTTACATTAAAAAGACGGTAACATTTACAATGAAAGACTTTTTGAATGCTTAGGGAATGGAGATCTACCTCATGAAAAGATGAAAAAAAAAAAATGGTGCAGTGGGGCTGTATAGTCACTCCTTCTGTACACTCTAGTTAGGAACAGAAAGAAGCTGAAACATACAACCCATACCAGAGCAAAAGGAGAAGGAAATTTGAAGGTTTCTTATCACTAGAGGAGTGAATAATTTTGGATTACCTTTCAAAAACAGCAGTGTAGCATAAATCATCTACAGAAAGGACTCTGTTTGTATAACCTTGAAACTAAGACTGATTCCTGTGATAGACAACTATTTCATCTGACTTGCATCCTTCAAGAGGCAGATGGTGAAAGTCCTGCCTTCACTTCTCAATCCTGTCTGTTTTCAGTGTCTCTTTACCTTCCTATTCTTCACTTGCTGTGGAACTCAGACACACATTTCCCTCCTTCCCCTCCCCAATGAATACATTTTGCTTGGCTCGTTCCATTGATTGCTTTCGCTAAGGCATTTAGGATTGCATAAAGCAAAAGTAGTGGTGTCAGAACATGTGCGAATACTCCGTGCAGTCCTAAAATGCTTCTTACAGAAATGGGTCTGCTATATTTCATTTGTCCCCTCACCTGGCACAGAGCAATTTTTAAGGCTCTATGGTTATAGCATGAAATACGTATCTCTGTCATAACATTTTGGAATATTCCATTCACCAGACGTGAAAAAGCATAAGAAAAGGCAATAGTTAAAGCCACTCACCAGTTACATATTTCTGGTCTTGATGTTACATGGAAAAGACAAAACCACTTCAAAATATACCTACATGATATATTCTATAGAATCCAGAACCAACCTGCAGGGTTTTTTTTCCCCTAGGATTTGCTAGTGACACATATCCCAAATTACCAAAAAAATTGACTCCATTCCTTAAAATAAATTCTTTGTAGAGAGAGACATGCGCACAAGATTAAAGGTTTAACAGTCAAAAGGAAAATGAGGATTGCAATTGCTGTATGCTTAAGCAAATTCTATTTCCTTATTTCTTGAAAATTACTCCTCTTTACTTTTATAGAGCTGCTCCTGAGTTGCATACGAACAAAGGTATAGTTTCACTTTAAATGGGTAATTTAACCTCCCTCCAAAACTGTATCACAGTAATTGCTATTATTATTTTGGAAAACTACCTAAAAGTTTTCAGCAATGCATTTGAAAGCGTCACTCTCAGAAATCATAGAATCATTTAGGTTAGAAAAGACCTTTAAGATCATCCAGTCCAACCATTAACCTACACTATGAAGTCCACACTAAACCAATTAAGGGTAGGCTAGACTAAACCATGTCCCAAAGTGCCACGTCTACCTGTTTTTTAACACTTCCAGGGATGGTGACTCCACCACCTCTCTGGGCAGCCTGTTTCAATGCTTGACCACCCTTTCCGTAAAGGAATTTTTCTTGATATCCAACCTAAACCTCCCCTGGAGCAGCTTGAGCCCATTTCCTCTCGTCCTATCGCTAGCTACATGGGAGAAGAGACCAACACCCACCTCACTACAACCTCCTTTCAGGTAGTTGTAGAGAGCGATAAGGTCTCCCCTCAGCCTCCTCTTCTCCAGGCTAAACAACCCCAGTTCCCTCAGCCGCTCCTCATAAGGCCTGTGCTCCAGACCCTTCACCAGCCTTGTTGCCCTTCTCTGAACACGCTCCAGCACCTCAATGTCTTTCTTGTATTGAGGGGCCCAAAACATGAGGAGGAAATATTTTTGGGTACCTCAGAAGATATTTCTGATGAAGATATTACATTCTTTATTCAGGTATAGACTATATTCTTTTTTTTTCTTTTGTATGTATTCATATAAGAAAGTAATATTGCTGTAGTCTAGAAATTCATATGCCCTACTACGTCACAACCATTTGTGTTTACAAATACTCCCTTTTGAAAAGCAACTACAGTACTATAGTTCTACTATTGTTACTATTCTTCTAGTAGCAAAATAGTAACTCTAAAGACTTATTACTCTTAAGGCATGAATCATGTTAACTGTCTTCTGCATAATTTGTTGGTTGTTGACTAAAGGTGGTCCTGCAGCCAAATGTGAAATATAGGAGGTCAAAGAACCTTGTTAAAGAGATAAGTTGATTAAACCATACTCAGCACACTTTTGCTCACTTCACAGCAATTGGTTTCAGAACATGTAACTGTCTCTTCAGAACACTACAATTCTAACAAAGTATGAGATTACCACTGGAGAACTGTATACAACTAACTACAGATGTTAAGGAAACATAACCATGTGATTCAAGTATGTTTGAATTGACCATAATTAATCTAAAAAAAAAAGAAAGAAAGAGAAAGTTGTAGAAACTGTTATGAAATTCTTGCCTTTGAAGCAGTTTTAGTTCCAAATTTATATTGCTTTTTTGATACACAATGATCATGATAACATGTCTTGGAGCAGTCTACTTTCACTACTGCTCACATCTGAAAAAAGTTGTTTTACTATGGAAATATTTCACTGAAAATTTTACTTTGTAAGAAAGCACTTCTTTGAAGCTTGTAATTCTGAATTTATTATTTCAATCATGGAAGTTTGTAGCAAAACTCCCATTACTGTTATGAAGATTTTTTTGTTAAATGAAATAAAAACAAAAGTTAAACTACATGTCATTTTGGAAGAAAACCAACACATTCTGTTAAAATTTGGGGTTAACATGGAAGTGTTACTGAAAAGTGTGTCTGCTAGCTTTTTGTAATCCTATTTCTGTTCATGACTAAGGAAAGACAAGTGCTTTCACTCCCTTTGATTTCTGAATAAGTTCGGTATCAGATTTTAATTTACTTAGGATTTTAAATCAGATTTTGTCATTAAAAACACAACTATACTATAAAACAATCCTATGGCCTTTAGACAGACAAGAATGGTATCAGTGGAATATAACAGAATTATGTGTTAGTTCTGTTTAAAACTTGCACTTAATGTTAAACTAATGATCTTTTTTTAGTAAATATGCATGAAACAAATTCTGTGGTGCATGTTTGAAATTTTGCAGTACATTTGGAAGAGGCCTAACTTCAAAAGGAAAATTTCATGTTTGTGTCACTGTACATTTTTTCATCCAAGAGTTTCTGATATAGCTGGTCTCTTTTTTCAACCTTTATGTGAGGGAGGACATTTGCCCATGTACAGAATGAGTTTAAACCATATCTAAAATTCAAGCTTATATCTTATAATGGAAGAATTATTCTGAGCTCCAGGATGGAGGATGATTACTGACAGAGACATGACCGTGGCATAGTAAAATAATTTAGATTGAAAGGGACCTTAGGTGGTCTCTAGTCCAACCTCCTGATCCAAGGAGGGTCAACTATGAACACAAACCAAATTACTTGGGGGTTTATCCAGTCAAATCTTGAAAAACACCAAAGATGGACACAGCACTTCTCTAGGCACCCAGTTCTACTGTTTGACTGTCCTCATGAGGAAAAAGTTCTCTTACATCCAGTCCATCAAGACAGGAGAGGTCTCAGTACAGACCACTACAGCACCGCAGTTGTTACTGACCTCTGCTAGAGTACGACCCATTAACCTCTACCCTCTTAACCTAATTCTCCAACCAGTTTTTTTAGCCACCTAGTCTGTGTGCCATTACAGAACACGAAGTCATAACCTGGATACAACTTCACAGCTTACAGCATCAGCTTTCCACAAGTTTGCTAGTCACATATGAAAGGTGAGTTAGAATCATAGAATGCTTTGGGTTGGAAGGGACCTTTAGAGGTCATCTAGCCCAACCCCCCTGCAGTGAGCAGGGACAGCTTTAACCAGATCAGGGTGCTCAGAGCCCCGTCCAACCTGACCTGGAATGGTGCCAGGGATGGGGCCTCCACCACCTCTCTGGGCAACTTGTGCCAGTGCTTGACCATCCTCATTGTAAAAAATTTCTTCCTTATATCCAGTCTAAATCTATTCTTCTTTAGTTTAAATCCATTATTCCTTGCCCTGTCATAACAGGCCTTGCTAAAAAGATTCTCCCCATTCTTCCTTGTAGGCCCCCTTGAAGTACTGAAAGGTCGCAACAAGGTCTCCTCGCAGCCTTCTCTTCTCCAAGCTGAACAATCCCAACTCTCTCAGCCTGGCCTCATAGGATGGTTGCTCCAGCCCTCAGATCATTTTTGTGTCCCTCCTCTGGACCCGCTCCAGCAGGTCCGTGTCCTTCTTGTGCTGAGAGCCCCAGAGCTGGACGCAGTGCTCCAGGTGGGGTCTCACCAGAGCAGAGTAGAGGGGCAGAATCACCTCCCTCGACCTGCTGGCCACGCTGCTTTTGATGCAGCCCAGGATTTGGTTGGCTTTCTGGGCTGCAAGCGCACATTGCTGGCTCACGTCCAGCTTTTCATCCACCAGTACCCCCCAAGTCCTTCTCTGCAGGGCTGCTCTCAATCCCTTCATCCCCCAACCTGTACTGATATCGGGGGTTGCCCCGTCCCAGGTGCAGGACCCTGTGCTTAGCCTTGTTGAACCTCATGAGGTTCACACAGGCCCACCTCTCCAGCTTGTCCAGGTTGAGGAAGAGAGGAATAGAAATATCCTTTTTTGGGGGGGAGATGCCCTAGTCCTTTCTGTGTACATCTCAAATTCCACTCTGCATGATACTGAAGATGCTTTTGGTCTAAGAACTGAAATCAAGTCCCATACTAGTAATGGAAAGATTCCTTACCTTTCCCCATGATGCCAGCTGGGTACATTCTGATTTTGACTCCAAAATATCTGAAAGTTTTCTTAGATGAGTTGAAGAAAGGAGGAGTGGACACAATAATTAAACAATCTCTGTGAAACAGGCAACAGAGCATGGAGGACAGACATCCACATATTTGTCAGAAAGATATTCGAGACAATATGTGGACTGTTAAATTTTAAGTTTTGGATAAACCAGTTCAAAAGTTGAACTGAAATTCAACAGTCTTACTAAGTAAAATGATTTTGTGATTCCTGTTTTAACAATTAGTATTAACCAGTAGTTGTCATGAGTTGGCTTTAACGATGCTGTAACTGCTTCCTGAAGTATACAGGGATAAAATTACTTCATTAAACGCTGTCAGGGCATTCAAATTTGCAAAACGTTTTCAGCCTCTTTTGATTCATGTAACAAGCACATGCTATATACAAATGCAAGTAAATACACAAGCTGAATTCCTACAGTATAACTCCCTTTTAGACTGTTTTGTACTTTCCAGGTAGCCCTGTTCTACAGTGTTCTAAAGATTATAGTCACCAGTATTTATGAAGTGTATTAGCAAAAACAATTTCCTTCACATTAATCTCTAGCTTTCTAACACTGAACAGAATCAGTTTAAAGTAACCAGTATTTTATTTCAGTAGCATTTACCCATATCAAAAACCAGCTATATATAATTTTAATTTAATTAAAAAATGAATACCCATATGGTTTCTTCTTATGGCGTAACAGTTTGTCCTGGTGGCCAACAGAAGGTCATGAACTGCATAAAGGATACTGTTAACTAGAAACACTTATTGATGGGTTCCAAATATTTAGACATGTAGATAATGTGCTGCATCAGCAGAACAAATTACTATAGTAGTCAGCAGTTTTAACGAACATACCTTCTCCAAATAAAACAGCAGAACCCAGCCTACAAATTAACAGATATGACATACTGCAACCTGCACTGTGACAGACTGAACTCAGATCAAAGTCTACCTAGCTAACCATACTACATTCTGGTAAATAGTGGCATAGTGGTGGGTTTTTGCCCACATTTACATGTAAGTGAATGTGAGGAGCTATTAGGCCTTTACACAATTTTTGTTTGAAAGAAGCAACACATCCACCAAAAATAAAATAATCCAGAAAACATAAGCAGTAGAAAAATTACATGCTGAGTAATAAGCAACAATCATGTTGATTTTTTTTAAACTAAAGCTGCTAGCTTTTATTCATAACAAATTAATTTTAAGAGAAAAATAATGCTACAGGCACAGGTGAAATTGCATGCTCATAGACATGGACTGTTTCTTTTGGAACCATGGTGTCAAAATTTAATTATGCAATAACTGGAGTGGGCATTTTGGTCTGAACTACAAAATGATGTCTAACCATTCCCCCTTCTCTCAAGACCTCACCTGTATGGAATCATAGGCATCCATAAAATGATGTTTTTTCAGTATAGGCCTAAAAAGCATGTGAGGACAGTAATCAGATGCTATTGGTTATTTTGTTCAACACTGCCTGTACTTCTGTCCAGATTTCCAATTGCATGGAGGCAATTTGCTCTTAGATGAATCTATACATGAGATCAGTATGGCAATCTGAAAGAAGAAAATAAGATGACACTGAGGAGATACTAAAGGGAAAAAATTATCTTAGTTTCTATCATTTCTATTCAGTATAATTCAAAAGAGGGCTTGCTTGGTTTTTTTGTTGGTTTGTTTTTTTTTGGGGGGGGGAGGGATTGTTGGGGGTGTTGTTTGTTTGGTTTTGGGTTCATTTGGGTTTTTTAACTTACTAAGTTTAGCATCATCCTAGAGCAGTTATTGTCAAAAAATTATTTCTCATTTTCCTCTAAAGCAATTATTTCCCTTTTCATCTAGTCAAAGACCTGCAGAAGTGACAAACATTTAACTTTGGCTGTTTTGCAGCTACACACACGAAGATGACACCCCAGATGGCTTTGAGTGTAGAAGTTTGCTTAATATTTCAGGCAACTACAAACATGTCATACCTATACTAAATATAGTAAATTTTCAGACAGCTATGTTAATTTAAAAGGATGGGTCTAATCTTCAGATGGATCTAGGTGATGACTGTATCTAAAAATCTTTTTCTGCTATAAATCTATTTTATGAAGATACCACTCTCAGTCCTAGGATGCAGCTTATACAGTTAAATATGCTCCAAAGTTCTACATTAAAGACTAGCTTATTATACTGTTACACAGAAAGTATATATCAAAAAGGCTTCCCAAATGAGCATTATCTTTCTGCCAAAAAAATATGATTCTTTAAAACCGTAGAAAAAAATGTTATGAACCTCTAAAAGCAACTGGGACATACTAATTTTTAAATACAGCCATAAAGACCTGTCCATTTGATAGTAATTAAGAGATTATGATATAAGCTCTATACTTACTATACTCTATACTCACAGAAGCTTCATACCTTCTGTAGTATTCTTCCCTTATATACTTCCTATCTAATTTTCATAAAAAGATGAGAAAGTCATGTTCACTTTTTGCTTCACCAACTTCCCAAAGCAAATGCCTCCCAGTGTGTAAAAGTGTTTGCTTTTGAAAACACATATTCCTAGAAAACTTTACCTTCAGTTCTTTTTGGATTCCATTTCAAATATTCATTGTCACAGTCAACACCCTCACACTCTGCTCAGTCATATGTCAGGGAAAACTATACAAAAGTCACCTACTGTCACCTATGTTCTTCCTGAAGTTCTGGTGATTAGCGCAGCTTGAAAAGGGAAGTGAAAATAAGATAGTTAATCCTCTTAGGCTGCCTGTACAGACAACAGAGAAAGGCTCAACTAAAGGGGAATTAAAACTATGAGACCACCAAACATTCCCCTATCTGTCAAAACTGAGGACATTCCTTAGTTTAACCTTGTTAGAGTAAGGTCAAGACTTTATGCAACCTGCTCTCTCCTTATGCCTTCTTCCAATTGGATCCAAGGGGGAGCACTAACAAACTAGTGCCGTTAGTGCTGAACAAGAGAGGTAAATTTATTCTCTCTGTGGATATCTTAAGGCTAGAAAGCTAAAACTATTCTTTTATTATAAATTAAAGCTGAGTTGAACAGCAATTTACTAGGAGAAAAAAAAATAGAAGCACTACACTTGCAGCAAGAATGTTAACTTTTAGCATTAA
Organism: Pelecanus crispus; assembly: GCF_030463565.1. Taxonomy (NCBI): domain Eukaryota; kingdom Metazoa; phylum Chordata; class Aves; order Pelecaniformes; family Pelecanidae; genus Pelecanus; species Pelecanus crispus. The sequence continues at coordinate 117,355,637 of NC_134643.1, read as the reverse complement.
CATCTTAAATGTAATTTCTGAAAGCTTATGCTCATTTTCTAAATTACTAGCACTCAATTTCTCCTAAAACATTTCTTAAAGACGGTCCACAGTTGTCTGCTAAAATAATGAAAAGGAACATATCCTCATTCTCATGAATGAGAATTTATGCAGTGAGTTGCCATCAGCAGTAATGGAAGCTGTATGCAACAATCCCAGTGGACACTAATACAAAGGCATTCCTAAATACATAAAGGAAGCAAAAAAGCCTAAGAAATTCAGATGTAAAACAAATACAGAAGACATTTTATTGTACATTTCGTGGTGATTTAATGATCTAGAATGAAAAGATTGGCATATTCAGGTGCCACAGTTACTCAGAAGATGCTCTCATCTTTATGGTAGATAGGCATACATTACATTGTATCTCTCCAGCCACCAGTTACCAAAGATAGTAAAAAATTAACTTCCGTCTGCCCTTCCCCATCCTCCTCATTCACACAGGGTCAAGATGCAAGGCCAGAACAAAGAAGCCTGTTTGCATTCACAAGTTACTCAAGAGGAAGAAGAGATACTTCTGTTCTCCCTCTCAAGTTCAATACACAGAAATATGACATGGTCTCAATTTAGAATGACAATATTAGGTAATCTGAAAGGACCTGGGTAAAAAACTGGTTGGGTGGCCGAGCCCTGAGAGTAGTGGCGAATGCAGTTAAGTCCAGTTGGTGGCCGGTCATGAGCGGTGTTCCACAGGGCTCTGTTTTGGGGCCAGTCTTGTTTAATATCTTTATCAATGATCTGGATGAGGGGATTGAGTGTGCCCTCAGTAAGTTTGCAGATGACACCAAACTGGGTGGGAGTGTCGATCTGCTGGAGGGTAGGATGGCCCTGCAGAGGGACCTGGACAGGCTGGACTGATGGGCCGAGGCCAGCTGCATGAGGTTTAACAAGGCCAAGTGCCGGGTCCTGCACTTCGGTCACAACAACCCCATGCAACGCTACAGGCTTGGGGAAGAGTGGCTGGAAAGCTGCCTGGCCGAGAAGGACCTGGGGGTGCTGGTTGAGAGCCAACTGAACATGAGCCAGCAGTGTGCCCAGGGGGCCAAGAAGGCCAACAGCATCCTGGCTTGTATCAGGAATAGTGTGGCCAGCAGGAGCAGGGAGGTGATTGTCCCCCTGTACTCAGCACTGGTGAGGCCGCACCTGGAATACTGTGTCCAGTTTTGGGCCCCTCACTACAAGAAGGACATTGAGGTGCTGGAGCGTGTTCAGAGAAGGGCAACGAAGCTGGTGAAGGGTCTGGAGCACAGGCCTTATGAGGAGCGGCTGAGGGAACTGGGGTTGTTTAGCCTAGAGAAGAGGAGGCTGAGGGGAGACCTTATCGCCCTCTACAACTACCTGAAAGGAGGTTGTAGTGAGGTGGGTGTTGGGCTCTTCTCCTAAGTAGCTAGTGATAAGACGAAAGGAAACGGGCTCAAGCTGCTCCAGGGGAGGTTTAGATTGGATATCAGGAAAAATTTCTTCATGGAAAGGGTGGTCAAGCATTGAAACAGGCTGCCCAGAGAGGTGGTGGAGTCACCATCCCTGGAAGCATTCAAAAAACGGGTAGACGTGGCATTTTGGGACATGGTTTAGTCTAGTCTACCCTTAATTGGTTTAGTGGTGGACTTGGCAGTGTTAGGTTAATGGTTGGACTGGATGATCTTAAAGGTCTTTTCCAACCTAAACGAATCTATGATTCTATGACCAGCCTCTCACCTAAGAATATATTACAGACATACAATTATGAGATTAATATGTAATATGTGATACCAAATATACACTTCTATAAAAAAAGCGTCAACAAAATTTAACAAAGTTTTCAGGCTTGTTGGGATAGAACACAGTAGTCAAGGAGGGACTTTAAATCCTGAACGTACACTTTTCAGTGAACGTAACTGAGCAAAGGTTCTCATTATTTCCTTACAGAAGTGTACACACAGACTGGCTCAAAAAGTTTACATTTTAAAATGATAAAATGACTATGGGATGAAGTCCAGAATAACATATTTTCTGGAAGATATAACAACTTAGAGTTAGGAAAAAGATCAAAACAGAGAGGAGGGAAAAGATTGTACAAAAGAAAAGACAGAAGGGATGAAATCTGGTGATAGTGTAAGTAGAAGTAACAAAAAAAGGTAAAATAGATTTCTACAGGAGGGTGGAATAGGGTTAGAGGGAAAAGCAATCTGCAGTGAGTAAGCAAGTATAGAAGGAAGAGCAAACAATGCATTTTAATTCCTTGTGTTGATGTATATCCCTTGTTTGTAAGCAAACAAGTAATATTTTTTAATATTCTTTTATCTCCCACAGCAGTATCTTTTCAAAACTTCATGATGTGATGATGATCCTGACTAAATGCCTCCCATTTAAGTTTATTCATTTTGAAATTGGCAACTGTTTTATACAGACACATAAAAAGCCAACAAGAACACTTTTAGGAGTTATTGGGTTCTAAACAAAAGAAATGGGAGAGCCATCCTGCATTATCACAGAACATGTCCTCATTCATGTAACTGTAACCATAAAGTAGCTGAGATCTATTTCCCTCTCCCCACCCCACAGTAATATTTTCACTGAAAGCCTATTTTAGAATCTGACTTGGTTGGCAATTAGCAGCCTCCTTTCCAATTTCCAGCCAATTTAATTCTTGGGAACTAGCAACCTTTTTATTAAATTTTGTCTTCCCTTCTGTGATAGGGAGGAATCATATTTAAACATAATATTCACCTTGCTGAGCTAAAAACCCAAAATCGTTACCTACCTGAGTGGGCTGGGGTAGGTGACTACCACTGCCTCAAGCTGGATGTGAATCAAATTGGGCGGTCTAAAAAGTGAGGGCACATTTGATTCTAGTGTTCTGCCTGAACTAATAAAATGGCAAGGAGTCACTCAACTTCAGCACATTCACACAGACACCCCTTCAGGCTTTTTTCATATGACATGTTGTTTGTTACTCTTTTTTCTAGTGACTTTCCTCTTCTACATCTAACTTCTTAAACCCATCAGATATCCTTAACGTGATGACTGGGTGTGAGTAAAGGGTTCCAAATGAAGTCTCATCCATGCTAATTTACAAAGGGCGGTAAAAGGTGTGGAATCACCATTTAGAAAAACCCCATCCCTGATCAGACTGAATCAGAGTGAGACCCTTCAAAGCCTTTCACTGAAGTACTGTGCACACAAAATATTTGAATATTTTTAGCAGTAAGACTGTAAAAATTACTTCTAGAGCATTTGTCTCTCAAAGCATCTAATGTTTCTAGTAGAGCTCTTCTATAAAGCACTGGAGACACTAATACTAGGCAAAAAAAAAAAAGTATCTCCTCCTGCAATCTCACAATTTATGGTCTAATTATTCACTATATTAGTTTCCTAACTTCACAGTTTTCCATAAGCAAATAGAAAATAAAATTATCTAGATGGCTTTGCAGTTTCACATAATAAACTGAAAATGTTGCTCTGATATCAAATATAACTCAAAATCATACCTAGAACATTATGGATTTATACAGTGCTCCTTTCCCAAAATATTTATTTTTCCATACTACTAATCAGCAATTATTTGTGTAGCGCTCACACCAAAGGCTTGAGCTTTTTTTTTCTTTTTCCTCTACTGAGCTACAGTTGAATGCTAAATAAACTGGAATGTGAAGAAGAATTATTTTCACCCTTAGATATAAAGCAGAGTGCTCTGGTCTGATGTACGTTATGAGTTCTCACGAGCTACACAACAGTGGCTCTTGTCAGTGAGAGTACCTACAGCAGCATCCTGTCTTCAGAAGCGACAAGAAAAAAGGGCCTAAGAAAGAGAAGACTATGCAAATAATGCCACTTCCTCAGCACATCCACAGTGAGCAATAGGTAGCACAGGGGCTGTCTGAAGTAGCACCTGTAGGAGTAATCATAAAAAGTACAGTTGTATCAGAAGGAGAAAGTAGCATTTCAGATACAGGCACTTTTACTAAAATGCATAGGAAACTTTGTTACAGTATGAGAATAAGCAATTATACCACAGAAGTGTACCTTCTCTCCAGCTGCTTCTGAAATATTTGTTCAGAACCATTTACAGACATTTTTATCCAACTTACACCTAGCACTTCTTCCACGAGGAAAATGATTCCAGTGACACAGCCAGTAACAGAACAAATGCCGACATGAGTATGGCCAGCAGACTTATTTAACTTTTCTAAAGATACATAAGAGTATGACTTTACATGTCAAAGGGATGACTCCTCAGATCTCACCACCATGAATATATTTAAGAAAGAAAGAAAGAAAGAAAATCTTAAGACACAATGATGCAAAGCAGAAAACTTATCATGGCACATAGGAATAAATTTAGAAATTATCTTTAGTGATGTGGTGAAAAAAACCACACAGTGAAGTGTAGTTTGATTAATGACAACAAATATGGATTCAGACAGGGGAGGTCATGTTTAACTAACCTTCTGAAGTTCTTTGAAAACATAACTGTTATGAAAAATAAAGAAAATTCTGTGAATACAGCATAGTTAGTTTTTCAAGGAGCACTTGACAATGTTTCTCATAACAGATTCATCACCATTGCCAGCCTAACAGCTATGCAACAGAAACTGAAATAGGCTGCTAAATAAGCTGTTTCAAAAAGTGAAAGATGCATAGTGACAAATAAATTGTCCCAGTAATTCTGAGAATTTTCAGAACCCACTTGCACACAAATATGCTCAGCTAATGAAGCCCTGATCTTGATAAAAGTGACTTTAAAAAACAGTATCTGTAATATTCAGTATTAGTAAGTGTTAGTATTATATCCAGTAATATTAGTGTGTCTAATAGCCCTCCAGATAAATTCTGCTTTAATTTTTGGAGCGTAAGTGAAAACAGAATTTGGTAATAGTGACATGAAATTCAGAAGAATGTGCTTCTAATATAAATCTAGCAGTTGGGAAGTACATTTAGCCATGTACACCAGAGGTACACCATGGTACCAGTTACCACCTCTGAGTGACAGACACACTGGAACACTCCAATTCAGAGATACATTTGAGAAATTTTTACAAGGAAGCTGAGGGTGATATGGTTAATTTATTTTATGTACCGCACTGCTAACTCTGGCAGTGCCAACTTTACATCCATGTTCCTCCTCCACAAGATGGAAAGAATAAGCCAAGTAGATTGATGAAATCTACAAGCTTGAACATATAGCTTCTCTTCAATACACATGGCAGAAAAAAGGTCTTTATTTTTTTCCTAATGTTGCAATTGTATCATGAATTTTGTGATGGTTGGGGACAGTATGAAACAAATCAATTAGACGATATTTGGGTACTCACACAAGATAAATTGTGACAGAAAAAATTATTAGTCATACAGAATAAAATATTGAGTTAGAACATAAAAAGCGAGTTTCAAAGTCTCACAGAGGTTGTATATAAGGGAAAGGATTCATGCACAAATACAGCAGAGGTATGTGGAGTTAAGAGTAAATTTGATTTGTGAAATCAATGTTCTCTGGTTTCTCAAACTATTTTTTTCTTAATATCTGAATCCTTTATAACCATATCAGAAAAGACAGATTTTCAATTTTGTGTTAACATATCCTTTTCTCTTCATGTGTGATCAAGACTGAACTTGTAAAAAGAATGAAGCTGCTCAGGTCAAGAAAATCTCTGCTTCTTGATCTCCAGGATGAAAGCCAGCGTCAACTAGACTTGGATATATGAAAATAATTCAGTGGAAAAAGGAAATGTATATCTACCTTAGAAGGAAAACTAAAGCCTGGAATGAAAAGGGGAAAAAAAAAAAAGTACGAAAAATTCAGCGAGCAAGAAGAATGACCATAAAGAAATATGCAGTGCATGGCCTTTTATTATACTAAATCTCAAAAATCTGTATCTGACGGTATTACAGAAGCATCTGATCTATAATATATTCCCTGTAGCTAACCCATTTTTTGTTTACAAATGCTTGTTTTAAAAGGATCTTATGTAGCATCTGACAGATTAGAACTCTTATAAAGCAAAACCCTGCAAAAGGTAGCAAATGGTATTGACCCCTCATAGATTAAAACATTATTTAAAATACTCAATGGTTGACCATACTACAAGGTTTTATCACAGATACTGTCCCAGAAAAACTGCTGTGTTGAAACATATCAATGAAAGTGCAAGTTCAAGTACTGACAAGATATTTTTGTTGAAAAGGTAAGATAACATTCCTGTAGAAGAAACTAAAAGGTGGCTATACATCTTGTAGACCTACAAAGGCCACATCAGCTTTTCTCTATGGTGAAATGGAAGGAGTAGGATTCAGCCTTTGTCTGCTTGGTAACTTGAAGTCACGGTCCTTGCATTGACATAGAATTTTTATATGTATAAGACAAAAATATGTATCAAATATAGATATATACATAAATATACACCTGATACTCCCTTTGACTTACACATACTGAAACAATTGGTCAAAAGCATGACTAAGCACTATTAACAGAGCACATATTTGATTACAGAAGCAACTGGTAATGAGGGCATAGGAAAAGAGTTCAAAATAGGAAATACAGGAGCATCCCTGGCACCATTCCAGGTCAGGTTGGACGGGGCTCTGAGCACCCTGATCTGGTTAAAGCTGTCCCTGCTCACTGCAGGGGGGGTGGGCTAGATGGCCTCTAAAGGTCCCTTCCAACCCAAAGCATTCTATGATTCAAAAAAGACAGGGAGATCACTCAATTACAGTCAAGAGCAAAATAGACTGAACTTGGGGAAAATGAATTTGACTTATTGCCAATTTAAATAGAATTGGATGGTGAGAAACAAAGACAGAAATTAAAATAACGCTTTCCCCCTTCCTCCCTTGTCCCAGGCTCAACTCCACTCCTTCACTCCTGACTTTTCTACCTCCTCTCCCATCCCGAGTAGTACAGAGGGGGATGCAAAATGGGTTGCGGTCAGTCGGTAACAGCTCTTCTCTGTTGCTCCTTCCTCCTCACACTTTTCCCTTGATCCAGTGTGGGTTCTTCCCACAGGCTGCAGTCCTTCAGGACAAACCTGCTCCAGCATGAGTCCTTTCCACAGGCAGCAGTCCTTCAGAGTAAACATGGGTGCCTCACGGGCCACAGATCCTGTCAGGAGAACCTGCTCCAGCGTGGGTACTCCACAAGCTGCAGTTCCTTCAGGGAATATGCACCTGCTCCAGCGTGGGGTTGTCCACGGGCTGCAGCGTGGATATCTGTACTGGTGTGGTCCTTGCTGCAGGCGGACATGTGCTGCGCCATGGTCTCTTCCATGGGCTGTGGGGGAGTCTCTTCTCTGGCACCTGAAGCACTTCCTCCCCCTCCTTCTCCTCTGGATGTCTGTGTTCGCAGGACTGCTCCTCACACTTTTTCCCCCTCTTCTCATTGCTTGTGCAGCATTTTGTCCTTTCTTAAATATACTTTCACAGATGCTCCACCAACTTGGCTGACGGGCCCAGCTGTGTCCTGAAGTGGCTCGATTGTGTAGCTGGCCACTCTTCTTACAAAAGCCACCCCTGCAGGCCTCCTCCTCCACTACCAAAAATCTGCCACCTACACCCAACACATTCTTATACCATGGTATGCTACTTTTCATCTTCAGAAATCTTCTTGAAGCCTGTTTTTTGAAGTCTTTCTTCTTTGAAAGTGCCTTTGAAAAGATTTTGAGCTAAACACAAACTCAGCACATACAGCTAATAGTTCCTTTTAAAGGATTCTTTTTTTTCAAGACACTGCTTATAGACCAAAGCCTGCAATATAAAAATACTAGCTGGAGACCGGCGGGGGCAGGGAGGGGAGGGGAATCTTATCCTGTTCACATTTAAACAACAAACATTTCCTTCTTTAATGTCTCCAAGCAACAAAAAAAAAAAAAAAAAAAAAGAAGCTCATGAGAGAATACGCTTTAAAAAAAACCCCAAAACCACAAAACAAAACAGTGAACAATTGTACTATCGGATACATAATAATACTCTAAGTAATACATTACTCTAGGTACAGCTTTTCCATACTCCAGCCTATAGGAGCCAAAACCAGAGGCCCTTAAGGTTAATTAGAAACAAATAAAAAACAGTCTATTGCCCCTCCCTGCCCAGGCTTCCAGCATGAATATGGAACTTTTAAGATGATCACAACCTTACTGTGTAATTTACACACACACACACACTTTTGTTATTGTTGGTTGCTAATTTTCGCCCATCCTCTTTTGTTTTACTAAAAAATACCCTAACAAAACTTCTTCAAGAATCTATGGATGACATCTTTAGGAAAACTAAACCTAAAGAGATAAGAGTCCAGCCCGTACAAGAGCGCTGCTAGTGTATAATTAAACACCTCGATATAGAAGAAGTCACATTAAAATCAGTGGGAATGTTCTTAAATATCACCCATTATCACACAAATATTCTGTGCTTGGGGTTACTCATAGCAATCAGCAGAATGATTAACATTCTGAGCAATCTGAAAATCAACAGATGACATCAAAACAAGTTTAGCTAGATGAAAAGTATTACAAAATAACATTTACTTTCTGTTCTCCCCCATCCTCAGTTTCTCTGCAGAAAGCAGAAACCTAAAATAACTTTCACCATTCAGACTTCCAAATACGCTCAGAAAGACAGTAAATATACATTTGAAATAGGGTTTGAGTCAGTTTGAAATACACAAGCCTCTTCAAGTATAGCTGTAGATTTAGTGTAGAGAGATTTTTCTTGGAAGACTGGAAAAAGTGAAAATCAGCTAATGACAGCCTTTCATAGCTTAAATCCTCTAAATTACAGTGCACTTTAATTGAATGTTTCTCTATCTAGATACAGATGAATAGATTATGGATTAAGCATACTACATTTTACAGTTTAAAAATTAAGAATCACATTTTGTTGTAACATTACGTATTTAAAACTAATTCAGCCAGTGTTAATTCAATGTTAATTCTAAAATTATTGTCTTTTTATATGATCCAACATTTAAAAAAAAAAACCCAACCTGTTAAAATGCTTTTAAAGAGCAGCTTACATACATGAACAATTTAACTGGTATAAAAAAATCCTGTAGGTCAAATATCAGTGAAGGACTAATCTTGAGAAGTAACTATAAAAATTTGGGAAAAAAGTTTTTCATCATGAACGGTCAACAAAACTCTTATTTTAGCTGCAAATTACAGAAACAAACACTTTCTAATTTTGGTCATTCATTAATAATCATGAACATGTATGAATATACATTTTTAGCAGCATATCTGATCTCTTTTTTTAATAGAAAATGGATCCTCTCTATATACTTCTAGATATTTTTTATTTATCAGTAGGAATCAAATTAGCCATTTTGCTGCAAATTCTCCTCTTGTTCGGACTTGAAACTGTTCTACATGTGTAAGCTTTCCTAAAGTTGTGTACTATTTATCCAAAAGGAAAATTATTCTGCTTATTGTTAGTAAAATGTATTTATTTTTCAATTAACATCAGTGATCATTCCTCATGTATAAAGAGAATAATGATGTTCAGATCTATCATAAGTTTTGATCTGACTAAATATGGATAATAAAAAAAGGTGGGGGTGGGTGTAATGGGCCTTTCCTTTCAGTTTAATGGAAAAGATTCATAAGGTCATTAGGATTTGTTAAAAGTGTAAAGAAAGGAATAAAAAAAAAAGTTCATTAAAAAAAAAAGGCCGCAAAGGGTTTCTTCACCCCCCTCACTCAGTATACACAATTGTGCTGGTTTTGGCTGGGATAGAGTTAATTTTCTCCATGGTAGCTAGCATGGGGCTATGTTTTGGATTTCTGCTGAAAACAGCGTTGATAACACAGAGATGTTTTAGCTACTGCTGAGCAGTGCTTGCACAGGGTCAAGGCCTCTTCTGCTCCTCACACCACCCCAGCAGCGAGCAGGCTGGGGGTGCACAAGAAGCTGGGAGGGGACACAGCTGACCCCAGCTGACCAAAGGGATACTCCATGCCATATGACGTCACGCTCAGCATATAAAGCTGGGGGAAGAAGAAGGAAGTGGGCAATGTTCGGAGTGATGGCGTTTGTCTTCCCAAGTCTCCATTACGCATGAGGGAGCCCTGCTTTCCTGGAGATGGCTGAACACCTGCCTGCCCATGGGAAGTAGGGAACGAACTCCTTTTTTTGCTTTGCTTGCGCATGCAGCTTTTACTTTACCTATTAAACTGCCTTTATCTCAACCCACGAGTTTTCTCACTTTTACCCTTCTGATTCTCTCCCACCTCGGGGGAGTGAGCAAGCAGCTGTGTGGTGCTTAGTTGCTAGCTGGGGTTAAACCATGACAGCTTCAATAAGAAGTCACAGGTAAAGGAGTTTACAGGATATGAAATAAGTCCTTCAAATTAAAAATAAGTGCCTGCATCACATTACTTAATGCAGGAACCTTATTCCTCCCTATTTCAGCATTATGAGACACAACACTATTTGTTCCATCGCTTACGCATTCTTTATGTCTGTCTGCTGCTCTTGTGCAGTGTCAAGGTTTAATAAGTTTAGATATATAAAAACATTCTGATACTACACTATTGTAAATCACTGAGCAAAACAATAATTTCATTACATCCTTGTGATTGGAGATCAAAATGGTTTAGGTGTACAGAGTATCCTCCTATGTCTTGCTGCAAAAGTCTTTGAAAAAGGTCAAATCTTCAAACTGCAATCCACTACACGCGCAGCAAGCAATACAATCTATTACAGGTTCTTACCAACCGATCCATTGTAAATTAAGTTACATAAATATTATTTTTCAGCTTACAGGGACACCACTGCTTTCAAATTTAAGCACACTTTATGCGTTTCTCATTTAGTTAAACCATTTTGCCACTGCATCAAATCATCTATTTAGATGTATATAGATTGTGCATCAGTTCAGTTTGGCTCTGTTCTTCTGTTACTCCTAGAAGACCAGTGTTACATTCCCCTCTTCCCTTTCCAGCCCCATTCTAATAGGCACTGTCAGCTTTTGTAATGCGTTACACAATTCTTTAGGGTCTATACATACAGGCCTCAGCGTGCTACGCACTCAGTGGGATTCAGCTGTCTAAACATAGCATGTTAAATAACCTAGGATATCCCACCCAGCCTCAAGGTAGTGCTTCTGAAGGCTGTGGGTCTCCTACATGTCCCCTATCATATCTGGTGGTCTTGTAAAGATGACTCATATCTTAGAGGGTCCCAAAGTGCTACTAGATGTTCTCCATTTAGCCAAGATGATCCTTTCTTTTCTGAAACAGTAACTGAGTATCTATACCACTTAGTTTAATAAAGTTTTGTGCTTTCTGGACTATCATCTGGCTCAAACAGTTCAGATTATTATTTTGAGAGGACTTTTCGAAAATCCACTCTGTCTAGATAGCAAGTGGTAGAAATTATGAATATTTTTTAAATGCAAAAAATCAGGTCAGAACAGTCAGTAATGCTTAAGGGGATTCAGACAATCACCAAATAGCAGAGCACCATATACACACCAATTGATTTTAGTTAGAAAAAAGTAATTCTTATTATTTCAAATGAACATGAAACAAACAAGAAACACTATAAAAGCATTACTAAAAATTAAGCTACCCATCCCAACCATGAGGACTCTTAATTATGTAAAAACTATTATTGTCATTAGAAAGTAAAGGTTATATGTTGTTTTAAATACATACTACTATATTCACCACCCTTTTGTCATCATTCTCAGCAGAAAGAATCTGACTAATTCTGGGAGGTGATTGTCCCCCTGTACTCGGCGCTGGTGAGGCCGCACCTGGAATACTGTGTCCAGTTTTGGGCCCCTCACTACAAGAAAGACATTGAGGTGCTGGAGCGTGTTCAGAGGCGGGCAACGAAGCTGGTGAAGGGTCTGGAGAACAAGTCTTATGAGGAGCGGCTGAGGGAACTGGGGTTGTTTAGCCTGGAAAAGAGGAGGCTGAGGGGAGACCTTATCGCTCTCTACAACTACCTGAAAGGAGGTTGTAGTGAGGTGGGTGTTGGTCTCTTCTCCCAAGTAGCTAGCGATAGGACAAGAGGAAATGGGCTTAAGCTGCGCCAGGGGAGGTTTAGACTGGAAATTAGGAAAAATTTCTTTACGGAAAGGGTGGTCAGGCATTGGAACAGGCTGCCCAGAGAGGTGGTGGAGTCACCATCCCTGGAGGCGTTTAAAAAACAGGTAGATGTGGCACTTCGGGATATGGTTTAGTCTGGTCTACCCTTGATTAGTCTAGAGTGGGCTTGGTAGTGTAGGTTAATGGTTGGACTGGATGATCTTAAAGGTCTTTTCCAACCTAGATGATTCTATGATTCTAATAGCTGTTAGGTACAACATTCACCTACATAAGCTCTACATATGGACAATCTTGTACCAGCTACAAGAATTTAATTTAAGGATATTTTTTAGAATAAAAAGGCAACAAAACCTCACAAAACAGAGTTTCCAAATAATAATAGAGGTGTTACTCTCCTCCCCTCAAAAGTACCACAAACCTAGTAAGTAGCAATGATGCGGGTGTTGTGATCATACATAAAAGAGCCTAAATCTGACAGATTTCACATATTTTCACTAGTAGTTTTATAGGTGAATAAGTATGTCATCACCCAAAGAGGGAAGGGGAGAATTTTTTTCAAGCTCCAAATACAACTGCATGTAGGTATCAAACAACTGCCAGTGGACATGACTACCAGATAGTGAACAAATCTTTCCAAAAGCAATGAAGTCTTTCATAAGTACTGTTCAAAAAGAGCAATGATAAAAACACATCATGAGTGCAAAATGGTACAACTATTAGGTATGAATCTCTGCTCACAGAAGTCTTCTGTGCCAGCATCCTTGATTTGTATGATACACTGGAAACATGATATTGATTTTAATTGGCCAAGTATAGATAAGGAACAACTCTGCAACAGACATGCGTTATCTACAGATGGCATAGAACTGACTAGTTAGAGAATGAAAGACAGTTTAGCAAGGTAACCAAAGCTTTACTGTAAGTAACTTTCATTTCAAGAGCTTGAATTGCCTTGACAGACATACTTGACATGCTGAAGTTAAGAAACCACAAACACAGCTGCAGAGCTGGAAATTATCTGATAAAGCCAAATTTATAAGCAATTATACAAAGAATTTCAGCAGCTTCAGCAATTTTAACTGCATTTTTCTGCTTTTACACAAGAGGTGTTAACTGAAGATTTCACAAGAGACTTGGAGAAAACTTTCTTGTAGGAGTTACTTTCTTGTGTACTATACCAGTCATAGAGGGACTGACGTGTTTATGAAATGCTCTGTTAGTGCCATAAATCTCTTGCACATAAGTAGCACGAATAGCCCGTTTTGCTATCAGAAGAAATCATACCAACCTATCTTAGAAGTTAAGTTTAAGTCCTAAAAGAATCTACAGTATGTCAGGAGATAATTAATCAGACTTACATATCTGGGAAACGGACAACAAAAACAAATTACCACTACCAAATTCAAATAATCCGAATTATAAAAATACACATAGTCCTGATAGAAAAGACATTAATGACTTTGATTCAGTAGCACAAACACAGGGTGGGATATATGCAGTTATTATCCTTATACTACATACAACAGAAATTTTGTATTTTTCCTCTCCTCTGTAACCTCCCAATGCTCATATTTTACAATAGAATTGAACAATCTGGCTTGGATAGTGTTAGATGACTGTACTTCTAGAACACTAGAGAAAGGAAGGGTGGTAGGTGTTAATTCCTCGTTCAGCCACATGTTTGTCCTTAGTGGTGAGGACAGACTAAAGTAAAACCAGATATAGAACACAAAGGTTAAAACTAGAATTTTTTTTTTTTTTTTGAGAAATGTAGTTTCATCATGATCCATTTGGTGAAAAAAAATCATATAAAGAAGCTGCATAACGATAACTTGAGATGACTTCCCACTTATTAAAAAAATATAATCAGTTATCAACAATGTTGTGTATAGTGAAGTGGCTTCTGATACAATCTGAAAATATTAAAAAAAAAATTTATCAAACCATATAATGTCTGAGTTACACATTCCAAGTTGTAATGATTTCCATAAGAAAAGTAAAAGTCAACATAGAATCGTGTCTTTTGTATTGCCCTTTGCATCAAAAGTTGGAGCAATACAATTTGTACACGTACAACATATATGACTATCAAATAAAAATACTTAACTTATGGTTAGAAAAGGCTAAAACATGTATGTTGAGAAATAGAAGTTAAGAGAAAAAGCAATGTAATTCTATACATCCAGTTGACTTATGAAGCATTACGTTGGAGGTTTACAGAATATCCTAGCTGAACTATGTGTATTTAATCTTCATTTTACACGGAAAGTATTAATAAAGACACTAGTAAAATGTTATAAGCAGAAGTGTTAACACAATTGCCAAAAAGATATGTATTTTAAGTTCACTATCAGCTCTTATCACATTTATCAGCTGTTTGAGATATTTATACATAAGCGTTTCATTAATGTACTCTGTATTAGGCTATTCAAATAATTTTCCAGTGTCACTCTGGTTGCTTTCATTATACCCTACAAACCACTGCATATACAGGATAACACTGGAATAAAGAAAAATGCATCAAGTTCACTGCAGTAGTTTCCAGTTGTCTCAAACTTGCATATAACCCAAAACTGATGTTTCATCTTAAACTGACACTATAAACCTTACCAATTAAAATTGCTTTTATCACACTCATACAGTTATGATAGACGTTATCTCACAAATCGAAATAATTAAAAGTTCTAGAGAGCTACAATTTTATCAGAGCAATGAAAAAAACACTTTGTAAGCAGGAAATAAAAAAGTAATGAGCTTTTAACAACTGTTCTAGCATAACCACAAGGAAGCAGGGCAAAAGCAAAAAAACCAAAAAGACCCCCCAAAAAACTAAAACCAGTGCGGTAGGTTGACCTTGGCTGGCCACCAGGTGCCCACCAAAGCTGCTCTACCTCTCCCCTTCTCAACTGCACAGGGGAGAGAAAATACAACGAAAAGCTCATGGGTCGAGATAAGGACAGGGAGTGATCCCTCACAAATTATCATCACAGGCAAAACAGACGTGACTTGGGGAAATTAGTTCAATTCATTACCAATCAAATCAGAGCAGGAAAACGAGAAATAAAAATCAAATCTTAGAACACCTTCCACCCATCCCTCCCTTCTTCCCAGGCTCAACTTCACTCCTGATTTTTCCCTACCTCCTCCCCCCGAGCCACGCAGCGGGACAGGGAATGGGGGTCGTGGTCAGTTCATCACACATCGTCTCTGCCGCTCCTTCCTCCTCAGGGGAGGACTCCTCACACTCTTCCCCTGCTCCAGCGTGGGTCCCTTCCACGGGGTGCAGTCCTTCAGGAGCAGACTGCTCCTGCGTGGGTCCCCAATGGGTCACAAGTGCTGACAGCAAACCTGCTCCAGCGTGGGCTCCTCTCTCTTCACAGCTCCTGCCAGGAGCCTGCTCCAGTGCAGGCTTCCCACAGGGTCACAGCCTCCTTTGGGCACATCCCCCTGCTCCGGCGTGGGGTCCTCCCCGGGCTGCAGGTGGATATCTGCTCCACTGTTAACCTCCATGGGCTGCAGGGGCACAGCTGCCTCACCAGGGTCTTCTCCAGGGGCTGCAGGGGAATCTCTGCTCCGGTGCCTGGAGCACCTCCTCCCCCTCCTTCTGCACTGACCTTGGTGTCTGCAGAGTTGTTCCTCTCACATATTCTCACTCCTCTCTTCTGACTGCTGCTGGTGTTGTGCAGCGTTTTTTCCCCTCCTTCTTAAATATGTTATCACAGAGGTGCTACCACCGTCACTGATGGGCTCGGCCTTGGCCAGCGGTGGGTCCATCTTGGAGCCGGCTGGCATTGGCTCTATGGGACACAGAAGAAGCTTCTA
This sequence comes from Pelecanus crispus, assembly GCF_030463565.1. Taxonomy (NCBI): domain Eukaryota; kingdom Metazoa; phylum Chordata; class Aves; order Pelecaniformes; family Pelecanidae; genus Pelecanus; species Pelecanus crispus. The sequence goes on along the minus strand of NC_134643.1, from coordinate 117,339,753 downwards.
GCAGCTTCTCACAGAAGCCACCCCTGTAGCCCCCCCACTACCAAAACTTTGCCACACCAACCCAAAACAACCAAAAAACATGTCCAAAAGGACAGTGGAAGCTATTATGATTTAGAAACACCATGTAAAGCAGGTATATTTTCTTACTGATGACAGCCTGTAAACATAAAAAACTCTGACAACTGCAGGCTGATTAGCACCACCATACAAAACCAGTCAAGAAGTAGGAGCAGACAGACAGATCATCGTGACTGTAACAGTTCTCATCCCTCCAAAACACAGCTTTGAAAGAAACTGAAACATAACATAAAATGGGTGGCTGAATCTAACAGTCATTTTTGTCCCAATACAGCTATAAATAAAACAATGTATTACTGAAAATAAAGTAGACCTGGCCCTCACCTAACAATTTAGCTTTCAATTAATCTACCCTGTGTTACGTGTATCTAAATTATCATTGTATCTCAATGACAGCAGTATGCAACAAGAACAGAGGGCAATTTCAGTAAAAACAGCCAAACTGAGCTCCGTTTCAGAACGCCTACTGCAGTGTCAGTACCTACTACACAACAACTACTAAGTAGGCTTCTGCAGCAGTGAAAAGGGCTATATTCTACTGCAGAACAACTCATACTTCAACAGAAAACATCAACCTCCACAATGAGGGGTTGGAGGACAAATGCAATGGTTGATTCTGCTCCTTTGATTATTCATCTTTTCACCACTGACTGTCCAATATTTAATGCACAAAATCAAACTGGCAGCAGGAACCAGGACTTAAGACAGTCTTAAGCAGTCAAGCATCCTAATTACCAGACTAAACAATTGTAAGTTCTCTTGATAATGCATGATCTGGCATGAACTATTTTTAGCAGAAGAAAAATAAAAGGGTCCTTCACACCATGCTATTGTGTGTATACAACTGCACATACTATATTCTGTTGTGTAGAAATTCTTCCCAGAAATGGGAAATAGAGGTTTCAATCTTTTCATCTGAAGGACAGAATTTTTGTGGGAGATGCAGGTGTCCCCTTTCACTTTTCTGCTTAGTACACTTTCTGCCACCTACCATGTTTCCAGCAACAGAAACACCCTCTTCATCGAAGGCTCAAGGTCTTTGATCTACTTTTTGGTATTCTGCAAGACTGGTCCTTCACTGTCTGCTCTCCTGATTTTTTTCCTCACCTGTGGCTGTCCAACCATACTGGACACTACCTGAAGAAGTAATCAGCTGCTGCAACACATGCCCAAACTGAAACAGACTGGAAAACAGGCTATTACACCAACAGAATGCTCTTTTTATTAAACTTGTAAAGGAACATAATTTAGCATAAGCCTGAAGCTGCAGATGACTTAGCATCAGTAAGTTATTTTGAGTCAATGATGGTATAGGTCTTTCTTCAACTACCATAACTAACAACCAGTAGCAACTATCTAACAACAAACACTCATGTGAAGAGGATTAGCTGCACTAACATATAACTGTGGGAGAAAACTAAGTCTAGGTATATGCAAGTAAATTCTTTCTCATAGTCTACAGTCTGATGTAAATTTTAACTGGTAAAACCAAAAGTGAACAAAACAGCCAAACCAACAGTAATATCACTTTTTTGACTAATTTTAAATTTAAGTGAATATAAAAAGTGATAGATTACTTAAAACTTCATTAAGAAATAATTAGTATCTGTATTTAAAATAGACCTGAATGTTTTAAGTTTACAGAAGCAAATATAAATTTCAACTTCCGTCATTCTTAAACAGTGAAGACAAGAAAGAAAAAGGTTGACTTAAAAAAAAAAAAATCAAGTACTTTAGTTAAAAAAAAAAAGTATCTTAAGTATACTAAGAACAGTCCAAGACAGAATACATAGTAAACGTGCTTGTCTTTAATCCAATTGTGTTTGTCCAAGCACCATATCAGATGGAATATCTTTAAAAGAAGTGTAGTGGGCCAGCACATGTATATGTATATTACATATACATATATGTATATGTAAATATACAGGGGTGGCTTCTGTGAGAAGCTGCTAGAAGCTTCTCCTATGTCCCACAGAGCCAATGCCCAAAAAAGGGACACAAACTGCAGCTGGAGTGAGGAGTGAGAATATGTGAGAGAAATGACTCTGCAGACACCAAGGTCAGTGCAGAAGGAGGGGGAGGAGGTGCTGCAGGCAGCAGAGCAGAGATTCCCCTGCAGCCTGTGGTGAAGACCATGGTGAGGCAGGCTGTGCTCCTGCAGCCCACAGAGGTCCATGCTGGAGCAGCTATCCACCTGCAGCCCGGGGAGGACCCCATTCCGGAGCAGGTGAATGCACCCGAAGTAGGCTGTGACCCCGTGGGAAGCCCATGCTGGAGCAGGCTCCTGGCAGGACCTGTGGAGCCATGGAGAGAGAGGAGCCCACGCTGGAGCAGCCCGCTCCTGAAGGACTGCACCCTGTGGAAGGGACCCACGCTGGAGCAGTTCGTGAAGAACTGCAGTTCGTGGGAAGGAGCTACATTTGAGAATTTCGTGGAGGACTGTCTCCTGTGGGAGGGACCCCACGCTGGAACAGGGGAAGAGTGTGAGGAGTCCTCCCCTGAGGAGGAAGGAGCGGCAGAGACAACGTGTGATGAACTGACCACAGCCCCCATTCCCCGTCCTCCTGCGCTGCTCAGGGGGAGGAGACAGACAAAAATCAGGAGTGAAGTTGAGCCTGGGAAGAAGGGAGGGGTAGGGGCAAGGTGTTTTAAGATTTGGTTTTATTTCTCATTACCCTACTCAGTTTTGATTAACAATAAATTAAACTGATTTTCCCCAAGTCGAGTCTGTTTTGCCCATGCCAGTAATTGGTGAGTGATCTCCCTGCCCTTATCTCAACCCATGAGCTTTTTCGTTCTATTTTCTCTCCCCTGTCCAGTTGAAAAGGGGAGTGATAGAGCAGCGTTGGTGGGCACTTGGCATCCAGCCAGGGTCAACCCACCACAGCTAGCAACGGTGTAGCCAGCAGGTCCAAAAAAATGCTTCCTTCTCTACTTGGCACTTGGGAGTCTGCATCTGTGTTGTTTCATGCTCTGTGGTAGAAGAAACATACTGGCATACTATAGCATGTCAAGAGGAGGACCACGAAGATCGTTATGGGGCTGAAGCATATGATGTACAAGGAGAGAGAGAAATCTGCATTTGCTCATCCTTAAAAGAATGTCAAGATGAAAAAAAAAAACACACCAATATATGCACCAGTCAGGTATTTTTCCCCTGATGCATCTGCGTGGATGCTAATCATGCTTTTATTAAATGTCAGATTATACCGCACATGCGCAAGAACTCTGGAATAGGTACCCAGGAAGAGAACATACACTGTAGTGGTTACAAGTTATCAACTAAATGGACTTGCGGCAAACTGGATGGGAAAATGCTATGTTTCAAAACAGCTTCTCTGAAATTAATACAATGAGATATACATTAAAAACTGGACTAACACCACTGAGTTATTTAGAAACAGTGCAATTCTATGGTATCCATCCAAAAACCTTCCAGTTTTAGGAAACCATTTTCACTGTATGTGACTTATATTTGCCCTTTTCTTTCTGTTCAGCTCATTTCTTTTGCAACAGAAATAGCATTTAAAAGCATCTGATAAATTATCATCAAAAGAATAATCAAAAGAAGGTGTTCTCTAAAGCAGGAATATTTCACTTTTATGAAATATGGACAATATCAAGCAACATAGGAATTATGAAAAATGAAAAAAAAAAAACCCACCAAAACTCCTACACAATGTTATTCAAGTGCTTCCTTGAGCTCTGCAATGAAAGCAGATAGAGATAGGGAGCATTCCTGGGAAATGTCAGGCTCATTTCTCTCATTTGTTTTAGCTAGAAAACACAATGCTGCTGCCTTTGATTATATTACAGAGATGCACCAGACATAGATGGTACGAAAATAGCGAAGAGGATATGCCTTCCATCTTCGATGGGTAGACTGGGAATAAAAAGTGGGTAATGGTGGCAGCTCTGATCAAAACTGAGAGTGGAAAAAAAGCTAGAAGTCTCGCTGGAAAGAAATTAAAAAGTTCAAAAAAAACCTCAACAAAACAGATGCAGAAGCCTCAGAAACATTATTGCTGAAAGTTCTTCTAAGAGGTATTTTTTGGGAGTGACTTTTTTGTTGATTTACCATTGACAAAGCAGAGGATAGGCAGCTAGGGAACATAAGCTGGTAAGAAAAAGTTGAAAATGGAAGATGTAGAACACAGAGTATAAAGGAAACATTTTAAAGGGCAGAAAATTCCTGAAGACCAGGTAGATACAAAAAAGAACAAGTTATGGGTATTTCTTTCTCCATCCAACTTCATTTCTACAACATACACTGTTGGAAAATCATGCAACTTGGAAAGGAGAAAGAAAATACAGTGTTAAACAAATGCTGTGTAAATTCTTATTCTTGTATGAATGCTCAAAATCAGTATGGGTATTAAAAAGATTAGTATTAAAAAGAATCTGTATTTCATGAAAAAAGACTAGAAAAGATGTATCCAGGAACAACATTCTCAGTCAGGCACAAGGCAAATTTCTTGTTGTAGGAGCAGGACATTTAATCCTAGGGTCCCTTCATAATACATATCACATTATTTATTTCTTCATAAGGTCAAGAAAAATGTTTCCTTGGGTTTTCTTAATCTTTTTTTCCCCTACCAATCTGAGTGCAAAGCAAATGAAAAATTCAAAAGCAATCTGTATGAAACATAAATTGTGGCCAAACTTTTCTTAGAGTTGTTGCAAAGCTTCAGGACCAAATTGTCTATGAATAATCAAGATATTTATCCAAAGGAAAACTTTCATAATATTGCATGAAATAGTAATTGCCTATAAAACATTATGAACAGTCTAACTCTCTCAAATAGACAAGATTTTATGTTACAAATCCAGGTATTTTAGTGACATCATACCAAGGAAGAACTTGGTTTTACATTTCCCAGACAGCAGAGAAGTTAGTTGCATTTTGTCAGTGCTTTATACAAGAAAAAAACAATGCAATGGGAAAGAATGCTCATAAAGATTTTCTGAGAGAATAAGTTAAAACTTTACAGTCTGAAGTATCTTGTTACCTCACTCCTGCTTTTAAAAAAAAAAAGTTATACTGGCAGAAACATTCCCACATATTGGTTTTCTTTAAATTTTCCTTTTAATCCAAAAGATTGTTTCCTTTGGTTGGTTGGTTGGGTTTTTTTAATGGTCCCTGCCTTCCCTCTTTCCATAATTTCTGGTCAAATATCCAGCTTTGCTAAGGAAGTTGCCAATTTGAGAACTGTTTAGTCATTATACCGTATTACATTTAACATTTGTGAGCAACTAAATTACTAGAATTCAAACAATACTGAGGATATGAGAAAAAAGGAACAATTGTATTCTTATTAAGAACAGGACATCTCTCTTGAAAAAAGCAAAAATGTAGTGATCGGTTACAGTCTGCCACAAGAATGACACCTACTATCTATTAAGAGTGCTGCACTGTACCCGCACATGGTAACTGTATGTGTCATGTTGTTTACCTTATTTTTTTTCTGCTCTCCTGTGGTTTCCATGAATCTCTGGACAAGAATGACTGAAGCACAGAGCAAAGGAGATTTGCTGAAGCCAAGCAGCAATGCTTCAAAAAATTGAGTTGTGTTCACATTAAAAGAAAAGCAAAAGGAAAATAAAGAAAAGGAAAACCTCCAGAAAGGTAAGCATGAAAGCACAAGAGACAAAAACGAACAACAATTTAGGAAAAAAAAAAAAAAAAAAAACATTTATCTAAGCAGTCAAGAATACAGACAGAGTCTGAACACATGACTATGGTAGAGAAGGAACATTCAGAGAAGACAAGGCTACAGCAGAAAAAAATATAAGAGTTCTTGGAGATACATTCAGTCTGGGAAGATGTTAGAATGTTATTATACAGGCAACATGCCATAGGATGCCTCCGAAATGAAAGTTTTAAAAGAATCTATTGAGGAAATAAAATACTGAATTGCTCCAAACAAGCTGTCAGGACAAGACAGTATTCACCAGAGATTCCTGGGAGAACTCACAAGTGACAGTGCAATGAAAAACAAAACAGTGGCCATTACTCCTTCCAGGAGTCTAAGCAAAGGTCCTTGGGGTCCAATTAAGAAGGCTGACAACAGCCAGCTATGAAGCACAGCTCATGGTGATGAGATTTCACTAAAACACACTGCCAGCCACACCTTCAGCTTTTACCTTAGAGGGAGGGGAAATATTTAAATATTGCTCACAATTGCTATTAGTATTTTTTGGTTATGACTGTATGTACTGGTTCTGACTGGGGTGGCATTAATTTTCTTCATAGCACCTAGTAGGGGGCTATGTTTTGGATTTGTGATTAACACAGTGTTCATAACACAGGGATGTTTTAGCTATTGTTGAGCAGTGCTTGCACAGTGCCAAGGCCTTCTCTGATTCGCAGACTGTCCTACCAGCAAGTAGCCTGGGGGTGCACAAGAAGCTGGGAGGGGACACAGCTGGGACAGCTGACCCCAACTGACCAAAGGCATATTCCACACCATATGAGATCATGCTCAGCAATAAAAGCTGGGGGAAGAAGAAGGAAGGGGGGGAATCTTCGGAGCGATGGCATTCGTCTTCCCAAGTAACTCTTAGGCACGATGGAGCCCTGCTTTCCTGGAGATGGCTGAACACCTGCCTGCCCATGGGAAGCAGTGAACGAATTCCTTATTTTGCTTTGCTTGCATGCACGGCTTTTCCTTTACCTATTAAACTGTGTTTATCTCAAGCCACGAGTTTGCTCACCTTTGCCCTTCCGATTCTCTCCCCAGTCCCACTGCGAGGGAATAAGCAAGTGGCTGTGTGGTCTTAGCTGCCTACCAGGGTTAACCCACAAAACTCTAGTATCAGTCATAGAAAATAATAGCGTATATTTTGTTTTCATTACATATTATGCAGTTTTATTCCAGACCAGAGTAATTTAATTTAATTAAAAATTATTTAATGGATCCTAAAAAAAAATATGGAATGGTTACTCACTGTCACTGAACCATCAATAATCACACAGAACTGTTCATAAAATTATCATGGGGAAAAAGCCAGAATAGGTACTGTAGTCAAACCATGATAATGGTAGCAGTGGTATATTTTCTAAAATATTGCTGTTCGGGAAGTTGTTTTGTAGTGGCTGTTTCAACATCATCATATCTGGATAACTCACAACAAGGACATTTAAAAGAAGTGGTTAAGGAGTTCTCCTTACAGTTAATACTGCTTTTCAATAAGTATTGGGATACTGGAAAGTTCCATGGGACTGTAGAACACTAACATCTGAAAAAGTAATTATAGACCCACCAACCAGATCATTCCAAAGCAAAGTAATGAACAAAAGACTCTAATAAAGATTACACAATAATCTGCTGATTAATGTCAGTCAACTGATCTCATCTGTTGTCTGTCTTAGAGGATCTGAAAGTCTACACGTAGCTAGGGAATTTAAGACAGTTAAGTTATTTAGACTTTTGTAGGATGCTTGCAGAATAGCATAAAATATCTTTAAGGAAGAAACTAAAATAATTCAGAGTCAGCTTCTTAAAAAAATAGCACGACAGCTATTTCTTGTTCTATTTATTTTGTAACTTATTCTACTCAAATGGGAATTCTAACGGGAAATTGTCAGTATGTGGGTGTTTCTAAAGTGGTCAGACAGATTAGTTCTCTGACTTACAACTACTCCAAATCACTAAAACTATAAAAAAATCACTGAGATTTGAGATAATGTTGAGCTCTTCAACAACTTCTCTTCAGTTTTTCATCTTGTTTAATATTATAAGAAAGTTATTATGCAAGGGCAATGCAAAATTTCATCATGATGTAATCTTTGTAAATAAAGGACACAGATTTTTAATGACTCCAATTTTTAGTGTAACTCAGAAAATGCTAAAGCTAGCTTTTGATTTTTAAGGTTTATATTTTGTTATTCATTTTGGTAGCCTCTTCCACAAGGGCATCAAAACACTTATTTCTGTGACTCATTTTTATTTCATTACTCATACTACCAAATCTTGAAAATAATTCTACATTCACAACTACACACTCTATATCCAAAACAATTTTCAGCTCTATAATTTAAACACATTTAGAAGGGTTTTTTTCCACAAACTAAACCACTATACTATGAACAAGAATAATGCAATTATTAGTCATCACCCAATTCACACTTTTTACTTAATTCCATTTTTACCGTCTGTACAAAAAAACATGAAAACCTATGAAAAAACTACCCTTCTTTTAGACCATATTTCTCAAACATGCTGCTGATTACAAGTGTATCCTTCTTTGCAATTTGATGCTGGTTTGTAATTTAGCTTGCATTCTCTTTCAAATGGCACTGAGGATTTGTGAATACTAGTACTCCTGAGGTTTGCTTAGTGTAGGCTTATTGATCGTAAACAATTTGAAGTTTTCAAACAATTCAAAGTGGGGAAAAAATAAGGGAGAAGATGGTAGCCTCTTTCCATCACTCTTGTCCCACAATACTTTTCTTTCTTTTGGAAAAATTAAACTTTGTTTTTCAAATATATGTCATTAGGGCATACCAACACAATATGTATATTCATACTGAGGCTCAAATTTCACTGAGTTATAAAACTGATTCCATTTCTGCTGGTAAGAGAATTTAAAAAAAAAAAAACTGTTTAGTGTGAGACTATACTCATAAAGGAATTGTTGGGTATGTTTAAACTGCCAGTAGCTGTATAATTCGAGAAGTATTGGATACGCAAATATATCACACATGTGCTTCTATTATGTATATGCTTCTACCTACAAATATTAATGTTATGTTAACTAATAGGGTAAAAAGATAAGCAGAGATACAGTGGAAAGAGTTTAATGAATTTAAAACATTTTTTTTAAATTCATTTTCTGATTGATGAAGTAACTAACCTATTATATACTATGTGTAAGCCATTAGATTTTAAATTTTCTCTTACCTGACAGAAAAAATATGGTAATGAAGTTCTCTTGAAACAGGTCAATCTTTTAAATAAAAAACACCAGTGAATATAAACAAATTAAGATCAATTTCAGAAACCTACTGGAAACTTTTATAGTCAGGCAGACTGCGTACTTCCGGGACAAAACATATACCTATTGTGCCAAATCTTCTGGTTTCAGAATGCCTTGCTATATGGAGAGAAACAGTATGGTACATCCCTACTTTGAGTGTAAGCAAACAGGAATAAGCATTAACTGAACAGCAGAATATCAACCACTAGGTATCAGCCTCCCCTCCTCTAACCCCCCTATTCTTTCTTTTCTATTTATGACCTATGAAGTCTATGGTTTCTATGAAGATGGAAAGAAAGAGCCATTAAGAGCATCTTCTGATATTGTCAGATGCATCCAAATCTGCCCTTCATCTTTTCCTTCTCCCCTTCTCACCTTTTGGAATTTCATCTATAGAACAGAACAAAAGTGTTAGGAAAAAGATCTCTTGCTTTTATGTTCATCAATAATAAACAGCTTCTGGACTCCACTTTTTAGCATTGTATCAGCTTTTTATGCCTTCGGTAGTCTCCAAGAATGCAGTGCAGACCAAAGGCTTTAGTACTTTCAAGTCTCCATACATTGCAGTCTCGTACATTACATTATATAGCACCTTTCATTCATGAAGCTGCAATGCAACCGTGATAAAGCCTTAAACTGGCCTCTGCAATTATCTGTTCCAGTTTCGAATCTTTTCACAGTGTGAGAATATACTGTGGCAATCACATTCCACTCACGAAGCCCAGAAACAGGTTGTGCAAGCAACTTCCATCTATCCCTTTATTTACTCAGGTAATTTGACACAAATGCTTTCTTCTGAGAAAACTATTTTTTTTATTAGTGTTATTCTTGATAGATGTTAGTGAGCTGAAAGGAAAATGCAAAGTAACTTTTATGTCCTCCTATACAGGTTGCTTCTGTGTACTTATTGTGTACTTTTAGAATATGACTCAGTGGTAAACAAATAAGGAAGAGTACAAATTAAAGCTTAAACAGCCAAGGACCATCTTGACATATCTGCTATCTCTAGCAATGTGTTATTATATACAAGACCAATCCCTCAAGACACCAGAAATAGCTGCTGAGCAGGACTACAATATAGTCACAATATATTAATTTTAACACAGAAAGTTGTCATGTATAAAAATATGAGCATTCTCTGAAGAGTAAGTAGATTTCTTTGAAATGAAACTTTTAAAAAAAAAAAAAAAAAAGAAAAAAGGAGGTGGGGGGAATTTGCCACTGTTATTCAAGACACTTTTCCTTAAAAAAAAAAATCACAGATTAGAAGGGACCTCTGGAGGTCATCTGGTCCAACCCCTTTGCTCAAGCAGGGCCACTTATAGCCAGTTGCCCAGGATCTTTAGATATTTGTTTCTGTTTCTTTAAACAGCAGTTTTTACATAACAACATATATATTTTCCCCCCCATTAGTATTGCAAGGCAAGATACTGTACTATACCTCTTAAGAGACAATCAACTGCCTGGCCTTAAAAAATATATATAATGCAGTCTCCTAGGGTTGCATGGGAGCCTGCAAAACTGCCAGATTATAAACCCTCACCGATTTGTTCCAACAAATTCAGTGACTATTATAATAGTAAAATCGGAAGAATGTTCTTAGTCAAATCAATACTTTCTATAGCCTCCCTGTGATCAAAAGAGATGAAGGGTCAACTTCTTCCATTAGATTTGCCACGCTTCAGTCAACAGATCTCACTTGCGCATATTTCCAATTAGCATAGCCAGTAAAATCACTGCCTAGGTAGGTATTCAAATCATGAAATTCTGTGTTTGTAATTAAAACCTAAAACCAGGGGATGCTCAGCCTTGTCACTGAGCACTGAAGTAGTAAATTCATCTGAGAATTGTATTTGTTGTCTTTATCTCCAATCAGAAAATAATCTCTTCAATTACTCTAATGATCTTATCTAGCATGCAAAGATAGACCTTTGTTTCCTTTAAAGGAACAGAAAAGAGAAAGGATTACAACACTGGCAAATAAGCTAAGGTGATTCTATTTTGTACTCAGAATGATGGGGGGTGGGAAGAAGAGAGCTCTTTGTTTAGATGATACTGCTAAGTGCATAGCTATACTGAATCTTCCAGTTCATATATATTTCAGAATACACATTTTGATAGACTCAAGCTCAATCATATACTATTTGCAATGATAGAATATACACATTTCAGTATGAACACATTTTCAGTTAAGTAAATTTATTATCTTCATTACCCAGTGAGATCTCCCAAAAATTTTCTATTCTTCAGGCAACTCCAGTCATGAGATAACTCAAACTGATAATACCATTCTGCTGCAAATCAACCTAAATACTAAATCATAGAATCACAGAATGTTCTGGTTGGAAGGGACCTTTAGAGGCCATCCAGCCCAACCCCTCTGCAGTGAGCAGGGACAGCTTTAACCAGATCAGGTTGCTCAGAGCCCCGTCCAACCTGACCTTGAATGTTGCCAGGGATGGGGCCTCCACCACCTCTCTGGGCAACCCATTCCAATGCTTCACTACCCTCATTGTAAAAAATTTCTTTCTTATGTCTAGTCTAAATCTATTCTTCTTTAGTTTAAATCCGTTATTCCTTGAATCTGAAATCCAAACCTGCTACTGCATATATAGAAAAAAAAAACGTTTCAATAATATGCCAGTTAGATTTTGAGAGAAAGATTCCTACTCATTGAACTTTCATCTGATTTCAAAACAACTGACTTTCTCAGTTTTTATTAAGATTTTACATGCATTTTTCACATTCAATTGGGATTGGCTATCTTTTCTTTAGTTAAGTTTGTTTAGCATTTTTTTCATTTCTAGGGGTTTTTTTTGGTTTGGTTTTTGGTTGGTTGGTTGGGTTTTTTTTTTTTAATGGTTGACCACTTTGCACTGCTTCTATAGGGGAAGTCCTATAATCCCTCCAATTATTCTTATTTTTGTACACATAGATAGTAGTATATCAAAACTCACTACTGTGAAACATCACTTGAAACAAGATTTCTGGCATAACATGATTATTATTCGCCAACAGACAATGACTGATGCAAAAGAAACGTGGTAATGCAGCCTATTAAGTTACACGTATTTTTCAACGAAAACATACATTTCCACATTACTTTTTTTTTTCATATAAAAACAATGGTATCATTTCTATCACAAACAAACATTTAAATTAAGAAGTGGTAATTCCTAACACCAACAAGTAAGCCAAAATTTTCAAAAGACAGCGTCCTGGTTTCGGCTGGGATAGAGTTAATTTTCTTCCTAGTAGCAGGCACAGCGCTGTGTTTTGGATTTAGTAGGAGAAGAACGTTGATAACACGCTGATGTTTTTAGTTGTTGCTAAGTACTGCTTATGCTAGTCAAGGACTTTTCAGCTTCAGGTGTATTCCATACCATATGACATCATGCTCAGTAAACTGGGGGGGTGGGGGGGGGGGCGGCGGTTGGCCAGGGAGCAGCGATCACTGCTCGGGGACTATCTGGGTATCGGTCAACGGGTGGTGAGCAATTGCATTGTGCATCACTTGCTTTGTATATTATTATTATTTTATTGTTACTATTATCATTACTGTTTTACTTTATTTCAATTATTAAACTGTTCTTATGTCAACCCAGGAGTGTTTCTCACTCTTACGCCTCCGCTTCTCTCCCCCATCCCACCAAGGCAGGGGGAGTGAGCAAGCGGCTGTGTGGTGCTTAGTTGCTGGCTGGGGCTAAACCACAACAGTCAGGTTGCCATTTTTCCTTATTATAGCATGTATAAATTACATATGTAAAACTTCTGGAAATATTGGAGACAGTTTTAGTTATAAACCCGGAACATAACCTCTTTCTGGCAACATCTCTCTCAGAGCAGAGAAAGGATACTTCTTACGACAGATAACCTTTTCAGGCACAGCATCCAATTCTTTTCTCTCAATTACACAGAATCATAGAATCATTTAGGTTGGAAAAGACCTTTAAGATCATCCAGTCCAACCATTAACCTACACTACCAAGTCCACACTAAACCAATCAAGGGTAGACTAGACTAAACCATGTCCCAAAGTGCCACGTCTACCCATTTTTGGAACACTTCCAGGGATGGTGACTCCACCACCTCTCTGGGCAGCCTGTTCCAATGCTTGACCACTCTTTCCGTGAAGAAATTTTTCCTGATATCCAATCTAAACCTCCTCTGATGCAGCTTGAGCCCATTTCCTCTCACCCTATTGCTAACTACATGGAAGAAGAGCCCAACAGCCACCTCACTACAACCTCCTTTCAGGTAGTTGTAGAGAGCGATAAGGTCTCCCCTCAGCCTCCTCTTCTCCAGGCTAAACAACCCCGGTTCCCACAGTTGCTCCTCATAAGGCCTGTGCTCCAGACTCTTCACCAGCTTCCTTGCCCTTCTCTGGACATGCTCCAGCACCTCAATGTCCTTCTTGTAGTGAGGGGCCCAAAACTGGACACAGTATTCCAGGTGCAGCCTCACCAGCGCCGAGTACAGGGGCACAATCACCTCCCTGCTCCTGCTGGCCACAGCATTCCTGATACAAGCCAGGATGCTGTTGGCCTTCTTGGCCACCTGGGCACACTGCTGGCTCATGTTCAGCCAGCTGTCTACCAACACCCCCAGGTCCTTTTCGGCCAGGCAGCTTTCCAGCCACTCTTCCCCAAGACTGTAGCATTGCATGGGGTTGTTATGACCCAAGTGCAGGACCCAGCACTTGGCATTGTTGAACCTCATACAGCTGGCCTCAGCCCATCAGTCCAGCCTGTCCAGGTCCCTCTGCAGGGCCATCCTACCCTCCAGCAGATCGACACTCCCACCCAGTTTGGTGTCATCTGCAAACTTACTGAGGGTGCACTCAATCCCCTCATCCAGATCATCAATAAAGATATTAAACAAGGCTGGCCCCAAAACAGAGCCCTGGGGAACACCGCTCATGACCGGCCACCAACTGGACTTAACTCCATTCACCAGTACTCTCTGGGCTCGGCCACCCAACCAGTTTTTTACCCAGCAAAGACTACGTCCATCCAAGCCATAGGCTGCCAGCTTCCCAAGGATAATATTATGGGAGACTGTGTCAAAGGCTTTGCTAAAGTCCAGGTAAATTACATCCACAGCCATTCCCTCATCCACTAGGTGGGTCACCAGGTCATAAAAGGAGATCAGGTTGGTAAAGCAGGACCTGCCTTTCATGAACCCATGCTGGCTGGGCCTGATCCCCTGGTTGACCTGCACTTGCCTGCTGAGTTCACTCAAGATGAACCGCTCCATAATCTTTCCCAGCACTGAGGTCAGGCTGACAGGACTGCAGTTTCCTGGGTCCTCCTTCCGGCCCTTCTTGTACACAGGCATCACATTGGGAAGCCTCCAGTCATCAGGGACCTCCCCTGTTAACCATGACTGCTGAAAGATGATGGAAAGTGGCTTGGTGAGCTCCTCTGCCAGCTCCCTCAGTACTCTCAGGTGGATCCCATCTGGCCCCATAGACTTGTGAGCATCCAGGTGGCATAGCAGGTCATTAACTGCTTCCTCCTGGACTATGAGGGCTCCATTCTGCTCCCTGTGGCTGTCTTCCAGCTCAGGGGGGCTGAGTACCCTGGGGATGACTGGTCTGGCTATTAAACACAGAGGCAAAGAAGGCGTTAAGTACCTCAGCCTTTTCCTTGTCCTTGGTGACAACATTCCCCCCCACATCCAGCAAAGGATGGAGATCCTCCTTGGCTCTCCTTTTATTGCTGATGTACTTATAAAAGCATTTTTTATTATCTTTTACAACAAATTATTTTACAACAAATTGTTACAATGATTTCAACAAGTATCTGTGGTATTAACTGCATTGTATTTTATTGCATTCTATCTTATGCAAAATTACAGTTACAAGGACATCATAATAGCTCCAAACATCAGCTACAGATCAGCAGGCTAATCCAACATTTCTATGCAACACCAAAATTCTATCCACCCATACAAAATATTATTCCAGAACTACTAATTAGGAAAAAAAAAGTTTTGAACATGAATTTTACAAGTAGGTTTAAAAAAAAATGCTGCCCTCAAAAGTGGTTCTACTCATCAGTTCAGGTATCTTTCACATTAGCGGTGGCAAAGATGGGCTGAAATTCCTCTCAATAAGCCTCCTTTCTGATTTGAAATAACTTCATAATGTTTAAATTTTTGATCTCAGTAATATTTAATCAATGACATAGTATCTTTGTGAAGAAAAACACAGGATACATCAGAACATGGACTGAGGTGGGCTAAACCACTTTACCAAAGATGACGCTTGCACAGCTTTGGTTGTTGGCCAGGTACAGGAGCAGCCCTGGCAACAGGAAAGTTGGAACCAGTTCTGTTTGGAAAGCCCTTGGGCAGGCCATACCTGATCAATGAAGCAAAGAGTGCTACAAAGCAGAAGCGATGGGTACCAATCATGAGGGACTCCTCCTGTGAGTGAGTTACCCATCTTCTGACCTGACCCATGGGCTTGCTCACCCAGGACTAAGATCTTGGACATGGCAGAGACTGGTGAGGCTCATTCAGTTCTAAGACCACTTTCCTTTGATGCTTATTCACATGTGTACTGTTGACATTGATAGGGGAGACCCTGAGGGTGACTACAAGCTCTGAACACTTGGGTAAAGAACTTGGGGACCCAGACAGTGCTCCCCCTCATCCTGTGGCCAAGGAGAATGGCTTAGCAAGGATCAAAAGTTTCCTACAGATCAACCCACCACAAGTTCCAACTAAAGAAGGGGAATTCCACTACCTTTGCAAACAGGTTTCCTTACACTGTCAACCAATAATAGTTTCAGTCCACTGATAGATAAATTCTCTATAAAACTGACAAATCTTATTTAATATTTCAAATTTTCTAACCAACATTCCAGGAGAATGAAGCTAAATACCAAAGATGGATTACATCACATTAAAAAAAAAATGACAGATTCAAATACTTGACTGAGGAAAAAAAAAATATGGCAGCAGCTAGGAATTGGACTACAAAAAGAACTAGGATATCCAGTTTCAACGTGCTTTGCATGTTCTTAGACTGATTTATAAACAAGACCTGCTTCTTTCATACTGATGACTGTGGAAGGTCACTTTGTCCAATCTGCACTTTCTGCTTATATTTAGAAAGCAGCAAATTTTTTCATTCCCATGATCCTTTTAATGTGCTAAGTATAAATACCAAAATTCAGACTATTGAATAGACAAATTACAGATGTTAATCTCAAATAATAAAGATACAGAGATCTGAATTTCATCTTTTTAATAGAAATAGTTATTGAAAATATTCCATAACACAGCACATGCAGCAGTAGATTGATTTAGGTGAAATCCAAAAACTTGTTATAAATACAATTTTTAAGTGTAATAAATTATTATAGAAGACAAGTTACCAAAGAAACATAAAAGTTTTTCTGCATTAGGCAAAAGTTTAAAGGATATACTATTCAGTAATTCAGCTGATCTGATCCTGCTGAGATCGTGTTCACAGGTTAAAATGTCATTTAATTATCTAAATCTTATATCCACATTTTGAGTCAGCTCCCCACAGAAGCATAAAAGGGAACAGCAAAACCTGTTTTGTACATTTTAAGATCATACTATTACAATTAATGTTCTACAGCAACACAAAATAAAAAAGATGTATTAATGAACACACTTTTTTTGATTTCATGTGTCAGCATTACCTGGAGTAAGAATGTGTAACTCATCTCCAAGATTTATTCTGAAACTACTGTCAAAGTTAAGTCTAGAGTATATGCAGCTTTTATTTGCTTTGACATTTGCTTCATACACAAAACTGCATTTCAGGATATTAAATTCAAAGAGCATATTTCTGTCACTGAAATCATGTCTTCCGATGGGACTTAGCTTTTTGCTGAGAAAGTATCTGAAGAAAAAAAAAAAGATTTACTATGGTTTTATTAATGCCACACAAGTCTTCTGCTGATTCCATCAGAAATCTTTTAATTTGGAAAAAGCAAAACAGAAACTTCAGCATACCTGTGAATACATAGCTCACTTAAGAAAAATAAAAACACAGAGCAGAATCTTTAAGGGAGCACAATATATTTCTTACATTTTAAGCTTTGCTTACAAAGAAAAATTGCAACATCCAGACCATAAGAAGTTGTGCAGAAAGATTGCATAAAGCCCTGACATTTTAGAAATAAACACTTTATGGTATGCAAATTATCTTGGGTATTAAAATTTTTTTAAGTATATTCAACTAGTTAAACTTATTTTTGTTCATGTTTTTCTCAGCTACAACATGCCGTCCAGTATAAATCATTGTGATGTTGTTATATTAACTAATTACACTAAAGAGACAATGAAATTAAAAGGTGTTGGGTTTTATTACTTTTTAGAATGAGAGTAAACTAGTATTTCTCTACTGTATTGAGAGATGGAAACTAATGTTTTCTCTACAGCATCTCTTAAAGTGGAACAGGCAGGGAACTCCTCTGGCAGATGCTACTCCATCCCACCAATGCCTACAAAAATAAATGTAAGGAAAAAGAAGCAAGACTTCTCTGGACCATACGTAACTTCCTGTGACATAATGCCTTGAATTTCAGCATTGTAAGAAACTGAATCATATTTTTTCCATGCTCTTCACCCTTAATTAATTTTCATATTTTTTTAACTCCGTAAAAGCATAGCTAGAGGCCACTCTAGAGCCCAGGATTTAAAGCAGTAAGAAACATTGTTATGCAAATCACTCTTTTCAGTTTTACAATTTAAGAGTTGCTAATACAGTTTCTCATTAGACTGCTGTTCTGCCTAGTGTTCATTATTATAATATCATCTACCATATAGGCTTCCTCTTTTCCAGATCCTTCTCTAGTCATTGAATAACACCCCCCCCACACCAAAACTCACCATTTAAGCCTCATCTGTTTTTTACAGATCCTTCAGCCAAAATGTTCCTAATCCATGTTACTGCTCTCCACTGCATTTCCAGTAAGATTATAGTCAATTTACTTCATTTTGAAATAACATCTTCATTCAGTTCTCTTTTCACACTGGAACTTTAAGATGTGTGTTCCCTTATGCCTCTATTCCCTTTTGAAGGTAATTTGATCTCAAATTCTTTATCAACCAGACAGAATTTTAGAATTCACAGCTGGATTTTCTCCATCCAAAAACCACACAGAACCTAAGCGAATATTTGACAGTGTCCCTGAGACTGGGGGAAAGAATAAAAGTATTTCTCTCTTTTCCCTGAGATGGTATCACTAAAAACTATCACCAAATACAAGCTGCTGTTTAGTTATGGTCAGACCAGGGTGAGAGATGGCAGAGTACTAACATTTAGGGAAGCTGGTCTCCTTCTGTCAGTCACAGATGCTTACTAGGGAAGAATAACAAGGACCTTTTCAAGCTATCAGAAACCTTGTAGGAAGTGGCTGATATCTCACAGTTAATATACAGAAGCTTAAACAACTAAGAATAGTTATTTCCTGATCATATGAGGATGAGAAAGAATAATTCTGTTCCCCTTCCCTGAGGAGGGAAACTTTATAATCAAATGAGATGGCCTTAAGAAGTACTTACTTGGCTTGTCTGATTTCCTGAATTCACTCTGAGTAATTGAAAATCTGAACTCGTAGAAATTGCTTCTATTTTGGGTATCATTAGGGAGTTTGCCTTGTTAAATAAAAAACATTTAAGAATTGTGTGAGTCTGTATATGTATGGACATGTACACAAAAACTGCAAAAATATTTGACTATATTGGACATTTGTCATTAGAAAGAAGAAGCAGTGACTGTGGGAGAAATGGAAGTGATGTTAGGTGACAAAAAAATTGGAGAGATCAGTTAATCACTTTAACAAGGCTTAATACTAGAATTAGTATTAACTGAGTTTTTTTAGATTTCAAATTCGTACACTAGCAGACACTAATACTACATTTTCAGACTACTTGGTATGGAATTTTCCTCCTACCATATTATCAAGGAACAGGAACTGCATAAATGCAACATAGTGATGTATACCTATTTCTTTCTCAGCCTCTCTCCTGACTCTTTCTGCTCAGGTATACACATTTCCAATTCAATATAATTAAAATATATTAACATACAAAATAATCTCTGCAAACTTGAGCCTCAACTGTGTGTGATGGAGAAGTGTTTTCAGTCCTAACACTTCCCATAAAGGTTACTGATCACTTAGAGTAATAGAATTCAGCAGTACCTTTAGGGTTTGTAATCACATTTGCCACAACTAACAGTTGTTAGTGAGGATAAAACACACTCGTTACAGACTCGAATTTTCTTTTTTGTAGAGTCAAAAATAGAGCATTGCCATTCAAGAGCAAGAACAAGTAAGTTATCTTTACTACAGCAAAATGAAAGGATTGCATAGTTGCAGACCCTGGTAAAAAAAAAAAAAAAAAAAAAACACACACACAACACAAAAAAAAACCAAAAAAACCCCAAAAAACCTCACCCAAAAAATCCCACCAACCACAGAAGATTTAGAGTACTTGTAATAATCAGTGATGTTTTAAGGAATGATGTTAAAGCTAACTCAAATAGTCCAGAAAGGGTAAAGGTGGTTCGCAGGAACTAGCAGATTTTTTGAAGGATGTGCACAGGGGAACACAGAGCATGGAAAACTAATTTTGCTTCTCACAAAAAAAGTTACAGAAGATTCCACTGTTGTTCAACTAACTTCAGTAGTTACTTTTTTGATTGAATTAGATTTGCAAGGGATCTAGCTACCTAAAAATCAGCCAGGTGCTACTGCATTTAAAGAATTGCAGAAATCGATGACTAGTTAGAGGACTAAACAAATAATATACTCTGGCACTTTCGAAACTTCCATTTATTCCCCTTGTGTATCTTTAGATAATGTTTCTGCAAACTGTGTTCTCTCACTGAATTTAAGGTGCAAAGCTGTTAGTACAGTTTTAAATGAAGAGGCAAAATGAATTAGTACCTGGCAGAAACAAGATAATATTGCCAATGGTCTCCTGCAAACCAGAAAACTAAAATTGATCGTCAAAGCAATGACAAAGTCTCCAAGGATCACTAAAATATGCTTGCATGAGATCATTTTCTCTTTGAAGCCATTATGTGAAACTGATAACTAACTTCTGAAGCTGAAATTCAGATGTCTTTCTATCAAGTTACAAAATTAAGTGGTGAAAATTTCTTTCAAGCATACACTTTGTCTTTAACCTTTGTCTAGACTGCTAAGCTTATATAAAAATAAGCAGAAATCCGTATATACAATTAAGGAGACACTGTGAGCAGAGTCCCTAAGGGCATCACAGGTTTTCAGTTACTTATTTTCTTTGTATTCTCTTAATGTAATACATGTTTCACTGACTGCAGGTGAATTTCAGAGGGATAAAACTGAAGTATTGGAATAAAGATTCAAGTTCTACATTATCAAATATTGGAGGCTGACCGCAAGCAAAGCTATTTCCATGTTTTGAATGAACTACTGTTTCCTGGGAAGTACTCAGTCAGTGGCACCTATTAGGTAACTTTGGATATCTTTTTGTGCTGAGACTAGTTGAAGGATTTATAATATGTTAAACATGTATTTAACTTAAATTTATTTCACCAGGGAGAAAAATTTAAGTTTTCTATAAACCCCTAGTTCTTCTGCTCTTTATGATCATACTCACAACTAAGCTTAAACACAATGGAGATACTGCAGTAGCAGATCTATGCATTACAAGAAACACCTATTGTAAGATCAAATAGCGGCTTAGCAGAGGATGCATTTTCATGGTCATTTAAACATATGATGTAATAAGAAAAAACACATGCATAGAACTTGCTAATTTTTACTGGTTTACTGTTGTGAAGTTTACATATGGTAGAAGACATGAACTGTAGTTGTCATTCGTTGTTGAAAGGTCATCTAATACCACACAATGAATGCATTTGCTGTATGAATGATAATTCACTTTAATTTCACAAACCGTTCCATTTTGCCTAAACTGGTAAACATAATTGGAGTACTAATCAATTGACTCCACATATAGGGTGTTCCCTTTTTGCCCTTAAAATTTTGAGCATAAAATGATACTCGAAAGTTTAATGCTAGTCCTTCTCCAAATTTTGTAGCAAGTGTCATTTAAAGAAGTGAAGGACAGAACTAAGGACTGAAGGACAGAATTATCTTCCGCTTTGGGGACAGATGTGCAAACCACAGTTCTACATTCAAGTCTATCTGGGAATTGAACATTTTAAAAGTATATTATTACTGCAGTTTTTGATAAAACTCAATGGTATACTATATATTGGAAAGTAAATACTTGGAATTAAAAACAAACAAAACACCCAACCTACAAGAACAAGGTATCAAAGGTCTCAGAAATATACTTATTCTCGAAGTTTTTGTTAGTTGTTCCATTTTAAAAGAAAACTTAATTAACCCTGGGGATTTTGGTACATTCCAGGCAGAGACTTAAATCATAAACCCCACTGCTTCCCCGCCTCTCCCCCATATTTTACACCTGCAAGGATTAAACCTATCCAAATCTATCTAGTGCTCAGTCAATAGAATCTGCATCACCAAACTATATTAAGTTCTCACATAACAGAAATCCTTTTCTTTTGACGTAATGGATGTATAATTATTCACACTGCTATAATGCTTAACAGTTGAGCAGAGCCTACCAGAACAACTGAAATGCACTACATCGTCTGAGAAGTGGGATCGCTTGTTCCCTGGTAACCTGGATAACCTTATTCCCAACACAAACGACAGGGCTGAGCCAGTGTGGCTTATTCAAGAAGAATGCCAAAGCAACATGCACCAGAGAAAAGTCACGCATTCCCCATGTAATTGTTCAACACTGGGGTTCCGCATCAGGTTCAGGAGCCACTAAGAATTAAGCTCAATTCTTTAAGAATAATGAGCCTTCATTATGGCAGGGAAATGGGACATGAAAATTTTCAGAGCTGCTCAAATTTCTTTGCCTTCTGTACAGTCAATCCTCATATTTGTCACATATGGCTAACATTTTCTGTGCTGAAAAGGCTTCTGCTGAATCTCAAAACATCTTTCAGCTATATTCCCTCAAATCTATCCAGAGATACAAAAATCTACCCTATTTCATCCTCTTAGACCTGTACACCTGTACTATTTTTCCCACTATTGTGACTGACAGAAGGTTAAAACCTTTTGAGTAATTAAAGAAAGATCTTGTTAGAATATTGAACTGACTACTGCTCGTTTCCAAGCTAGAGATAGGTACATGGGTGTTTTTAATCCCCAAACTGATCATGCATGCAGACTGCAAGTTTAATGACTTCCTGCTATTTGTAAGGATAAGATTCCTTCTTTCTCTTCCTCCATATGCAGTGAAAACTTACAGACAGCTGCAAGTCAGCAATTTAGCGTTTTCCCCCAACTTGAAGATCTTAATATGATCACAGATGTATAAAGTGGCATATGCTTTACTTACTGGATGTAGGTGTGATCATATGATGGTTCACATCAAGTATTAGAAAAGATGTCCCTCTGAGCATTACAATATATGCACACCAGAATCTTCAGATGATCTCAGTACCACACTTTTACATTAACTTATTCTTGTTGGAATCAATTAAAGGATCCAAAGACAAATTATTTCATTTCCAAAACCTTCAAATCACTGCAATATAGAATTCCTCTATTGTTGTATGTACCTTGCCACCCACCCAGGTGGCAGAATATGAATTCTGACTTCTGTGGTTATTGACAAGGTAGCAATATTTAGTGCTTGGAAGGGGAGGAGGGAAGGAGACACCACAAAAAAAAAAAAAAACAAACCACAACCAAAAACCAAAACCACACAGAATTCTAGTATGGATTACTAAGTGATAAAACAATGTAGACTGAGCTGCAGCTTTAGTTTTAAACCATTGTTAGTTTTACTACACCACAAATATGGCTATAATTGGTACACAGAAGCAAAAGGGACAACAAGGTCATAAACGGCAGCATTACGTACATGAGCGATATAGATATGATTTCAGAATGAATATGGAACACAAACATGAGTCCTAGGTATTCAGGGTAACCCCCAGAATATCCATTTAAATTCAGAAGTTGCACCTGTCACTGACTTTTTATAAAATAAGGCTTAGTGACAGTTTCTAACTTTTTCAGAAATGTATAGTGGCTTAGGCAGTTGAAATTTCAGTCTTACTATAAGTATACATGTACTTTTCTAAAATAGTGTAGCTACTTAACTTCAACACTGTGTATAGTCTTAATGAATTCCTGATGAAGAAAGTTTATATACCTTCTCAAGACTAGAAAGTTAGAAAAGAAAAAAACCACCCAGTGCTTCACATTACCCCCTTGTATCAACAGTGTTATTAAAGAAAAGTTTGTTCAACCCAAAGCACCAAAGTACCAGACACTATATTGAGACACACCATGAAATACACTTGGATGAACTCCAAGACTGAGAACCACCAGAAAAGCAATTGAGTGTTTAAGAGTTCATCTGTCTTTCTGACATAGTATGGATTCAGTCTTCGCCAAATGAAAACATCCTGGCAACATCAGCAATAAACTAGCAGTCCTAGTTTCACTCCTTTAGTAAATAAGTGATAATGTAAAATTTTACCTCATTGTCCTGTCTTGACTTATAGGCCAGAGAAAGGCACAAGAAATGCAGTATATATTTAAAATGGTGCTGCATAAAAATGATTGTTCTAGATACTTTACATTTATTCACAAAGATTTTTCTCTGTAAGAAAATATTAAATACTAGGGCATACACAAAGAGTGCCAGACAAGGATATGCCATGGTAATTTCAGTTCGTTCATACTCTTACTGGAAGAATGCTAAAGCTCAAAATGTTCCAATGCTTTAGAAGAAAGAAAGAATAAAAAAAAAAAAAAGAGTTTGTTACTGCACTTGTATTTTGCAGATGTTTCCTTTTTTTAGAACCAGCCTGTGAACCAATCTTAACTACTGTACAATTAGAAATACTTCCTACAGACACCAACAAGGATGTGGTGACATCCTCTAACTCCTAAACCACATGGTACATCACCATAAAATATTTTCCACAAAATTTCTTTTTGGAGGTAGCAGCAAGTGCATAGGCAAAGGTACATCACCTTATAAACACTCAGCTGTTTAGATTTGCTGAATTTCTTCAATATTGAAATGAATGGCGATATGAAGAAATCAAATTCCATGCCACAGCACAAGAATTTTTATTAAAGGTCATTCTAAATAGACATCTACAAAAAGTATCCATAAGTTCACAGCCTACTTGTAGCATCAAAATCAACTATTTTAGGGCTTAGAAGTCAGTTTACAGAGTAAGCTCCATTACCCACTCAGTTGAATGCATATACCCTGTATGGCAGAAGCAAGAACATAACTTCAAGCAATGCAGTTGTTTGGTTATATTTCTGTTGTTCTTACCATAAAAAAAATTGCTTGCTTTCAGAAGCCTGCCCATTTTTCACAATTAGTTCAGGATAAAAAAGTTTAGAGGGAAAAAAAACATGGTACTTTGAGAAAAATCAGGATAAAAAGAATTTGCAAAAGAATTTCTCACTTTCACTCTAAGCAGTAACAAAATTGTTAAGAGCACAGAATTCAGTGCAACTTATGAGCAATCAGATGTTAAGAGTCAAAAGAGAAAGAAGTGGCCAGAAGCATTAAACTACAGAGCTATTGAAATATTACATAATGAGATTCCCAAGCTAATTCCAGAAGGGGTTTATTTTTAATTTCCATGTTTCGTAAGAACTTCACAAGCTCCAAATACACACTATTTGAAGGAATTGCTTATCTATGGTAAATAAATTAATTTAAATATTATGGTTTATTCTACTATTTCAGATATCCTTACAACAGTGATAGAATTTATTACTAGTCAATTTTTAAGAAGTAATAAGTTGTAAGTACTTAATGAGTATTTATTTGTTATCATTTTTGCTCAAATACTAATCTCATAATTGTTGGGTCTACTTCAACTAAATTTTCAAATATCTCATCAAGTCTATTTTTGCCTGCTTTGACAACTGCCCCTTCAAAGTCGCCTTGTTCCTCAATATAGCATGCGGCAAAATTTTATCAAAAAAGTCTTGGTATCCTTCAGCATTGTGAGTCCACACACACAAAAAAACTCCACACCAGCCCCCAAAACAACAACAAAAAACCTGCACACCAACTAACATCACACAACACTGATTCTGCTAAAGTAAAAACTAACCACCACGATGTGAATGTGACTCAAGATATGGACCTGCACAGAGGAAATAAGGCACCCACAGGCTTCCTGTAAGAGAAGGTATACAGGAATTTAAAGAGAGGAAGCAGGTTTCACAGGGCTGCTACGTCCCTTCACCCCATGCAAGTAAAGAGGAATGAGCAGGCCACAGGAGAAGCCTTCTTGCTTTCCCAGAAGGACAACACAAAGCATCAGACCTACAGGTGGTATAATTTTGGGACAGAAAATGGGCAACTGGGGATCTTGTGGTCTGAACTTCTGAAGCAGTATGAAGACATCATAGTACCTGACTTGGGCCCTAAGTTTCCAGCTAAAGCATTCTGTCATGCAAATCAAACCTTCCTCAACAAATCTTCAAAAAGTTTCTTCAGTTTCTTCAAATGTTCAAATGTTTCTAATTCTATGTTTCTTCAAGATCTTCAAATGTTTCTTATTTTATCACTCTTGTAAGATTAAAAAAAGCTAAAAGTAGTGATAACTTTTTATAATAAAAATATTTGCAATCTATAAAGCAGGAAATTCTTCATTGCTTAATTTTCACTTCCATTAATGAGGATAGTTTTATCACATTATTTACCCTATAGCTGATACTACCTAATCTAGTCAGTTAGAGCTGATCAGTTCAACAACTGCAGGCTGAAATATGCTACTATATAATCCAAGAAAGAAAAAGGATCATTAGCATCTATTTTTTTATATGAATTTCATTTTTATAGCTCATATAATAACTAGCAATTTACTGCTAAATTCAGAAATATATTACCAGCCTAGAAACTACTTGATGGATCAAAGAAAGCCTTTTTCCACACAAAAGCTTAATATACAGAGAAAAGAGACCCTAATAGAAACTTTGCTTCAGCCAATTCTATTCAATGAATGCAGCATGACAAATTACCATAGTATTCCCATATTTAATGGCTTGTAAGAGAGATTGGTTGTTCTGCTATGTAAATATTAATTGCTTGGTTGGCATTCTTTGCCTTTTCCCTTCTTCCACGAATTCCTATTTTATGTACCTCACACTACAAAAAAATAAGGTAAGTACAACCAAACATTTTAAGTCGCACCGCACATAAGCGATGCTTTCAGTGAGTAATTAACTACCTTGTGTCCCTTGTTCTATTTAGTGCTTAAGACCATGGTTTCTGTGGCCTATTAAGCCTAAGATGACTTCAGCAAAGGGTGAATTCTTTAATTCTCACCCAGAACAATGATTTAACCAGTATTTCATTTATACACAAAAAAAACCCCACACCTACCAACATGCACACATCAAGTAAACGTCTGAGAACAGAGCACGGACTTTGCCAAAGATACAGGCTTCCTTTTAGATTGCTGACAGCCTATTCTTCTTTAGGTTTTTTATCTCTTTAAAAAAAAAAAAAAAAAGAAAAAAACCCACGTTTTAGCTTTCCCAAGAGCTTCTCAAGCTGTAAGTTCTTTACAATTGTGTTTAAACCAATAAAGCACTCATCACAAGCCAGTATACTTTGTAAACAGTTATATCAAAATAATTACACTGCATAAAGACTGTTCAACTGCTACCACCTAAACAATAAAAAGGCTAACTTTTCCTTTTCAGAGGGAAGTAGAGGTCTATTTTTAAAAATACATAAAAAAAAAAAATTGGTTGCATTTGATTCAATGTTTATAACTATGACAATATTGCATATAAACAAATTCAAAAGCTTTTCAATCAGCAAAACATGATTTGCTACAAGTTCTCAGCTGCTAATTAGCTCTGATCAAAAATGTTTTGACACTATGACTTTCTTCTTTGCAGGGGGGGCAGGGGGAATCAACAAAGTAAATCTTTTCAAGACCACTGTTGTTTCAGGCTATAGTAAATAAAACTGTGTGTGTTTGTTTGGGTTTTTTTTTTTTTTTTTGACAAAACAACAAAAAAACACATCTAAGCATTTTCCACAGGAAAAATAACCGTTGCCTTAAAAATCTCTCCCGATGTTAAAGGAACCTTTCATACAAGAACTAAGCTGTTCAAAGCACTTGACACCATCCAGGGATGCTGTAGCTTCCTTTGGTCATAGAAATTTTTGAAAATACAGCATAATCTCCAACTTCCTTTCCAACTGAACCCTCAGAATCATTCTGCAGTACTCTTGAAATTTTAGAGATGTAAACACGTAACATTTAAGAGATGACTTTATTTTTAAGACAAAACCACTCAGCTGTGCATAACCAAATAATTACATTTTTCTGTAAAAATCTTAATCATATGAAGTACTTTTCTTAAATAATACGGAATTGCTTGTAGAACTTCAAATGGAAACCTTGTTCTGACAACTGTGATATGAAAAGTCTTGTAGGTAAGTTCTTAAAAACATATTTTGATAAGATAGGTTGATACTGTGTTTATTGTTCTGAAAATGTTTCCTTTCTGCACTGAGGAAAACTGGCAATTCAGCACTTCAGCAAAGAGCATTTCTTTGCAACAGACTACAAAAATATGCTTGAAGAAAACACATTATGCAAACTTTGCACAACCTAATCCATATTTTATAACTACAGGAATAAGCAGAATATATATGTGAAACATTTTTGAGTGTTGACTTTACCCATCAAAATACCTGCATTGTTCTTGTTAAGTGAAGTAATGCAGGCATTAATACAGTTATGCTAACAGAGCTTTTGGCAACTGACTTGCATTTTGAAGGCACTTATGCATGGGATACTTATCAGTTGAAGAGCCATAAAGTGTTCACATCAAATTACGTACAAGACACCACAGTTCAGCTTTAAAATATTTCATGCATATCTACAGAATTTTTTTGAACAATAAATGACTCTTCTGATTTAACTAGCTTTGATGCTATGTTTCTGTAAAGAAAAGAAAAGAAGGGAGTGCTCCAGTTCTGCTTGTTATTCTGTTGCTAGCTATGACATACTGCCACCAGGTGGAGATAAGTTAATAAGCTACCTATTTATGTACAGAGACAGTGGGAGCAATTTCATAATCTAAAATTGTTATTGTAAATGAAACAATCAATGAAAATGGAACCTGAATTAAACTGCTTAACTCTGGCATATACTTTGTACCTACCACCAATATTAACATATATAGAGACCAAAACTTGATAAAAAATATTCTGAAAATCTCAGATTTGATCTTAAAAATTCAGAACATACAGAAATCCATTATAAAGGCTAAGCAGCAGTCAGCAAACTGGAGAACCAATTCAAATGCAATCCTGAAGCATCATACTATTTCACCTGAAGGAAGGTGTGTATATATGTGAGTGACCGCTTAACAGAACCAAAAGAGAAAAGTAATTTTAGGCAACTGGGTCATGAGACTGGCTAGACAGAACTGCTGCTTCTCTAACATATCCAACAGAAACCAGACAAATGTATATTTTAAGTGATAGTAGTAAAAAAAAAAAAAACCAATTGTCAAAGACAATACATGGCTGCTCTCTTCACAGAGAGAGATTACAGCATTACATGGGAACACTACATTGTTTTCTCAAGGTCTGTTGTGCCACTTGTACTGTGTAGCTTCACAATGCATTATGTACTTTGAGGGGAACACAAACAGCTTTAGAAAACAAACATAAGCAAATACAACATCTGAATGTAGTAGTAGAGTCACCCTGCCCTTTTTGTGATCTACACTAGTAATGCAATCCACTCATATGTACCTCCCTGCTTTAGTTAACAGGAAGGAAGAGCAAGCATTTCTTCATCATTAAGTCTTTGCTAGATGTAGGTAATGAAGACAAGAAGGAAAAGGCAAAGGAAGCTGAGAAACAAGGAAGGAACCATCTCAGCGTTTGGCCCGCTGGAGATTTCCAGCCAAAGACACTGCAGTACCTAGAACACAGAGTCTTCTTTGTAAACTTCCCCCTTTTCCAAAGGCAGACACCAGTAGAAAAGATTTGCTATCAGGAGGATTATAAGGGGTTAGGTTGGTGGAGAAGTTCACAATTGACTCCATGCCAAAAAAAAAAATTTAAAAGCATCAAACCTCAAAAAAAAGCAACCCCACCAAAAAATATAGCTTTAATACCAATTGCATAGCAAAGCAAAGATGGAGACAGTTTCTCATATGAAAAATGCTTGTTAATTTTACATGTCTAGCTGCGGACTTACATATTTTTTCAGATATTTAGTATTACACAAAAACTACAATTGGGCATCAATCTTTTCTTCATATTTAGGATGTCATTCTCTATTCTTCATTACATTTTTGTTTTGGTTTAGTCCTTCAGGACTTTTAAAAAAAAAGTCATCTTCATATATAATTGCTCTTGAAAGCACCCACTTTACAGTCATCTTTTAAATTAATCTTTTCATAGTATGTATTTGAGAGTGTTCTTTTTGCTTTAATTTGTAATACATAATTTCCTCTCTGGGCAGAGAGCACAATATAAAATATATTGATATCACGAGAGATATGAAGTCTTTTTAATTATACTTGGTTACATTTTTTAAAACATAGAATTATGACATTGCAAGTAGAGAATAAACACAAATGAATTAACTTAAAATGTTTGCACTATATTCCTTAGACAGAAGTTTTAATATGTCATAAAATGAAGAATAAACTATCGAAGTGAAGATTATGTGTTTCAGAGGTGTTTTTAAAAGCAGCACATTATTTCTAAACTAGAAGTCTCTCACTGAATTAAATTTAGCCTAGTGTGTTTAGAGAATACAGGTGGAAATCCTGTGGTTAGTATTTTGCAAAACGCTAAAGATTCAGATCTAATAAGGAATCACTGATGAGATGTATCAACTAAGGACATATTAAATTGGAGTTATGATGCCATTTAATGATTTAATGTGAGCCTGGAAAAGCATTTGCACATGAACCAGAACTAGAAACCAGATGTTTCCAGAAACTTGCAAACACTCAGTCTGTACTGAATAATAGAATAATAGGTATACAAGGTTGCAATGCGAAGAGAAGTTGCATGGACGCAGTAACAGATTAGCGTCTTCTGAACTTGCAAAAGGTCATCTACCTTAGAAACTGTTATCTGTGTTTTCTTATGGCATACTCGGGTCCAAGGTTAACACTCAAGCAAAAAGGCATTCAAGCAATTATTAGGTGGTGAACAGAATTTAGCAAAATTGGGAAAAAAAGACTGGAAAATGTTATCTGCCACAAACTGTAACTACAAATAAATTATGTACTTTGACATATACATAGATAGTTTAATATACTTCTAAATCATATTAACTTAATATTAGTAGCAGCATCAATTTCTTTCCTCCATTGATTATAGTGACACAAATCAGATGTACCCGATTAGAAAAATGTGACCAATATTGTATGACTTATTTTTTGTGTTAACTATTGAAGTCTAAATGATGGAGCAATGGAATTTTAAATTAAAGCCTAAACAACTTTGATTTGCATGAGTAGAGTACCTATAAATGAAAGAAGGAAATGTTTGTTAAGTTACAAGATTTGGACAGTATGTCCTGCCAAGGATACTGCTGTTTTATAAGGGAGGATATGAAACATTCCAGGCTAACATCTCTTTCCATTTGCCCTTTCTTTTTACAGAGTGCATGGAACTAGACTTTGACATGTTGAATCTAAGTCACTTGCTGGCACCATGAACCTCTTTTTTTCTTAGGCAAAGTTGCTTCTATAGCATTAACTGAAACCATAGATAGAGCACATTTAGGAGAATATTTGCCTATTTTCTGGGGTTCCAGCTTTCTGTGCTGTCTGGGAAGGCCCGAAAAAACAACTAAATTGAAGAAATTAATGACATTACCATAGCGAGAATGCAGAAATTTGGCTGTTACTTGTGATATATCAAATGTGGAAGTCTGAGTTCTGGCAATTGTATCCTGCCCTCCCAACACAAATTGTTCGAATCTGGTTAGCTATACATACCACTAACACAAAACTGTAAACTACCTACCACAATGAACAAACATACACAAGTAAGTTCTTGCTGCAAAGTTCTTACAGTCCAGAAAATTATCTTCTCAAGTACCTCTACCCAGACTTCAAGTGCATCTATTCTGATGTCCTTTATGAAAACATTGTAAAAATATGTTAAAGATATGTTAAAAATAAAAAGTATGTTAAATCAGCTATTTTTTCCCCAATTCTTCCACCTATAATAATTTGCCAGTTCAAGTTATTTTATATTTCATAATTGTCTTATGCCTAATGAATGGCATGGGCAGCTCTCAATATTTCTCTTTACAGATAGTACAGTGATTCTCCAGCACCTTATCATTAATTTTTTAAAACATACACAAAGTCACAAGTAAAATTATTGCTCTTCAAGATGAGTCACTTTCTCAGATCATCTCTGCAGAGAATACAGACACTGGTGACTTGACTTCATGTTTTCACTGACAGCTGGGTGAAGCTTACTTGGCTATGACTTCTCTAAATACCAGATTTTTCTTTAAACATACCCAGAACAGTTTTTGTCAGCTCCATGGAAAATTCAAGTTTTTGTGTTTCTAATGGTCATAATTTCTATTATTTCCATTGTTTAAGAACTGCTACTTATTTTGTGAAGACAAAGCATTTAGAAAGCATTTCTTACAGTGTATAAGAGTAGACTCTACAGGCATATCTTCAAGGTACTAGTGAAATGCTACCTATTTTTTCTCTCAGATTTTGGACTTAATTAATCATCACTAATTCATGATGAGAACATGACATAAGTGAAAACGGAGTTAATTCTCATTGCATGGTAAATCATTGCACATTTTACACATATGAAAGTTCTAGAAACAATTTCCTGAACAAATATGCTATTATTTAGTATGGATTATTTAAATTATTAACTTACTGCATAATTAAATAGTTAATTTTAATGTACTTCTTATTTACTAAATACAAACTTAAAGGAGAAATTTCAGGGGCTAATTCCAAAAATAACTCAATCAAGAATGCAGGAGAACAGCACTTTTTGGGTAAAAGAGTCTAGTGCCCTTCTGTACGCACAGCGTTACAACATCCCCCTCAAATCCCTTTACCTCCTTCTTACAATCACTTTGTTTTATACAACCATTATTTTAAGAGCAAGGAAAATGTGGAACAGCCCTTACAGATGGAAGTAATCTTTACATTTTCAGACTAAAATTGTTCAGTCAGTTCCAACCCATTTGTTCCTGCACCAAGCACATACTTTGACTTAAATAAAGAATAATTCTCCCTCTTTCCACTTACTGCTCTGGAATTTTCAGAGACTCCAAACATATCCCCTCTCCACTTTACAGTAAACAAGCCCATTTTATCTCATGCCCTGATGCCTTCTTTCTCATCTTGCATGAATACTTATTCTTGAAAATGGATTACCAGACTTGTATACGATATTAAAAGAACAGGTTTCATTGGAATCTGGGAAAATAGCATAAATCCATAAATAAAATTATTTATATTTGAAAGCTATATGAGATATGCATGTTTACATACACATACATATACAGCTTTGCACACTATTTTTGTTAGAGCAGCAAGCCTGTACTGGCCAGGCATCTTTCTTCTACCTTAAACAAAGGTACAGCATTTACTGCTGAATCTTCAGTTTCATTCAAGATCATGGGATGGAAATTACCTGCTCATTCATTTTGGCTTCCACTTGCAATGCAGAAATCTTCCTATCATTATCACCACCATTCAGTTTCTCTTTGCCCTTTTTAACACCTCCTTTCCCCTCCTTACAAAATCTTGGTATTGCAATAACTAATTTCAAAGATCCTGGATTCAAGAATGCATGGGATACCTCAGAACATGGTCCACAGACCAGCATGCTCAAGAAGAGTTACAAAAAGTAGCAGTAGGAAATGATAATGAAGGTGGTTGAGATTTCAGAAACAAATGAGCTGTAAGTGTATAACTGATATCAAAGATAATTTGTATATCATACAAGAATTACTAGATTTCTCGATTTCTGTATCTCAAATTGTTTTTGTCTCCTAAGGCTCACAAATCTTTCATCATAAGATAAAGGGGGTAGAAGCGGGGGGGAAGAGAAAGTGCCACTCCTGTCTTCTACCATGCACACTGAGTAAATTGAGGGTAGACAAACAAATCCTGCCAGTGACTCACAACAGATACGGAGAATTATGCATTATAAATATAAAGTGTTCTGACTCACATACAGGGGAAACCACTGTCTGGAGTCCCTTTTTAAATGAAACAGTACTCCTATGTAAGAAGTAAACTATGGGAATGAGGGTGGGGTGCAGCACAGAGCAGGAGGAATAAATGCTGAAGGCCTGGAACTGTAGATTCACAATCTGTACATTAGGTGTAAATACTACTTTCTGCATAGGCTGCGCCCCTGTCAATGAGTTGAGAGGTAACATTTTATTCCACAAATCTATACAGAAGGTCTATGATTTCTAGCTATGCAAAGCCAATTCCCCACACACACACTTTCTTAAAATACGTACCTACTAAAATAAAAGTTAAGCAAATGATGTATTTTTTCCACAAGTTGCCTTGCATCTAAAAATTCACCCAGCAGTACAGTTCACTGTCATTTGACAAAGTTCCTCTTCTTACTCAAAGTACACATTCATATGATGCCGATTTGTGTTTTCTGGGGGGGGGGGGGGGGGGGGGGGGGGGGGGGGGGGGGGTTGTTGTTTTTATAAATAACAATATAAGTTTTCTCCTCTTGTTAGATTACTGACATTTCATTGCATGGCATTCTGTCTTTGCTCTGCCTAATAGGACATTCTAACCTTTCACTTACTGCAACTTGAAAATAACAGGGCTCAAATGAGATAGTCAACAAAAATAATTCTGCATCTCTGCAGGTTCTAGCACCTGTCATCATTGTAAGAAAACAACTGAATCTGCTCTCTTATGCAAGACATTGAATATGACACCTGTTACAATAGCCTCTTTTGTCTTCGTTTACTACCAGTATTGTCATGTTAAGCTCAACAAGACAGAATATACAAAAATACAACTTTAAAGATAAAATTCTAGAAGAAAAAAAAAAGTCTTACATATACTGAAATTGCAGTTTGAATTGCAAGATTTTTTTCTGCTGGATAGTTGACCCAAATTTAGGAAAAAAGGTCTACATGAAGCTTAAAGAACTAATTAAATACGCTATGGTTTTAAAATGTTTACAGCAAACCATTCACATTTCACTTGCAGAAGAAAATTTGCCAAAAAATAATATAGGCAAAATACGAACATAAAATTTTGGTGACTCGGTGCAAACAGTCTGCAAACAAGAAGACATTAGTAACCTGAAAATGTTTGTCTGTGAGGAGGAAGAGTATCATTAACTCACCCCTCTAAATTGTGATTTTGTACTTTGCTCTAGATGATAAGTTTTATACTCTCAGGTTCTCTGAGTAAGTTAAGGCATTTTTCTTCTTGTGATATACTTTTTCTAACCAGTATCTCAGATATGATTCTAACAGCTCAAGAGAGATTTCTTGTAGGGTTTTTTTTTTGGGGGGTTGTTGTTTTGCTTTTCACATGAGCGAAACACGGGCTTAAATATTAAGTTATATACCCTTTATTGAAAATTACCTGTAACTGACCATAATTTCATCAGATAATTTCATTATCCAATGATCTGGTATGTTTTGATTTGAAGAATCAGCTAAGTATTCTTGTCTACCTAAAAATCCCTCCCAGAACTGTTTTTTTTTTTTTCCTTTCTCTTAGCAGTTTTAACAGCCTGATTATTTTAGATACAAAATGTACAGTACTTCCCTTTCATTTGAGCTGTTCCTGCTTTTAACTAGCTGTTAACTAGTCAAGAAACAATGAACTGTATTTGTTACAGCTGACACATTCAGAAGTTAATCGCTGACATAGATTTGGCAGCTATCCCAGTACAGGAAAAAAAGAATGTATGGATTAAAGCTACTTTGCATTCTGGTCAGAAACACACACTAGCAACATGACAACGAACTTTGCACTCAAAAAGATCCCTCTTTTAGAAGGCTGCATTAAAGACTGGAGATTAAATAAAATTCTTGTATACCAAAGTGACAGATTTGTTCTGTAAAACCCAACAATCAAGATTAGAAAAATCAAGGTACATATTACATGCAAGAAACTGTAACTTCTAATAAAATTATAACTGTTCTTGTCAAGCAGCCTATTTAAACATGGAAAAAAAAGGTTTTCATTTAAGGAACAAAAACTATACTTTTTACTAAGATACCCACATCATTTGCAAGTATTTAAATCATACACAAACTTATAAGGATTTACAGTTTTCATGTTTCCCCAAAAAATATAATGAACTTTGGAGAAAATGCTAATTAAAGACCAGAGAAATAAAAAAAAATGTATTAAAGATCCAACTGAATAGAGAAATTGAAAGTATTCTTAAAAAAAAGCAAATGTCTTTATATCTCTGATCAAGTTGCACTACCTTTCTGCATGGAGTTACTCCAGTGGTAAATGCTATCAATACTAACCGTAATTTAACTTGTATTAATTTAACTAGTATAAGTTATACTTTTCTTCACCTGAGTAGTCCCTATAGGAAGGAAGAAACATGTTGTTCTTTTTAGCCCTGTGGAACCCAGGAGAGGAGCAGTCCATCTCAGACCACTAATGGATTTCTGCAGAACCAGTGCAGAGGCACCTGTCTGTGCCCCTCATGCTATCGCAATGGCTGCAGGCAGGGAAGCTTCCCAAAACATTCCTTTCAGTACTTAAGTGAGAGTACACTGAACAAAATCCAAACACTAGAAAAGATAAATAGAAGTTAAGTTATTAAATAGAAGTTAAGTTATTGACTTCAAAGAACCAACTATATATATCCATTTGGAAGGCTCATCATCATTTCTGCAAGTCATCTGGGGAAGAAGTACAAGTATGAATATTCAGAGATACTCAGAGGAGGTGGTGATTGATTTTATGAATTTATTAAATATGATTGGTTTTAAATATGCAGTTTCAACAGCCCTTACATATAGGTTTAAAGCTTCTGCTGAAGCGTTGAGTCTCAAGCTGTCTACATTGCCAATGGTTAAAACACAAAGAAATTCTGCTGTATTAAAATACATCATTATACACAAGTTACCTGTACACAAGTACAGCTGCATTCTCCATAACTCTCTCCTTTTTACAATCCCCTTCTTGTTCTTCCACTGTTCTTTTCCAAGTCTTTGATACCTGACTTTAAATAAATTATGCTGCTGTTTATACAGCTAATCCAATTTGCAGCAATAGATAACCTCTTATGTGTACAAACAATGCAGGGAACACACAAATTTTGCCCCTTGAATTACTCTGTTCTCTCATTTGTGCTAGGGGATCAGGGAACATGTGTTCCAACCAGCATTTCAGAGCCCTCCCCTTTTTTACTGTGTGAATTAAAGAACCTACACAAGTTGTACCAGCATTTGGCACCCTGTAAAATGCTCAAAATGCTTGCATAAGTAATATTATTGCCTTTTTTTTTATATTAAGAGATGATGGAATTGATATAAGTATTTTGCTACTTCTGTATTTGAAACTAATATTACCATTAAATAATTTAGCATTTTTGTACTAATATTTCAATGTGTTTGAGGATCAAAGACAGCTATGTAACGCCATCCCACTTTTATTTAAAAGGAAACAAAACTCAGGAAGGCAAAAGTAGGTCCACCTTCATTCCAAAAATAGATACAAAAACCCCAACACCACACATATCCAGTCTGGCAATTTTAGTAAATGGAGTTTGCAAGAAAGAAGAAAAAAGCTTGGTCAGATTCTGAGCCTATCAATACTGACAGCATCTGTCTCACCCAATTTCATCTGTTTAAAGTGTTACCAGTCCAATGTTCACAACCAGCCTTGAACACTGAAACAGCCTATATGGCCATGGAAAGAAAAACAATTTGGTTATTCGCTTTCATTCTTCAAAGAGATAAATAATGACAGCTATTATTTCAAAACCACAGAAAAGTAATTTCTGATGCAGTGTCAGAATAGTGAGTAGGCAATACAAAAAACCATTTAAGTACAGATCTTACAGAATCTGTAGGGTATTTTTTGGTTTCGGGTTGGTTTTGTTTGTTTTCCTCCTCGCCCCCCCCCCCCCCCCCCAAATCTTGTTTCCCACCAAAAAAATGCATTTCTATTTTGTTTCCTTGTTGTCTTAAAAAGACGAACCAAGCATTCCACTTGTTAATCTGCAGATTTAAACAAGCATTTCTGGGGATACTCCTTAGGATCCTAAAGGAATGCCAAATCATCACACCCACCAAACACTCTAGCCTCAGATAAAGCCCATTTAAGACAGAGCTGCTGGAATCAGCATGCACACCCCTGAAGAACAGTGAAATCAGTTTACAATGACTGCATATTTTCATGCCAGTTTTGACTCCATATCTTATCATAAAATAAAAGCAGGGTGACTGTTAAGGCACTGGAATGAAGTCAGGACAGCTGGTTCAATTCTGGATTCACAATGGACTTTCTGTCTGACCTTGATCAAGTTTCTTTATGTTTCATTTCACATCAATAAAATGGGGAATCTCGGTACAATTAAGGAAAAAAAGTCCACAGGGGCATGACTTCTCTCATTTTGTAAAGAAATACTTCACATTCACATCCTGACTTCAATGCAAAAAGAGAAACAAATGTTAGCAAAACCAAGGCAACAAAATTCAACTATTTCTGTTTCACATACTATGACAGAACTAAAACAAAATCCAACATAATAAGTTAGGATTGCTGTCTAAGATGCAACCATTAACATCTCCCTTTTTCTTTCTGGTGCCTGAATTAGTTGATTCAAAGTATACATTGGGACATATTAACAGGTAAAATTCCCAAGGTACAAATACAGTTATTAGTATTAAGTCGCAAAGCTTCACAATGGGAGAACCCAGGTTTCCTGCCTGCTATCAATGTTCTAACAAGAAAACTATAGTCTCTCATGCTTCTCATGAAATTATTCTTCTCTGTTTAAATTGATATCTATTCTATTGTCTAGAAATGGTTGGTATTCAATCTAACAAATAAAACCAGAGATTTTATCTGAATGAAATACAAAAATATACAGTTTGATTGAAGACAAAGTAATGACTTCTAAGTTTAAAACACTTTTCAAGTATTACTGATTTAATAAAGCTGGGATTTCCTTTCTCACTAGTAGCTCACATCCTCTCAGTTACACCAGTTTGAATCTGGTACTGGACTGTCTTCCCAAAGGATACTGTTTGACTTTTACTTCATCAATACAAACTGCGTAGGCACTCTCAGAACAATGTGCCACATTAAGTGCCCCTAATAAATTTAGAAAAGAAGTCAGTGTGGCTTCCTAGAATTTATGGAATAACACCGAGTGGCCGAAAAGATGGTTCAACTTTTAGGGTACGACCCTAAAGACTCAGGAGACTGAACTAAATTTATTGCTCTGTGTGACATCTCCTCTCTTTAGGTCATATACGTACAGCTATGGACCAAGCTAGATGTGCCTATGACATCAGCAGCAGCAATGTGAATAAGCATGATGCAGAGACACCTTAACTCAGCTTAAGTCTGGAAACAATACATGTATGTCAACATGGTCACAGCCTATGGCAAATGAAACTATTTACTTGAGTCAGAAGTCCTCCTCCAGTTCTCCTGTTCCTGGCAGCAGCGGGCACTCTGTGCCATAAGGACAACGCTGTGCCAATTAGATTTACTCGTTTAGGTTTTCTTGAACTTGAGGATTTTTGCACTGTCCTGCCTTTATCTTGCTGTGGGCATGTCAACACAACCTTTGGCAGGCAGATGCACGCTCCAAGTTGGCCAGATGCAACCTAATGGCAATTTGTGCATCTGTAATTACCACAACACTATGCTGACGTTAATAAGCCGTAACAACAGTTTGTTCAAGCACTGTCACAGGGATGGCAGTTTCAATTTTTGATTTGGAGCTAGTTTGTCTTCAGTTAACTGGGCGCATACACAAGGAGAGTTTGCATCTGCCTAGAAGAGAACAAGTGGACATACCTGCTAACTTAATTCCCTAAATTTTCCAATGGTGAGGCTGGAGGTGTTGTGAGGATTATTATATTGAGAATTCCTCCCTATGTTATTGATACTGGGTGGCATACATGCTCCAAAGACAAGTATACAGAAGTAATTTTAAACTTCACTAATAATACTGAACAGATAATTACAGAAAACACAGTATTTAGTAGAGAACTTTACAGAAAAGAGAAAGTGGTCTTCACTTCTCTGATCTGCAGAAACTATTTCTAAAGTAAAAAACAGAAAGTCTCCACCCTCATTTACCCTTCTTTATCTTCTCTCTTCAGGCTAACAAAGATGACATTTGTGTCAGTTATGATAATAGATCTCATTATGTGAGTACCTATACACAACACTGAATGTACAGACCATGTACTTTTAAAGACAGGTACTGTACTCTGATAACAAAAAAAAAAAAAAAAAAGAAGAAAAAAAGTGTTTTACTTGTTGCTTGTAATTACCAGCAAATCACACACTTCATTCTTTCAGCTGAATCAGCCCTTTTTATTGCCAGGTTGTAAACTGACCATCTCCATTAACAAAAGTTTTACCACAGAAATATTTACCTCTTTAACATCATACCTCAAAAATTCAGTTTAGACAATGCAGCTACATTGCACAATGCAAGTGAATGGAAACATTGCTAGAGAAGAGAAATTCTGCCAAACAGATGCAGAGCTCAGCATTAACTCAATGAATCTGAGAAGGTTAACTGTTTCCACTCTCATTTTACTTCTTGTAAGAGAACAGGACCCCAAAAGTATTTTTATAATGTAAAGACTAAGAAACAAAAAAACTCAATTCTTTATGTAGTCAGGAATTAAGCCTTACACAAAGATATTTCATGAACAATTAAACAGACTGATAATACAAATGTTTGTTTTGTATAAAAGTGTTTACTGTGAAAAGTAGCTTTTGCTTCACTGTGCATTTTTTTCCTAACAACTGTTTAGAAAAGCTTATATTATAATTTTTGCTCTTTTAGTAATTCTTTGTCATAGACATGTGCAGCTATTTTTAGGATTGAATTTCAGAAAAAAACCTCAGGTAACAGAAATTTAAGATATGACTTTTTAAAGTTATTTGATAATTCAAGCAAAACAAACCTGGAACACATATATTTGCAAATGTAGCTACAGTGCAAATGGAAATACGAACAGCAGAGCTATTCTAGGTTTTTATGAATCTAATGACTACTTGTGAGAATGCCTAGATTACCGCTTCCCAACATTTTAAAAACCTCACGATAGCCTTTCTGCAAGAGAAATGATCAAGGTTTCCTAAGAGTACAGTAGGTAAAAAAAAAAAAAGAATCAGACATTAACAGAAAGTGACACCACACAGCATGTCATGATTTCTACAAACATGGCTCTTAACAATGTTCACTCTATCTCAAGGAAAAGGTCCAATTGACATTTGCTCAGTCTTCAGTGTTCTTATGACAAAAAACACAACTCGGCGCTAAACACAAAAGGCCTGTCATGCAGAAGATACCTCTAAGGTTTGTCTTCCAGTCTTAAGAATAAAATCTTTCAGAGCCATTATGTGAAACTTCATGTAATGCTTTAAACCACACCTGGACTATGAAAACAGAACTTTATGTTTTAACACATACCCCCAAAAAAACACAACAAAACAACAACAACCAATCAGAGAAGTGTCTCTTCTTTGAGGAAAACATGCACCTTCTGTAAATATCAGGTGTTCCTTCCTTCCTGCTGCTTGAGATTCCCCTCTTTTTCCCCTCATTACAACACCATTTTTTCTGTTCACATGCTCACAAATGTAGTTACAAAATTCATTATGCCATTTTCATAGGTAAAAATAAAAACACCACTGCAGAAACAGATTGTTCTATAGGTTGACAGATAGAGGTGTTACTTCTTTAATACCTGCAGGTCACATGTAATAGATTCAGCATGTTTATGAACAGAAAAAGGTTTTCTGCAGGGCTAACTTTCATTGACTTGGGTGTAAACACAGACTATCTAGAAACCTTTCAGGACTGTATTCAATGGGCTTCATAGTCTGGAAAATAGTCACAAACAGGTGCATTAAAGCAATACTAACATTCACTAATCACAATAAAAAAATCAAGTAAGATTCCTTTAGAACAGCTTTTATAGTATTTACGAGATAATAAAGTCTGGTTTTGTTTTAGTTTTTCAGCCCACTCAATGGTTACAGTTGTCCTTCCTGGTTTAAAATGGGCACAGAAGAACAGATACCAGAACTCCATCTAACAGAAAAAGACTTATCCCTTGAAAAGCAATATTTCTTGGTTTTGTGTAGTTGTGGTTGTTTGGATTTTTTTAAATGAGATCCTGAATAGCTAAAAATGCAAAATACACGATTCGTAGGAAAGTGTATTTCTTTTCATCAACGTTTTTACAGGAAACAATAGTGTCCCCAGCCAGATCTGTTCCTATGTATAGCAGATGAAGTCTTCATTCACATACCTAGGATGAAG
The DNA here is from genome assembly GCF_030463565.1 of Pelecanus crispus. NCBI lineage: Eukaryota > Metazoa > Chordata > Aves > Pelecaniformes > Pelecanidae > Pelecanus > Pelecanus crispus. The sequence goes on along the minus strand of NC_134643.1, from coordinate 117,298,077 downwards.
GGGGTGGGGGAGAGAGGAAGGCTTATAGAGTGTGGCACGTAAAGGTCTGCACAGAATGTTTTATAACATACCTAGGAATCTTTTCATTTATATTAATGTTTGCAAATGATACAGAAAAGGTGAATATAAAATCAAAATTAATTTTAAAGTTAGCAGCATGTAAGCAAGTCATGCATTCAGAACTGTATCGTACACTCAGAACTGAAATCCACTACTGTGATATTAAACAAACATCTGTAAATTTACTTCCAAGAATTGTAAAATCAGAGTAAGTCTACCACGAGTTTAGGAGAACTGTGTAGAAAACATCATCTATAAGAGTCCTCAAACCCAACAACATAAATACTGTATGTACACAGGCTATATAATCCAAAAACGTTCACAGAAATGTAATGCAAAGGTGCTGGGGAGGATTATTTCGACTAAGTGCTAAAAGCTGTTGAACCCAATGTGTGGAACTGCCATAGACTGACACAAATCCATTTAACATCTGATCACTCAGACAGTATGCTTACAGACCCACAGGCATGAGCTGAATACTGAACATCTAAGGAACAATTTTGACTAGCGTCACAAAGCCACAGGCGAAAACAAACAAAACCAAATGATGAATTTTTATACTGAGTGGTCAACTCCCCAACACAGCTATGACCTGGGCTGCAACAACTAAGTGACCACAATGATTAACTGGATGAAGCTCAACTTTCTTATATCTTCCCAGAGGGAGAAAATGAAATCAGTAGCTTCTAATACTTACAATATGTCTTTGGTTTTATTATTTAAAAAAAACCAAACCCACCACACAGAAAAATATCCTTTTTGTCTCACGTACTATCTTGAATAGAAGGCACACCAGAATATCCGTTTTTAGTTCTTAGTTCTTCTATGCTGTTGGATTAGCCCCACACTTTTTCAGCACTACTTTATAAACATGCCCCCTACTTAAATATACATAAAGTTAGAGCTTGATTTTCTATTCTTTACTAAATCAAAATTCCCACATACTCACATGGGAGTTAGACAACTTCTGGAAGCTTCAATCAGACCCCAAAAGCTGCAATCAGTACAACCCCTGAAACAGTACTCTTGGCACACAAGTCTCCCATCGACTTCAGTGGGAGTTCCATGGCTGCAGGGTGTGCACAGTTCTGTCAGCAGAACTCATCTCGCATAACATGATTTTCTTAAAATAAACTATACAGGCTAGAGATAGATGCAGCATTCATATTATACTACAGACAGTGTTCATTGGAAAGAATCAGTGCTTGTTTTTTCATAAATCTAAAGTTAGGGTATTTTTCCCCAACACAGAAAGCACAGGAGTACATGAATTATTGCATTATTTATCACTGATGGCAATGCCCAGTTGAGTATAATTCACCTTGAATTTCAAATCCCAGACAAGATTTACAAAATTAGAATTCAGGAACCAAAAGCAAACAGAAAGCAACAAAAGCAAACCTTCTATTGTGAAATATGGATGTCTGATACAAAATCATTCAGGTGATTAGGAAAAAACCACAATGTTTCAATGTTGCCCAATTTTATCTTTGTAATTCTCTATTATTGTTACATATGCAAATAAATCATTTAAGGCTGCATTTTCTAAGAACAGTTTTCTTCCACTTTCAAAGAGATGTAAGCAAGTGGGAAAAATTTTTCAGACATTAAAAAATGGGAAAAAGGTTTTTGACACCTAAGCATCTGATTTTTTTAAGTTTTCCCAGAAACAACTGTACAGCGCAATTTTTTTGTTGTTGTTTGGTTTTGTTTTAAATGCATGGACAACATTTAGTGACACTAGCAGAATTTGCAACAGGTACCAAAGAAACTGGCAATTTTTACTGCATTAAGAAATAATATCTGCTATGTAACACCTACTAATGGATGAGAAACACTTAAGTAATTACATCTTCCAGAAAGTACCATTCAGCATTTTGAAAGTTATTTTTCCCCTATGTCTTGAGAAACTTTATATGAAGAATGTCTTAGAAGCACATCATCTGAAAGGATCTCCTGGGACATTCTGGGGACCCATTAAATGTAATCCTTTCATAAATTAATAAGGAGACATCTTAAGAATAACCGTACTTCTTCCCTCTTGCTCTTATAATGCTCCAGAGTCACTGGATTTTTTTGGCCAGAAATTAATTTTTAATGAAGGGGTTTTTTGTTACCAGTTTATATCCATTTACTATATATCATGCTTTCCTTTCAAGTACCTCTGCACTCTCTGTATGTTCATCCCTGGGAGTCATCTTCCTAGCAATCAAATCTCTCTCAGCATTCATTTTACCAGGGTAACTGCTTGAACACTTTTAGCCCCCACCCCCTTGTAAGGCAGAACTCGCAACAGTGATTACAGTGCAAAAGAGATACTTACGAACAAGGAGGTTTTTTTACAATTCGCCTGATGCAATCGGCTCAAAATTCAAGTAGTTCACATTACCATTTGTTAAATTAAGATTGCCGTTACCAAAAGGCTAGGAAAATAAATAAAATACTAAAAAAAAGTAGGAAAGAAACACCAAACAAAACAAGAAATGTAATTAAATCGCTGGAAAGTCCATGAATAAAACATGTAGTTCTGAGCCTGTCACACAAGAGATGGAAGGCTTCTCTATGGTACATACAATTATGAATGTCATGGAAGAGTTGAGCAAGGAATTAGTATTACTCCATTACTTAAGACACAGCAACTAAGGGACTGAACATGGTTTTTTTTTTTTTCAGGCTTCTTTCAGCATTTTTCCCTTGTTTAAGTTGTTGACACAGTACACCAAGTAGATCAAAGTATCAACAGGTTTAAGAACAAATTCATGCAACAAAGATCTGCCAAGATTATTAAGGAAGATCATATATCTGTAACTTGACATATCCCTGAATGTTGTAGGGTGCACTGACAGAAGTATCACACTGTTCTTGTTCTGTACTTACCCTGTTTCTTTACGACTCTTGCCTTGAGTCTCTGTCAGATCGAGATCACTGGAGTACATCGATCTTTGTTCTGATCCAGTAAGCATGTTTATGAGTATGGAATGTTCAAGAACTTTAAAAATAATGCTATGTTATTCCTGTTAATTGGTCTTCAGTTTAACACACACCCCTTTTCTGCCCTTTCCCCCAAACCCTGGATCTTTAGTTTATTTTGCTTTGACTAATTAAGATAACATAATGACATGATATTGACATAATAACATTGCAGTTCTGATTATATCTTTCCGGTTACAATAAAGAAGAAAATTCATTTTGCGTGATCAGTACAGAAAACTACTCATAGTAAAAGACAGAACTACCTCTCCCTACCTGTTCATGTCTATCTGCAACACATGCCACAAGGATCTCCATACACTGCTTTATGTCTCTCTCTTTTTAAATACTTTATTATTTTAAGTATAGACCTGACTTAATACAAGCCAAATTCAGCTGTGGTACAAAGGTCTACAAAGTTAATGGGTTTGAAATTGCTTGCAGCTTGACTGAATATGGTGCAACGTGTTTTACTAGCAAGAAAATTGGTGGCAATGATTTTGTTTTTAAACTGAATTCATAGTATGCTCCAAAGTGACAAGGACAGCAACTTCATGTATGAATTTCATATATGAATTCCAAGTATGAATTTCAGCTCATAGCCAGTCAAACAACTGGTACTGCTAATTAGGCTACAACTGCAATGTAAATAATCAGTTTAATATTAGCTAACTGGAAAGGTCATTTTGAAAAGCAAATTTTCATTCATACCCTAATAAGTTATTCATATGCTACAGGTATATTATATATTACTTTGGATTTTGCTGAATTATGAAGTTATTCATCAACCTTTGTCTGCTGCTTAGCAATGCTACTCAGGTAATTAGAACACTAAGTATAAACCAGTGAACCCTTTTAAAAGTCACAATAAAAATTTAGGTAGGAGAAAAAAAAATGTAACTGGGCAAAGAGAAAAAGAGCCACTTCTACTCCCCTCCCTTCCTCATTTTTCCTGGAAAAGAGCCACTACATCTTAAATAAACATGAATTAACATGTTGATGTGTTATGCTTTTTATGGAAAGCTAGTTCTTGAAGGAACTTATATAGTACCTGGATAAGAGGAAATTTATTTCAGTAATGATAGGCAGGACCAGTGAAGAAGCTGACTAAACCCCCATAGTACTTAATGTTGTTTCCCAAGTTTATCTGGATGTTGTCCATCCACAAACTGCTATTTTAGGTAAGATTATAGTTGGATCATGGAAACTGGTGACAAATGACAGCCTTGGTTAGTAGATCTCCAGGTTTACCAAAATTATTTGTTCAAACATGTTTTTAAAAGACTTCATCTCTTCATCCTATTTGCAATGCTCCTTGTGTATTATATTAAAGAACAGATGAAATCAAACAACTGCTTTTTTCTTTTCTAAAAGGAGCAGAAAACAGGGAAAACATTTCAGAAGGTGTTTGATTTTGGTTTTTTAAGTGGTAAGAGTGTTCTTAAATAGGCAGAAACCATGTAATGAATTATTAGTTGATACACTTCACTGTCTACCTCCTTCCCAAATTAACTTACTTGAGACAGCAAAATAATTGCTTTTAAAGAACTGGTCCTGTTTGTTTCTCACGCAAACTCAAACTTAAGTCAATGGAAATTCTCCTGTGACTAGAATCAGTACAGTTTGGCCACAATGCTCATAGTCATCTTCATATTTAATAACTACGTTATAAATATCTCATTCTGCAGTAGATCTTACTTTATATTTGTAGTTCAAGCCACTACTCCCGTGTCATGTCACTAATGGATCTAGGTTTTGATGCACAGATGCAAAGAGAGAAATTTTCTGTTAATCAGAACTTCCTAAATTGTAAGAGCAGCATAAATGGATAGTATTGCCCTATCTCGTGCTATTTAAAAAATGAAAGCTGTTTACCTCCTGCCATTTCAAGAGACACTTTCACGTACTCCAGAGCTCTGAAACCCACTGAAGTCAACTGACTCCTGCTCAGCATGACAGCCTCTGGATTAGTGCAACCAACAGTGCTTCCATGGAGCTACTCAAATGCAGGTTATTCAAAGACTTAGGGGTCTTGTTAAACAAGGTTTTCTAAAAGCAGACTTCTGCATGCACTTGTATTCTGTGCTTCCTTTCCACGTAATTTTTAAGGAACTTTTAAATAGATTTCTTTTCCAGTACAAAAAGATTTTAATATCATAAGCTGTCACCAAAAATAGCTGTAGCCACATAAATGACTCTCCCTGTTTATGTTTATACTTGTTGAAAAAGGCGGCCATGAAAGGCAAATCATACATAAATTGGTCATAACACTCCAATAATAGTCCTCTAGATAAAAATAATTAGTTACCTAAGTAAATACATGAACCGCACTGTGAGAAAGACTAAGTGATGCTATTCAACCTCCTAGAAAAGACTTTAAAGCTTTATCTCTATCACTTTATCTTTCATACATTTCATGATTCAGAGCCACCACAAACGATAAAAATACCTTTAACTCCATTTTGTATATGTGTACATGAAACAAAACTCTACATATTTCTCAACCATCCATTCTTAAGTCAATCTTCTAGAACACCTCATCAGTCAAAGTTTATTTTCACGCAGGTATTTCGATTCTCATCTTCACTCGAAGAGGATTTACATAGGCTAAAACAGCAAATCAAACATTACTTTTTGTCTGAATTAAATTTTTTTTTGAAGGGTGAAAAGGAGAAGGGAAGGTAGATGTATTTTAATCTTCATGCAGTTGTATAAATCAACTGGTAGCAGAAAACAATGGTTAGCTGAAGCCTCCGGATGCATTTCAGACTTCAGTATACAATTGGAGTAAAATATTAGTACCACTTAATCCAGCAAACTCATTGATTTCAAAAATTCCAGATTTCAGGGATTCCCTACACAAAAAGCAGAAAGAAGCAGGATTCTAGAAAGTGACTGCACTGTGGTAAACAAGACGCACATGCTGGCGTCTCTTTTGGGGGATGTTCCTTATTAACAAGCAGTCCCTTATAAGCACTTGTAAAGAGCAACTCGTCAGGAAAAACAAAAACAAACTCAGTATCAAAGCAGTGAAAAGAAGAAACTTAAAGCACAATGACTGAACAAGTACTCATTCCTATGATTCTCCTGGATGAGCACAAAATAAATTAAATTCTAGAAACAAAACATTTTCTACTTAACATTTGCAACTTAACAAAAATGTGCTAACCTAAAGTAATGTGTATTATGCGTAGTGATAAAAGAAATAGGATTTTGCAATCTGGGAAGATGTCCATTTCATCCACGTTAAGCCTGTGTCCCCAGACACTGGTAAAAACTAATGAAGCCTCCTCTTTTGAGCGTTGTATCACTGCATATGTGAGAAAGCAGTTTTACAGAGTGGAGCAGGCTATTTTGTTGGTTTGGGGTGTGTGTTTTGGTTTGGTTTTTGTTAAAGGCAAACTAATTAAATTTCGGCCTTTCACTCTGGATGAATTGTCTGGACAGCTTTGAAAGGTTAAGAAAAAAATCCTTTTGTTTTAGAGTAATAACATTGCCAGTTAAACTCCTCCCTTGTGATGAAATTAGAAGAGGGAATATTTGGCCCTGGTAGATAATTATGACATTCATAAGCTCTTAAGTTAAGGGGCTGGGGGAGGGGGTTGCTGTCTGCTATTTGTTTTCAAACTGCTCTAATTTTCTGAACTAGAACAAACACATCACAGCTCCCTCTCCCCAGTCTTAAACACAAGCACTTCCCAAATAAAAAGCTTCAGTCATTCTTCATAAAATGTACCGCAGCTATATTCTTAGAAATATAAATCCTCAACCCACAACTTTCAATATTTCATAGAATCATAGAATAGTTTAGGTTGGAAAAGACCTTTAAGATCATCCAGTCCAACCATTAACCTAACACTACCAAGTCCACCACTAAACCAATTAAGGGGAGAGTAATAATTTCATGTTTCCTGGCTTGGTGGCTGGATTATTTTTTAATGAAAATAAAAACTAGGAATCATTAAGGTTGGAAAGGATCTCCAAGATCATCAGTCCAACCATCAACCCAACACCACCATGCCCACTAAACCATGTCCCAAAGGCAAATGATTCAAGGCAAATGATCCAAATCCAGTCACTGGCTTTTTCTTAGCCATCCACACTCCTCTCTATCTCTACTTTAACATCAAAAAAGTCACAGTCATTATTTAATACTCAGATAACACTGGTTTTCTTAAAGACAAACCCTCACAAACACCACAACCTTCAGCTGATGATGTAAGTGTTCCCTGCCACTGTATCCCCAAAAGAAGATAAATCCCAAGAGCTTTTGGAATAGCCTCTCAAATGATTTGAATCACCTCAAGAAATTCTCAAGATTACTTCAAGGAGGTGCCAAAAATTAAGAAATGCACAATAAATCCCTTACCATGACGATGTTCATTAAAATAAAAAAAAAAGAACCCGCTGTAGAATTTTCTTCTTCCCTAGCAACCTAAATAGGAATATTTTCAATATGCAGATATTTTCCCACTCCCATATCCTATACCCTGCTGTGGATTGATGCTGCATGTGCCTGCTGTTTCTACAGCCAGTTCAAAATCTTACTCGCCCCCCCACAATAAAATTAACTCCCTTTATTAAAAAAAAAAACCAACAAAAAAAAACCAAAAAACCAGAACACCAAGCTGGTTTTTTTTTAAATTGAGACTAATAACAACTTACTATCAATATTAGATTTATTCAGCTTTCCTCCTCCTCTTCTATTTCGCCCTCCCATCTATCCCCCTATAATTTTTAAAACTCAGCTTAACAGCATCTAGAATTTCACTCCATTATTTATCTCCTGCCATTTGTGATAGTAAGATAGCAAAAATTGTGTAATCCTCCTACGCTGCAGTCATCCCACTTCACAAACTAGCTTTCTACCATTCCTGGGTTAGAGGGACCACGTCTCCGTACAGGTTACACCCCGGTGGATCAACGCAAAGCCCGAGGGAAGCTTTCGTGTTCTCCTCCTCCTCCTCCTCCTCCTCCCCGCCGCCCCCCCGGTGCCGGCGACACTGAACAGCCTCCGGACTGCTTCGGAACGGCGGCTTCACGGGGAGGCCTCCAGAGCTCGTCCCGAGGTGGCAAGAGCACAGAAGCGTTTCGATGTAAATTGCGAGCATCTGGCGGCTCTTTGCTACTTATCACCGCGACAAAACGTCTGTACGGTATGAGGTTTAGCGATAAATGCATCGAGGGAGACCTGCGGAGCTGCAGCCTTAATACCTCAAGGCATAATGCCCCCCCCCCCCCCCGCCCTTTTCTCCAGAGCAACAGATCTCACTGCCCCCTCACAAGGCACCGCGTAGCCTCTGGGCGAGACGCACAGCCCCGGCGCTGCGCAGCGCGGCTGCCTGCGCCTCCCCGCCCGCCGGCCCGCTCCCGCCGTGCCCGCAGCGGGGGCGGAGAGGGGCGACGGGGGGGGGGGAGGGGGGCGACGGGGGGGGGGGAGGGGGGCGAAGCCGCCCCCGTCCCGGCGCGGGGCAGCGCCCGAGCACCGCCGCCGGCGGCCGCCGCCGTGGAGCTCTGGCGCCCCCTGCTGCAAGGCGGCGGCACCGGGGGCCGAGGGCCGCTCCCCGCCGCTCCCCGCGCTCCGCAGACACCCAGGTGGGCTTCGGGCGCCCGCCCACCCCCTCCGGCGCAGGCCGGCCAGCGCTCGCAGGCGTCTTCGCAGCGGGCGTCCCGCAGGAGGTACAGCGGGCCCGGCCCGGCGCGGCCCCGAGCGAGCGGCGCGAAACTTGGGCGAGCGGCTGCGGGGCACCGCCATTACCCCCCCCCCCCCCCCCCCCCCGCACCGAGGGGCACCGCGCCGCCCCGCACCGCGCACCAACAGGGCTCCCGGCGGCCCTTCCCCGCGCCGCCTCCTCCGGTGGCACAAACCCTCAAGCAGTCGCACAGGTGACATCCAAAATAAATAAATAAATATTTCAACCCGAGGGAAAAAACAAAAAAAGCCCCAACACCGCCCCCCCCCCCCCCCCCCCCCAGCCACACCACAGCCCCCAAGCCCGTGTTTTACGAAGCGCTGTAGGCATATGCAGAGACGCACGGAAAAAAAAAAGGCGAACGCCAGCCCAGAGGCTCCAAGCCCCGCTCGCCCCGTCGCCGCGCACACCTGCCTCCGCGGCGTTATTTCATGGCAAAAACTCCCCGCATCCGCGCACCCCCCCGCCCCGCCGCCGCCGCCCCCCAGCCGGGGGGCTCGGTGTCCCCGCAGAGCCGGCGGAACGCTCTCGGGAAGAGGAGAAACCCGCGCAGGCGGACCTGGGGTCAGGGCTCTCCCTGGCTCTACCCACAGCACTTCTCTCCGGTCCTAAAAATGAAGCCCACCTTGCCCTCCCCTCAAGCAGACGCGTCATTTTACAAACGCGGTCCCTGACAGGTACATACACAGATATTTAATCGCTTGATCTCCCTCCCGCATTGATCGACCAAAAAAAAAAAAAAAAAAAAAAGGCGAAACCCCGCGCAAAGGAGCTAACTGCGCTTAGCACCTTCCAGCTTTTTTTTTTCCCTCATAAATGATTCCTCTCCCCACCTTGAAGACTTAAAAATTAAAAAAAAAAAAAAGGGGGAGGGGGGGCGATGAAGCAAGTTTTAGGTCCTTTTAATTTGGTTCCAGGGTAGCACGTTGCTTTATTTTATTCTCCGTTTCTTTCCCGGTTATACGTTAATCTCAGCAAGCAGACAGTACAGGTAAGAATAAAAATTTGAGGGGGAAAGAAGAAAAGAAAAAAAAAAAAAAAGGCAGCCCCGCTCCTACCTTGCCCGCTACTGAGGAGCAATCCGAGCAGGTAGAGAGGCAGGAGGCTCATGTTCAGGAGCTGGCGGGCAGTCCCAAGCTGGAGGTGCTCAGCCCCGGCGAACCCCGCCGCAGCCCCGCACCGCGCGGCGCCGCTCGCCAAGTGCCTGCCCGCGCCGCCCCGCGCCGCACTATATCGGCAGGCAGCGGCCGCCGCGCAGGAGGCGGGCACACGGCGGGCCGCGCCGATCCCTCCGCGCTCGCACGCACGGCCGCGCCGCTGACGAGCGCCGCCGGATCCTTCCGCCGCCCTGAGAGGCGGCCGACGGCTCGACGCTTCGCTGTCACCCTCCCCGCCCGCCGGCGGCCGCCCCGCGGGGCTGAGGCGGCTCCCCCGCCGCCGCGGCCCCTGGGAGCCCGCTCCCCCCCCGCCGGCGCCTGAGGGGAGGCGGCCGCTCGGCGGAGAAGCCTACCGGCAAGCCCCAGCCGCCTGGGCAGGGACGGCCGGCAGCGGCGGGGGGGGGGGCGCCCGGAGGGGGCTGGCGTCGCCCCCGGCCCCCGCCGTCCCCCCGGCAGTGCCCTGGCTCCTGGCGGCGCCTGTGGGCGGGAGCGCGGCGGTGCGGGGGCGGTGCGGGCCCCGCGGGCCCCCCGCGGCAGCGGGCGCAGCGTCGGCGGGGAGCGGGGCCCGGGGCCGCTGCCAGCCTCGCCTGCCCGGCGGCTGCGGCTGCGGCTGCGGCTGCTGGGGCTGGGCGCCCGCCTCTTGGCGGGCCGGTCTGGGAGGTCGCTTCTGTTGGCTTCCGTGCTTCGTACGGCGGGGGAAAATACCCCTGCTGTTTACGGCTGCGTGAAATAAAACCCATAAAAAGTGAATTGCTTCCCCGTTTTGATGCCTCAGTGCTGTCTCGCTGAGGATCTTGCTTTGTAAGGAAAAAAAAAACTGCCCTAAAGTAAAAAGAAGAGGAGGTGGATTCTTGTCCAGCTTGGCTTTGAAGAGGTAATTTTTTTTTTTTTTTTTTTTTTTTGGTGTTAACTAAGCTATGGTCTCTAAAGCAGCTTCTACAAATTTGTCACCTTGCCACCTGTATGATAACATGGAAGGACATAGAAGTGGATTTAAATTAATGTGAAGCAGCAGTGATAGTAGTTAATAAAAGATTAATCCAAATTAACACATGCCTAATAATTCTGCCAACCCTTTTTTTGCCCTTTTCAAGAGGATTTGGGTCTTGGGGAGGAGGAGGGAGACAAAGAAGTCCCCTTGCAGAAAACTTAATACCAAATGACATGACCAGTACCTTCAGCTTGACTCTTGCTGCACGGTAGTCTTACAAAATTATGAAATAGAGAAGGAAGAAATTGTGTAGTCAGATCTTGAAGGTATCAACAAGATAGGTGATAAAACTGCAAGTCTTTCCTCAGAAGATGATGTTTTCGGACACTTGGGAACACATGCAGAAAATGCTGGTAGAGGGGAGGCAAGAGCTGTGTGCTGTTGGTTGGTTAATCTGCGCCACACAAATCAGAACCTTATTGCTCAGCTACGCACCATGTGGCCCTGCTCTTGAAACTAAAAATTATTGTAACCCAGTATAAAAAGAACAGGTTCATTTTCATGTATATTTAAGTGGGAATGGAACTGTAATTCCTCATACAGTTTTGGAAATCCAAAATAGGGCAGCTTCAGCAAAGCCTTTTAGGTGAGAACTGGATTTATATTTAGGAGCCATTCTGCTCCCAAATGTTGGGAGAGATGCCTAATTTGCAGAAACTTTTGGCTTGGGCCTTTAGAGCAGGTTCAGGAAAGCTCAACAAAAGGAAGTATTCTGGTGAAGAAGTTTTCCAAGGTAAGAAGGTTCCGCCAGCCCCAGTACCCAACTACAGAAATAGACATCATTAGTAGATTAATATGGGAAGATGATGAAAACAAATATTGGATAAAAACCTTAAAAGAAAAGGAAATATAAATGTTACTGGGCAAAAAGCAAGAAACCCTTACTATGAAGTGGATAAAATGCCCAATTTGTCAAATTTATCTTTGGTTTTAACATGTTTGGAGAATTACCACCCAGCAAAAGTGGAAAAAATAGAGAAAATTAAAGCAGTTTTAATAAATAAAACCAAATAACTTGTACGCATACCTTAACATCTATTATAGTTACAGGCCAAAAGTAGTACAGAAACACCTTGATCTGCACAGATGTGTAGAAGCAAGGACTGAGATCCACGTACAGCAGACGCCCCACCAAGACACAATATGGAAGCAAGCAGGAAGTCTCTTGCCCCACCAGAATGAAACAGAATAGAAAGAATGCTACTATCCCACGTTTGCTTATTTTAAATCATAAATACAATGAGAATTTCACCAGTGTCAGCTCTGAGTGGCCAGTTCTTGCACCTTTGAAATGGGATGAGGATGCTTTGCTTCCAAACAGGATTCCTTGTCCTGAGAAGTCTGCTTAACTGCTTGTCTGCAGCAGTGAACAAAGCCCACCATGTAGACTGACCAGACCATTTTGCTACAGGATTTGGAGAAATCTCGTTTTAGTGCAGCTTCTCAAGGAAAAGGGAAACATGCTCTTTGCCTCTCGGAAGCAATGGAGTAACAACAACAAAAGACGGATATAAATCTCAAAGATAATCACATTCTTGTAGTACTACTCTAAAAGAGAGAGACCTCACTGAAGGAAGAGGCAGCAGCTGGTTCGTCCATCAGTAGACATGTAGCTCCTAGCACTGTCACATATAGCACCTAAAATGTATGTATGTACAGATCCTGAGACCATGCAGTGGAGGAATGGAGAGGAGAGGAGGGGACAAAGTACCTAAGTATGCAGGGCTTCATTGTTTCTGCTGCTTATAGAACAGCTCATTTTTTTTTATCTGTAAAAAAGTGTATCACAGTGAACCACAACAGCATATCACACTGAGGTCGCGCAGAGATTAGAAAGACGTGGAAAAAGTGCTCAGCTTTTCTGCCATCCGTATCTATATGACTCCCGGTGTTTGTGACCATACATTAAATGAAACAAAAGATGAGCATTTCAAAGTGCTGTAAAGCAGTAATGGGTATCAATAACAATACACCTGTAGTATTTGCCATTCTTTGGCTAATGGCATTTGTCTTTAAAGAGTGTGCTGTTTACTGGGGAAGCCTGACATGGAGTTTAATGGCTGTAGTTAGACTGGGGAATTAGAAAACACGGTTTCTGTGTAATATCACATGACTAACAAACATGCTGGCAGAAAACAAACACATTTCCATGCTACATACGTTTTAAAAATAAGACCAGAAATAACCTACAGTGAGCATTATCCCATGTGAACAGCCAAGAGGTGCAACACCAAGAAGTATAGTAATCATTCTGTTGGGGCAGCTGTTCTGAAGGTGGGGAAATCACCTTTGATAGGTTTTCAAAGCAACTAAAATACAACTCCAGTGACTGAAAAGACTTGCCAGAAAAATCTTAGGGGAGAAGAAGGGGAAATATTAGCTAATATTACATACATGTTTGATTAATACCTTAATCTTTCGGAATAACATACGCAGGATCTAAGTGTAACTGTCTGTAAGTTCCCTTTTATCTGTCACACAATGGCCTCCAGCTTTCACAACTGTGCTGACATATGCAGCTTTTCTCCTAAAAAGTTTTACTACATGTGAAGTTAGCAAAAAGACAGCAAGAATTAATTTTCCCCCACGTTACTTACTTGTTTTCGCTCAGTGGGATTGTATATACAGGAGCCTGTTAGCTGGTATGAATAAAAGTGGCAAAATTAGGCTCTGGCAACAGAATCATTTTAAGCTATCATCACTATGCTTAAGTCAGTTTACAAGAACTGAGGATCTGTAAACTTGCTGTGACTGAACTTGCTTGTCAAGAAACATCTCCATGCTGTTTTTGCAAGGATTACTTTATTTTTAAATTGATTGATGATTGCATGTTCAATGCAAATGTAATTAAATACAGAAACTCAAATCTTGGTGATGATTTCATAATGGATATTTATACTGAAATACATGTTTCCCTGTGGACACTCAAGTTGCCAAGAGATCCAGCTGGATTTGCTTACTTGTCTTACATAAACTGAAATGTTAAGGAAGCACCTCAAAATTAGCTGAGAATTTTAGGGGAGCTTATGATAATGGCACCGTTATAGAAAAAGCATAGAGAGATCGTATGTCTAGACATAGCTGGTGAAGAGTTGTAAGGGAATCCGCATGTCCTAGGGCAATTACCAAATGTTTTGGGGACAGCAAATGACAGAGAAAGGGAAAAGAGGAAAGAGAAAATACGCCTTCTTGCAAACCCCGTATCTTGCACTTGCAGGAAAGTGCCTTCTGCAGACAGGGTAATTTTCAGAGGTGCTCATGAACCAAATTGCTGATCATCTCCAAAGTGAGTAATTATCCCAAATAGGATGCTTTCCTATGAACACTGAAAACACAATTAAAGTGGCACTAAGATAAATTATACAACAGTGAACAACAGCATTATTGTCGTGAGGAAATGATGCACAATAATCAAAAGACAGTTTCATAAATGTTTGCACCACTATTATGTTTCCAGCTCTTAACATCTTATGGAGACTTTCATAAAGATCTAAAATCACTATCATTTTGGATTAACATTTTACGAGAAAGAATCAAAAACATTGTTTCCACTCTGTTTCAAGTCACTTTTAAATAAAGAACTCTCCTTCCTGTTAGAGAAACTTAAAATGATCTTGAAATTATTCCAATACTAAGAAGAGGCTCATGGATTTTGTATAGGGAGGATAATTTCCTGTATCATTTCTGGAACTGAATAATGACAAGGGCATGTGTAGAATAATTTTGTCCAGGTAAAGATGACTGCTTAATTTTTGAAGATAGCAAGGTTGCTTGAAGTACAGTGTGCTAATTTGATTACAATATAAAACATTGTGCTGACAAAAGAAATCGATAAGCTGAATTTATATGTCTGAAGGAAGCATTATACGCTTCTATGTCTAGTGCAGCAAAAGTAGCATTTGAGAGATGAGACAAGGTAACTTGTCTGAACCCTAGAGACTGATCTTCATATCTTCCAGGTTACCGCATTTCTAGGCATGTGACTCTATTCCTTAGATCAGTCACTCGAAAGACATGAACTCACAACAGTTACTGTCCTGTCACTATCAGCTTCAGATATTTGGGCAGGATTACGGACACATTATTTATTTTACCTGAGAATGAAACTGCCAATGCTAAGGTGCTCCAACAGGCTCAAATATAACTGCCTGCGTTTTCAGCAACATGGCAGTTGTGTACTTTACCTCTTTTATGGGTTGCTTATGAACACCCTCACACACTTTTTTTTCATGTTAGCACCCTTCTTTCCTATGAGTTAGCAGTGTTTTATTTTGTAAAATTTCCAGAGCAAAGATTCCTTTTTTTTTTTTTTTTTTTTAATCTGGGAATATTGTGGATGCTACCAAGCAATGTTTCATAAATTACTACATTTCCTTAGCTCATTGGAACTGTCACCTTCATGCCTGACAGGTATAAACACCTGCTTTTGGTTACTGGAGTCCCACCAGCCATTTGTTACCATCTCTTAGATAAAAAATATTCCTCTATGAACTGTATTACCAGATCATGCAAGTATTACTATCTGGTTTAGTGCATTATCAGTTGAGTTAATTGAAGGGACCTTCAAGAATATTTTGTTACTGCAGCACTGAAGAAAAGACAACAAGATTGGCTGGCCTTAGCCAAGATGTGTAGAAGATATTTCAGCATGTGGAATAGCAAAGAATGGTTGCTGCATGGTGAGAATTTGAAGAGCAGTTGTTTTTAAAGTGGTTGTGTGTGCAAAACAGAAAAGTGGTTGTGTGTGTGCTCTTCTGTGGCTGTGAAACTTGTCCCTGAAGTGCTTTGAATCATGATGAATTTCAGAGATATTCAGAACAAAATGTAAATCACACTTATTCAGCTATCCATACTTTCATTAACAGCAAAGACTAAAACCATACAAAACCCCAGACCAAGAAAGAAAAGTTATCTATAGAACGTAAAATTAGACATAAAGTGAAAATTAGAAAGTTTATGGATACCTTTGGGTTACAGTTCTCTATCATGATGCTAAATGTGCTGCACATTTTAAGCTCTGCCCAGATTAAATAGCGTATCTGGGATTTGGAGCCATCTGACTACCCCGATCCACATCACTGTCCCAGTTTTCATTGGAACTGGGTAACTGTTGATTTATATGTGATACTAGTAAGCAAGGAGGTATGATGGCTGATACGAGGGATGTCAACAGTCAGTGAAACCTTTATGGAGGACTTAGAAATAAGTCTTTGTTTATATACATTAATAAGATGGGAGGAAGGGAACACATATAATTTTGAGTATATTGATTTCTCCAAGTGATAAAAGAACTGTGTCCACATCTCCAGTTCTCAACATGGAGAAAAGGTCATGATGAAAGTGTTCAGCTGTGAATTTAGGAAGAGATTATCAACTAAACAATGATGGAAAATTCGAAAGAATGTGGATTTTAACTACAGACTCTTATAAAGGCATGTGATCTAAACCCCATAGTTTATACCAACATTTATCTTATAATTTAATTTGAGACCCACAGCTTCAGAGGTTCTTATTCATGAAGAGACATCTGCTCCTTTACTGAGATATTCTGAGCTCTTGACATCTTCTAGCATCTTGATACAGCAAGCAGTTTCAAGCGTTAGCCATGTTGGTTACACATTTTCTTTCATTAATTTTAAATTTGATGGGTTTTGAAAGATAGCAGTGCTCAGGCTGGTTTCTCTAGATGCTGTATATAAGAATAAGCATCCTCCTATATCTTTTCTAAATGGGGTGATCTCAATTTATTCATTATCTCACCTGCTTTTCTTCCTGTCTTTCTAATATGTTTTTCATTATCCATCAATGTCTGTTATAACTCTTAGTAAGCTAAGGAATTAAGCACAGTACTGCAGATGAGAATGAACTCCTGATTTATAGTGAATTATTTTTACACCCAGAGACAGTGGGTTTTTGACAGCAACTATCTTGCTCACCTTTCAACTCACTTCAAAGACAGATTGCAATACCACACATATCTTCCATTTTTTTTTTTAAAATTGTCTTTATGGAAAAAAAATTAAATAAATTTCCAAGATCCTTAAGTAGAACAGGCAACTCTTTTTTCATTGCTTTCTTGTTCAGATTTTCAATGTAAATAATGAATGCTTTCTAACAAGTAACCATTTGAGTTGGCAAATGTCAGGGCTTTATGACATTTGTCTTAAAAAGGGGGCGGGGGGAATCTTGTATTGTTAAGTAAATCTATGTTATCCAAAGTACATAGATATATAAAATAGGATTTTGCTTTGGAGATACATAATTTTCCAGAGGGTTTTTTTCATCCATTCAAGTTGTTGTTTTTTTTTTTTACCCACATTAACAGAGTGTGGTATAGCAAGAACAATAGTTATGGAGCAGTAAATCTTGTAAGGCACTAAAAATGCTCTAGGCAAGGAAAAACTTACTTGGAAAGATATATTACTTAAAATAGGGAGGCAAACAACCAATGGTACATAGATATGTTGGTGAGAATTGTACTGAAATTAAACGTATCTAAAATAACGGTTGTTTTTTCAATGCATTTGCTTATGCCTTTTTATGATAAATTTCTCCTGTGTAGATGTTGTTACAAATAAATAAAAGGAAATGAAAAATAAATTTTGAAAGAGAATTTTTACACCAACTTTAACAGATTTAAAATTTGAATGCATTTTTACAATTACATGAATAATTAATTCAATATGTTGGTTTGGGAAGGGTTGTATTTGGGAATTTTATCACACAGGGAAACATGTTCCTTAGCTCTATGTGTAACAAGCTGAAAACTTGAGAAAAATCTAGCTGGGAAATGAACTTTAAAATATATGAAGGCCTAAATTTTCCTGACTGTTTTATGTGAGCAGATCTCAACCTTGTCAGAGCCTGACTGGCCCTGTGAAAGAATACAGATCTCTTTCTACTGAATTACTTGTAAAATGAGGTCCACAAAGATCTAGTTTCCAGTTTTTTCAGTTCCTGTTTTCAGGTACACATGATATTTATACATATATTCAGTCTCTTTAAACTTGGACTATTCCATTTATGCCCCAGAACAGCTGGAAGCACAGTAAATGAGATCGGTGCTCAGAATTAAGCTCAGGTCATCCTTCTGACAATTTCTGCTGTAATTTAGATGCAACATTTGACAATATTTTTAAAATTATAAGAAACATCTCTTACTACTTCATAGGTAGAAGCTTCTGAGTTCTAGATACATTCTTGGAAAATAAAAAGAACATTTTAAAATTTCACAGTGGCCACAGATAAGGCATGATGCTGCAGAATACTTACATTAGTGCAGAAGAAGCAAGATCATCAGGGAAAACAAGCTAAGAAATCTTTTTTTGCCATAACTGTGCCAATAACGCTGATGAAATCATCAGTTACATTTTGACAAACAAGAAATCAGTGTACTGTACATATTGCTGTGCTGACTTGTTCTTCATAGGAAAAAGAAAGGGCGGAGGGTTGGGAAGGATCAATATTTGTCAGAAGGAGAGTTAGAAAGGGAAAAATATTATGTAAGGGATTAATAAAAATTATTTTTTTAAATATTTTTCTTGAGGATTTTCTGGATTTTTAATTTAGCAACTCAGCAGAACATAACTAAAGCCTATAGAAAGAATTAAAAACTGTTTTAGGACAGGATTGTTCCCTCTACTTGAAGAAATATAAGGAATCAAAACCCATTGAAGGGGTATGGAAATAAAGAGGAGTACCTCCATGGCATTGTCTGCTTTGGACCCAGGGTATTTACTGAAGTAAAAATTATTTTTTGACTTGGGACTATCCGTGTTAGTGGAAAAGTTCATAAAGGATCATACGCAAAGTTTTTATCAAAATTTCCTTTGCAGAAGAAAGGAATTAGAAAGTTACAGTAGAGGTGAAGAAGACAACTTGGCACAGAAGGCCCTGGGAGTCCTGGTGGACACCACGCTGACCAGGAGCCAGCAATGAGCCCTCACAGCAAAGACGATCAGCAACCTCCTGGGCTACATTATACGGGGTGTTTCCAGCAGATCAGGGAAGGTGATCCTTCCCTCTGCTCAGCCCTGGTGAGACACATTTGGAGTGCTGGGTCCAGTGCTGGGCTCCCCAGTACAAGAGAGACAGAGGTGTACTGGAGCAAGTCCAGCGCAGGGTCACGAGGATGATTAAGGGCTTGGAGCGTCTGATATATGAGGGGGGTCTGAGAGAGCTGGGCGTATTCAGCCTGGAACAGAGAAAGTTTGGGGGGATTTTATCAGTATATAGAAATACATAAGGGAGGACAGGAAAGAAGGTGGAGCCAGACTTTTCTCAGTGGTGCCCAGTGACGGGGCAAGAGACATTCGGCGTGAACTGAAATAGAGGAAACACCATTTAAAATCAAGATAAATCTCTTACTTTGAGGATGGTTTCCTAGAGAGATTGTTGAGTCTCTATCCTTGGAGATAAAGGTGACTGGACAAAGTCTGACTGGACACAGTCCTGGTCAACCTGCTTTGGCTGACTCTGCTTGATCAGGGGTGCTGGACTAGAGGATCTCAAAAGGTGCCTTCCTTCCTCAGCCCTTTTGTGATTCTCTGACTGTCATATGATTCCCAAGCTACAAGAGAATTCCTTTCTCTTAGCATCCTGGTTGCCTCGGGAACCCTTCCTTCTATTGAGTGACTTCAATGATGCCACAGATAGCAGCCATAGAGGTTGTTGAGAGGTGTTCATGGTTTTTCATTTACCTTAATTGCAAACTAAATCTCCACTTGAAAATGTTTAAGCACAAGAAACATGCAAGTATTTCTTCCCTTTTTAATTCTTAATAGCATCTTTGTTGTGAAATTCCAAGCAGTCATAAATAATGATCACTATGAACTCGAGTGGTATTTTACATGTGTGATGAATTTAAATAATAGTAATTATTAATAAGCTCCAGAAAAACTGGCAATTATTAAAAAAAAAAAGAACTAGTAAAGAAGCAGGAATGACTCTTTGATTCAGGCCCATCATACTATGTGTTAGGAATGTCACTTAAAAAAAAGCTACCCTTAACAGCTCAGGCTGTCTGTAGCTCCAGTAGTAAAAAAATTTTGCAATTATGGAAAATTATGAGATATCAGAAACACTATCCAATACTTTTGGTTTGCTCTCATGAGACAACTCTAACCAAATTAATGGTTCAGCCCATTTTTAGGGGTAGGGCAATCAGCCTTATCCTGTGTTATATATGCTATTGCACAATAAAACTCTTCTCAGGGTGATTCTTTGATAAGGGCTAATAGATACATTCAGTTTTAACCATTGATATTAATATCTCAGTCCATTTTCATTATTTCTGTTCATTATTATTCCATTTTCTCTCTTTTTTTTTTTTAAAGCTCTTTAGATGAGTTGTTAATTGTTCTCATGGTATTTTCCTTTAATAGTCTCTATTATAATTTTGTTGCCTTAGCATCCTTTGATACCCATAAAAATATAATTTGCCTGCTATTTGTGATTGCAGTCCATGTTTGGTCTTTATTTTTATACTTCTGCAGGCCAGGTTTTGGCCAGACTTTCACATTAGCTGCGTACTCAAAATATTTTTCTGCCCCAAGTTATCATCCACAGTACTAATATGGCTATTGAACTGGAGCATGCACTTTTAAAAAACTTTCTGATGGCCTGAGGATGTGAGAAGTATGTGCTTACTCTCCATAACAAGAACAGACAGGCAGCTCACTGAACTGACATGTACAGAAGATGGCATGGTGATGCACAGTACAGCTCTAGTTCACATGTTGGGGTAGATCTGTAGTATAAGAACACATAAAAATAATTCTAGAAATCTTAATTGGCCACAATATTAACATTTGCCAAGATATTTTCATAAATATTGCAACTATATTTGCCAAAATCTCATTAACAGTACATACGACTTGAAGCCAAACTTTCTATTTCTCACGTGTCATTTATTTAAACTGTCTCAAAAATCACAAACCTGACAGCCAGTAATATATTGTACAATGGCACTGAACCTTTCCTCATTATTTTATTGCCCTTGCTTGCAGCATTTCTACTTGGGAGTCAGCTTGATGGAATTATTTTGGTGTTCTAATTGCAGTCTAAATGTGATTTGGAAATAAGGGTCTGGATTTTTCATTCTGTGATCAAGAAAAACCTCCTGTGGTGTCCAATGTGATTTCAGACTTTTTTTCTATTCACAGTCAATAAGATTTGCAGAGCTGAGAGAGTGTCTTTTCGTAGATAACCCTTTCCATGAAAGTCTACAGAGCAGTCGTTCTCTGAGGGCTCCTCAATCCTTAGGTGCCTTTTGAAGGAAAAGAGAGGGAAAATGTTGGAGATTTTGCTTTTGCTTTGGCATTAAGACCCAGAAGGTTTACAATAATGTATTACTGAGACTCCTATGTAAAACAATGTACCCTTTTTTGTCTAGGTATTGGTAACGTACTTATTTTCTTCTCATCTACACATTTTCTCATTAAAAAAAAAAAAAGAAAAAAAAGGGGGAGGGGGTGGAAAGCTAAGCAGATACTTTTTTTTTTACTTTAGTGTTGAAAATAATTTCTCTAACCAGTTTAACTGCAAAGTTGTATATCTATATTTTTATAGCTATACCACTTTAAATACTAAAATGATAGAATTTCCTAAACACTCCATTCCATGATCTGTGCACACACAGCATTCAAAAAGAGAAAAAATACTAATCTAGAAAAAAGAGTATTTCCACAAAAATATCGAAGTAAATAGAGAGTCAAGGCCTCTGGAAAATTAAGTTTTTATATATGTTGAGAACAGCTGCAATATTTTCACTTAAGAGTCTACAGTTCAAGAAAAGCAAGTATTTTACTTTCCTGTGTGTACTACTAGTTATATGCTGAGAGGCAAATGACTCTTAAATGACTGAGTATAAGTACTTATGATCTTTCTGTTTGAAAACCCTCAACTGGGAAAAGAGATCCACTTTCCCTTGAAGACTAACACATGTATTTGCTGAGGTATGTTCACATGTAGGAAGGAGGTACCCTTGAAGAGCTAAAAAAGGAAATGGATTTTGCATTTAATTCTAATTGTTGTCAGCCTTTTTACAAGTTTTATTCCTGGAATATAGAGTTCCACTTTGTGTATTTTTTATCATTTCTAGCTTGGACAATGGAGTCCTGATTTGCTTGGAATACAATTGCAAATCATGGAAGCAAAAAACTGATTAGGTTGCAAAGGACCTCTGGAGGTCATTTAGTCTTCCCTTTTCTAGTTAAAAAGGGATAATTTCAAAATTAAATTAGATTACTCAGGGCTTTAGGAAGGCTACAGAGGGACTGCTATTCTCCTGAGTAGCAAATACAAGATAGGTGTTTAATGGAGTTGTGGTTTATTAAGTAGAGAATCAGTGACAACTACCATGCTCTGCATTAGGTGAAAAGCATTTTTGAAGTTTTTCTTGCTTTTTTAATTTTTTTTTTTTAAACAGCAGTGAATTTAGAAACATCTGAAAACACTCTGGGGTAGGAACATCGGAATTACCACAGAAAATTCGTCCATTTATTTCTCTATTATTTATGCATTGGTGGCCAGCTCAATGGATGGCTCAAAAAAACTCCAAACCAGCAGTAGATAGTCTGGTGTAAGTCCAATACTTTCCAAAAGCAATAGCTGACAATTGCAGATATTCTTGTTCACATGAAAGATTCATTCATTTAAAAAATCTCTTTAGGTTTTCATCTTTAGCAAAGCTTTATGGCGATGCATTTGATGAAGTTGTATAAGAAAGTATTTTCTTTATTCATTCTGAATTTGCATATGTCTTATTCTACCAAATATAAATGGTGTCATGGTATGATTTACACTGCCTTCCATCATAATGTATATATTAAGCAATGCAAGGACAATATACTTTCTCTTGTCTGAAAGTATCTGCACCTGTAAATTCATCTATGAAAAATGAAAGGTATGCTTAATGATAAAATAGTCAGATGTAAACCAAACAGCATTATGTCAAGTAAGGCTGATTACTTAGAGGGTATCGGGGGGGCAATAGTCTGAAAAACAGAATGGCCAAGCACTCCAGAGTTCTGGACAAAGAAGTGCAACCTTCTGCCCCCTTGACTGCCATAAGAAAGGCTACAGTACAGATCGGTCTCCCCAGTTTCAAATATCGTAAGGTCAGATAATCTGTTATAGTCTTTTTCTGAATTCATATGCTGTACCAGAAGGACACTGGGCACTGTATCTCCTGAGCAGCAAAGAAAAAAGAGGCTCACAGGACCTCGGTGCATTCCCATCCACAGTCATATCCACAGAGAGGAATTCTTGAGAAATCAAGCTATTTTGACAGTACTTTCAACCGGATCAAACTTGACGTATTTGAGGTAATGGTATATTATTATCACTCTGTTTCTATTTATTCTTTTCCTATAATTTTAAGTCTTAAACTTGATTTCTGTCTTCATCTGTAAGTTTCTGATTCTTGCTGTTGTTCTAAAACTATTATTTTCTTTGTGTCTCACATAAAGATAGATACTTTTTTATGATCAGTTGTTGATACCTTTATGAATGAGTTCTCCAATGATATGAAGACCTACCATTACAGCAAATTACGTCTTTCAACTATACAAAAAGAGTACGATTTTTTTTTTTCAAAATGCAGCTAAATCATAGCCAGGGTGGATTTTAATTCATTAAAGGAGATAAAAGGTTTTTATAGCTGACAAATTAAGGGGGGGGGGGGGGAAATTAACCTATTAGCAAATGTTCTACATTGGATTAGCTTTACCAAAAAATTGACTGAAGAATGATGTTTCACTAAAATAGATATAAAAATGATATAAAAATAGTTTATTTCAATTAACAATATTAATTAGAGGCCTTACACATGTAAGAAATTTCTAACACGCACATTGGCCAAAAAACTTCTGATTGGCCTATGAAAGGACTGGAACCCTCCATCTTGTTTTAGGCAACAAAAAGGGCAGCGTACCCACCATTCATGAGAATATAGCAACCCAACGTGATTTCAGTGCTTGTGTCTGACTCGGCAAATGGCCCTTTAACTTAGTGAGATTTGTGCAAATGGGTGCTTATCTGAGTTCCCAGAATATTAATTAATTTCAAGTGAGAAGATGAAGTTTTGAATTAAAAAAAAAAAAAAAAAAAGACACAATTGTGCAATGAACAGGTCTGGGAGAATTCTGTATGTGTGTGGTGCACTGTAATTTGTACCTTACTACCTTTCTGCTGAGGAATACTATAACAAAGAACAAAAGAGGTTCTTTTTGCTTCAACTTCCAGCCTAGAGACTGTGGTTATGTTTGCAAGGACAGTTTTTATTCTCTGAAATGAAAGAAACAAGAAGAAAACATAAAATAGTCCATTAAAACCAAATTCTTCTGTTTGCATCTGGGCTGCTTGTCAGGAGCAGCATGCCCTGTAATTGAAGTTAACTAATCATACCAGTACACATGTGAGTAACTCTGCTGCTCTACTGTATTCCTCTAATCCAAGAGATTAATAAAAAATAAAGCAATAAATTTAATCAAATACCAGATTACTGGGGGTGAGAAAGAGAAAAAGAAACTGCTGCACAATGTTTGGTCTTAAACACCTGAATAAGAAAAGTGGACCTGTGACTGCTGGGGTCATTTTCAGGAACATACCCTGGTCATTCAGTGCAACATTGTTTTCCATCACACATAATTTTCACACCCTGTTTTAAGGGCACTCTTCAATTATCAGTTATAGGAATGATCTGTTGAATTCCCTGAACTGTGTGCAGAATGTTTATTTCTTAGAATTGTCTTAGGCTTTAACACACAAACAAAACAGGTGGTTGCCAAAGGCATGGAAATATTAAAAGCAGCAAAGAGTTTACTGACTGAAAGAGAAACTGCACTCCATGAAGATCACATTTTCTTTAATTTCTTCTTGGCAGTAAAAATCTGAACTGAAGTTGGTTTGAGAAAAAGTAGATAGAATAGTGAAAGGAAGAAAAGACAAGACACGTTTAGATACTCTTTTGTGTCTATCCATTACAGGACAGAATGATTCATTTTGAGTAGCATATCAATATTTCATTAGACACAAGAAACACAGTTTTTAACATTTGGTAGAAACAAGCTGTATTAACCTATTCCCTCTGTTACTGAAGAATTGTCATTACAGAATACCTGTACACAGTGTACCACTATGTTTCAATCCTGTATCTATTCAGGATTGCTCTATTTAGGTAGACAGAAATATGCACATATATTTGTGCCTCCATGTGCTTTTATGTGACTGTGTATGCAGGTTATGTTTAAAAATGATACATAAATACATATTTATGTATGGAGATATATATATATATAAGGAAGAATGTATTTATGTCAGTGTTCTTTCTCCCTGTTTGTACATGGACTGCATTCTGGAAGCAATAAGGTGATTTCTCATGGATTTATTGGGAAGAGCCTTTTTGGACCAGTTACAAGTTGGAAAAAAATCTGCAGCAGAATTATGCCCATCCTTCAGCTGGTAATCAGGTACAAGGAGACTGCTCCTCCTGCTCCTCAGGAATAGAGTGAATTAGTCCTATAGTTTAGAAAGTGATGTAAATTAACTTTGCCATGGAATATATAGACTGGAGTATAATGGGTTAATGTACAGAGCCTTTAGGAGAACTGTAGGGGCATCTGCACTAAGAAGAACATTGCAATTACTTCTTTAGATTTTTAGAGTTTCTGATTAAAATTCAGGTCACAACTGCAAAAATTTCAAAAATTCGTATTGCCTCAGTAGACACACTGAGGATTACTTTCTCCTTCACCTCTACTTAGACCACAACTTACTGCATTTTATTATTTCATAGCATTGGCATAGGAACGTAATATTTGGCTTTAGTATCAGTCATCTAACTCAAATATTTCCTCCATACTCTCTTTCTAAGTCTTAAAGGGAAGAACACAAATCAAGCATTTTTACTAAGACTGGTGCACTCTCACTAAAAAGAAAGGGTTTTCAGGAATAGTTTTGATCAAAGATGCATGTAAAGAAGTTGCTTGTTTTTTTTTTTTTTTTTTTGACTCAGGAAAGATGACCATAACAGGGGAGACACTGGTGCAAACCAACTGGAAGGGAAGAAAAGCATAAGGAACAGCCAACTGCACCTCCAGTTTACAGTGCCTCTAATGCTATTTGAATGTACCAGATATAAAAAGCCGTCCTCAAAGAGGCACGCTGCAAAAAAACATTCATAATTCAAGAGTAAGAGCTCTGTGTGAAAAGCTTGTCAAGATTGGCGGCCTTGGGGAACACCTGCCCTGGTCTGGCAGAGAATTCGATGGCATGGCATGCTTGCCCAGGAAACAAACTCAGGCACAATAGCAGAATTTGAACTATTTCCTGCATCAAAGGTCACAATCAGATCTATCATTAGTGTATAAACTCTATACTCACATTAAAACATAGCTGTGGATTACAGACCTTCCCTGGTTTTTGGTCTGCTATGCTGTCTTTAAGAAAGCTGTTGACAGGTTTAGTGGACAAGAAGACTCCAGCATCTGGAAGAATTACTGACTCTTTTGGAGTGGACATGATTAAAGATTAATAAGTTCTTTTATCTTTTATATTTCATATTTCTTTTTCTGTTTTATAGGATATTGTATTTTTCCTCTGGCTGTATAGCAGATACTGTTTGTTACAATTTGCCTTTCAAGCATAGGGGAATATTGCAAGCTAGTATAGATGGGAATATGGGAACTAAGCGCTGCAACTTCTGTTTCTCCCCTGCTTTTTGCAGCCTTCATGTTTAAGTTTTAGTGCATCTGCACATGTTTAAGCCTTCATTACACAAGCATACACCAATAACATGTATTATCCATGTGCAGTTCACATCCTCTGTATGCATCTACAGCTGAGGAGCTACAGTGGGGATACCATAATCATGCAGTGAAAACCTCAGTCCATATTACTTCAGCTGAATCCAGCTATTCAATTAAAAGTTGGAGATGACTATTCAGTTAGATAAGCTGCTAAAATTAGATATCTCTCCATGACAGCATTTGCTTCTCCTTCTTTTGTTGTCTTTTCAGAAGGACTTTGTCTGGAAATGAAAGAGCTGAGTTACATTTTGCTGCTCTGATTCATCCTGAAGTAGAGTTGTACTTATGTGAGTTTTGATTAGACTCTTAATGCAGGAAAGTCTCTTCCATAGGGATGACAAAATCAAGCCTTTATGATATTGCTAATCATAAACACCTTGGGCCAGGGGTTGCTAGTTTGTTTGGTGTTTCATGTCATGATGTGACACAGTGAGGCTTTGGTTGTGAGAAGACCTCACACAAACAACAACATAACTTGTTTTCCTTTCCTTTCCCTCACCTTTTCTTCTCCAAAAGAAACACTTTAAAACAATTTTGAGAGAGCAATATTCCTTGCCAAAAGTAAAGGGCAGTTTTCTCAGGCAAATAAAAAAATAAACTGAATTACTGAGAAGACCAGTTCAGATTTGCACAATGCAGTACTTCATGTTTGCTCCCTGTACTATTTTTGATGCAGAGGCAGTCATTGACTACATTAAAAGCGTGGAAGTATGGCTCTCCAAAGACATCACTGAATTGGCAGAAAATAGAATCAGGTTTTATAATTGGGTAGAACTGGCATTTGTGAAAGCATGCAGAGATTGGAAGGATCTTGGGAAAAAACTACATATTGGGTAAAATCTCCATTGCTCAGTATCTGACAATAAAAAGAGCAGGGTAGTGATGAAAATTTGCTATGAGATACATAGCATACGAAGCACAGAATACCATTACACAACACTGAACACAGCAATTTGAAAAGAGTTGAAAACAAAAAACCTATATATTACTGCAAGGCTAAAACATACATATTAGTGTAAGGGCATCAATTGTTTTAATGTTTAGTTAATTGTTTAAAATTGTTGTTAAATGTTTAATGTTTAGTAAGGTGGTCTCTACTCAGAAACATTTATATTAGAGACATCAAACCAAGCAATTTAAGGGGTAACTAGCTATATGTCAATCTGACAGTACTGCTTATGCTTACATTACAACCTTGAAATGTAATTGTTATCATGTAATTAAAAATTCAAATGTAACACATACATGCACAGAAAGGAATACTATATCAATTATTTTTTCTAGATTTTGAGATTTTAAAGTATGTAAAAATATATAAACATAATATATAATCAGAAGATTATCTTGTACTAGAGGAGCTGTTATGCTGAAGGTGGGAAAGGTCACAATATAAAGAGCTTGAAAGAGCTTTTAAAACATTGTTCTCTTTCTTTTCCGATAGGTTTGCAAGGTTAAATGGCAAACCATATAGTAGTCATAGGGACTATTATTAGTGAATAAACAGGAAACAATACTTACATAAATACCTTATTTGTGAGAGAAACACATTGTGATAAACAGAACAGTAAAAAAAAACCAAAAAAACCAAACCACCACCACCACCCCCCCAAAAAAAAAAAACCAAAAACAAACAAGGAAACAAGATTACATTTCTTACAGCTTGATTGAGACTTAGCATTTATGTCCAAGAAGTCAGCTGGCTTGCTCCAGTGCCTCAGTTTCCTTTTACTAATATGGAAATAATAGACATTACTTCTTACAATGTACTGAGAGCTTAACTCATTAATTATTATAGAGCATATACATCTTCACATAAAAGGTATTACTGAAGTGCAAGGGCATTATTATAATATAAAAAGAATAAAGTGTGA
Organism: Pelecanus crispus; assembly: GCF_030463565.1. Taxonomy (NCBI): domain Eukaryota; kingdom Metazoa; phylum Chordata; class Aves; order Pelecaniformes; family Pelecanidae; genus Pelecanus; species Pelecanus crispus. The sequence continues at coordinate 117,269,526 of NC_134643.1, read as the reverse complement.
AACATAAAACACTTCAAGCACAGAAAAGAATGGGAAGTTTATAGAATGAGGCCAAAGGAATGGAAAAACAATTTTAAAGAAATGTGAAGCCAAGAATGAAATAGTATTACTGCAGAAATATTAAGGAGAAAGGGAGTTTCTTGGAGTACGTAACCCTTCAAGAGACAGTAGGGATAGTTTTTTGGTAGAGGTGACTGTCACTGCAGGCTATTTACTTGAACTTGTTGCTTCAGCATTCTCAAAGGAAGAAAAAAGGCTGAAGAGAGAACTTACAACAGGGAAACACTTATACCGAATCAGAACAACAGCAAAAAATTGAAGGAACACAACATTACAGGAATAAAAAAAAAGAACAATTTGAAAAAAGAAATGTATCTAACACAGACACTAAAATCAACAGGACCCATTATAAAACAGGGGGAAAAACAATAAATGAGATGGCGGGAGCCTTCCCAATCAGAAGTAATAATAATAATGAAAAGCAAACAAAATCCATCCAAGTCTGGAGTTACATAAAGCAAACAAGATAATGCTGAGTAAAGGTAAAACAGAGAAGAAATAACAGCAACATCGTTTATCAGGATGGTTTCACAAAAGATGGTGGTGATGAGCAAATTATACACAGGATTTGTCAGAGAAATTTTGGACAGAATGTACACCCTTCAAAGAAACCTTATGAAATCTCTATTACATGACCACACAAAGATGGCTTTCAGCACGGTCACCTGGTATTGCAGGAGATATATGCAGTTTATAAGGATAAAGAGCTATCTTGAGGAGTAAAGACATAGCATGAGTGAGAAGAAACATGCAGAAATGGATATATATGACAAGTGTGATACTGCAAACACCAGTATTGGGTCCTGTTCTTTTCACTATTTTGGGGAAGAGAAGGATGTTCTATTTAATCACAAAATATAGCAAGGAAGCAAAATGAACAGCGGCGGAAGACAGGAATTAAAAAGACTGCAGAGAAGAGCAATTACACTTAAAGTAGCCTGAGTAGTAAACCAGCTTAAATTAAATTAAAATGCTTTTTTTTTTTTCCCCAGAGCTAGTCACAAAATGTTATTAAAATATAGTTCACAAACAAAAATACAGAAGTAAGTATTAAAATAAAATTTTAAATCCAAATTTTGGAAAAAAAAATCATCACATTCTTTGAGGTTTAAAATAGTTTGGGAATCATACTTTTTCTAGTAGTGAGGACAAAGTAATTTCATGCATGCATGCTCAAAAGATCAAATGAGGACTGAGTATCTAAACAGTAAAAGAAATTGTTATAAAAATCTGATTTCTTTCAGGACAAGGAATAGTTATTTTATGGGAAATTAGCAGATAAGTAGAGTAAGTAACTTTCATAATAAAGACTGTATTTTGGTCCAAAACATTGTGGGCATTTTACTAAGTCAAGACAATAAGTTGACCATTATTGCAGGTTTCTGGTGTCTTGCAAAGGTATAAAGTAAGCATTTCCTTGATCTGTGATAACCAGTGATTATGACAACATTATTTGTGTAAGTGAAATGAAGAAATGAAGGGGTGGAGAATCTACTCATTTGAAAGTATTTCCCCCTTATCAGCAACAAATTAGATTTGTAGCTTTTTCCCTAATAAGCTTATTTGCATTTTGCAAATATTACATAGTTGTAAAAGTATACTGCCTTATACCATAAGGTTCAACCGTCGTCATATGAAAGGGGAATAGTAAGCATCCTTTTCAGACATTCTATTTTTGATTTTGTCTTTCTCCATTAACTATTTTTGGAATCAGACATTATTTGGGGACATTTGAACCGTTTGGTAAATAATTTCTTTTTTCTTTGAGATATATTTGTAAATTGGATATATATCCAATTCTGTGAGGTACTTGGGAGTTAGTCCTGATTTTGTTTTACTTCATTTTTTTTGTTTACTTTCTACTTTAATAAGAGCCCCTCAGAATCCCTTTCTGTCGTTACATTGCAATGGAAAAAATACCAGGTCCTGACCCGTCTCTGCTACTGCTTTTGAAATATTTCTAATAAAACATGTTAGTGGAGAACTAGAATGAAAATGTAGCAAGAAGTAGTCACAAAATCACATTGCTGAAGCTTTATAGCATTATGACTAAGACTTCTAGCATCCAAGGTAGCTTGAACTAGTATGAAGAAGCAAACTACTTGCTTTTTTAGTTTCTGTGTAAAAGAGCTAACACCTGAAGTGACTTTTTACATCGTATCCAAGCAAACCATACAGTTCTTTAAAGTACGTTGTGCTGCTAAGAGAGGCAGCCAAAAGACGCAGCAGTTTGTGGAGCGGGGCACACTGGAGGGGACACAGAGAGGAGCAGGAGGTTCTGTGGAGGGCAGTGTCCCTATGTCCCCACATGCAGCAGTGGCGGTGAGGCCCCGCACGGCACAGCCCCCGCACCCCTGTACCCCAGCTACCCCGCCTGTCGGAGGACTCAGCTCCACCCAGGTCCGAGAGAGGATGCAGTTCTGCAGGGCTGGGACTGTGGGGACGGCAGGGTCCTCCTACTGGGCCTGAGGGAGATGCATCCTTGCCTGCAAGAGAGGGGTGCTGGCATCCCCAGGTGGAGGGGCTGCAGGAGGAGGACAGCAGCCTGCACAGCACCAGGGGTGGCACAGAGGTCCATCTTCTTTGAGAACATGCAGGTGCAAGGAGAGCTTCAACCCCCAAGTGTACCCATGGAGGGTACTGCAGTTTGTGCTTATGGGGTTAAGAAATGGGTATCCCCTGACAGCAGAAGCTGGAGGGGTCTAGCACCAGGACAGCTCCAACCCCCGCTGGGTTGCAGATGAGGGGCTGGGAGCTGTGTCCAGCAAAGTGCCAGAGGCAGCAGCACCAGGAGAAAAGCTGAGGGATTATGGTAAGAGACTCTCTTCTGCAGGGGACAGAGGCCCCCACTTGCCAACGTAGCCTGCCTTCCAAGGCAGTTTGCTGCCTGCCAGGGTCTTGGAGTGGGGACGTCGTGGAGAGGCTGCTGAGGCTCATCCAGCCCTTGTTCAGTTACTCCCACTGCTCTCCCATGTGGGCACCAGCAGTACAGCTAGGAGAGACCTGGAATATATCAAGCATGACTGCACAGCTCTGGGGGAGAGGGTCTAAGGCAGGTGGTGTGTCTTTGATCCTGCCAGTGAGGCAGAGGGGCTTGAGGAGGAGTGAACAGATCTTGCAGGTCAATGCCTGGATGCGCAGATAGTTTTGATGACAGCGGTTTCTCTTTTATGACCATAGGACCCTTTCTGGGGATGGTGGACTGAGAGAGAGATGGGATCCACCTGACCAAGTAGGGCAAAAGCATCTTTACCAACAGGCTGACTAACCTGCTCAGGAGAACTTTAAGTTAGAAATGATGAGGATGGGAGATGAGCACCCACATTGAAGTGAGGAAGTGGTAGATCTGGCTGACAAGTGAAAGGAACAAGATGATGTGGAAAAGAGAGACTTTGAAACCAACAAACTGGGGCTGAAAGGGACCCAGTTCAAACATATGCACATAATTAAGTGCTGAGGAGACATCTTGATGGGGGAAGATCTCCTGCCTTTTCTGGGAAATCTGCACAACTGGGTGCCTCTCTGAAGTGCCTGTACACTCACAGATGGAGCATGGGGAACAAACAGGAGGAATTAGAGGGGCACATGCAGCTGCAAAGCTACCATCTCATTGGCATGGCAGCGATGTGGTGGGATATCTGACACAACTGGAGTGCTGCCAAGGATGGATATAGGCTCTTTAAGAAGGATGGGCCAGGGAGGTGAGGAAGGGAAGTTGTCTTTTATGTGAGAGAGCGGCAGGGATGCATTGAGCTCTGCCTTAGGAGGGGTGATAAGCCAGCTAAGAAAGAGCTGGTGGGTCAGGCTTAGAGGGCACACCAATGTGGGTGACACTGTGGTGGGTGTCTGCTATAGACTGCCTGATCGGGAAAAAGCAGCTGAGGCCTTCTTCAGACAACTGGAAGAAACTTCACATTCACAAGCCCTGGTCTTCATGGGGATTTTGAACTACCCTGATATCTGCTGGATGGGCAACACAGCAGAGCATGAGCAGTCCGGGAGGTTCCTGCAGTGTACTGATACCTTGAATGGGTTTCTGGAGTACAGTGATGCCTTGAACTTCCTGACACAGGCAATCAAGAAATAAAGAGAAACAAGAAGGACTTCTACAGGTACATCGGCAGGAAAAGGAAGACTAGGGATAATGTGGGCCCACTGCTGAATGGGGCAGGATCCTGGTGACAAAGGACATGGAGAAGGCTGAGGTACTCAATACTTTCTTCATGAATCCCAGGCCCTGAGACTCATAGGAAAGTCTGGAGCAAGGAATAATTACCATCTGTGGAGGAAGATCAAGTTACGGAACACTTGAACTGACTTAACATACCCAAGACTCTCAGACCTATTGGGATGCACTCACAAGTGGTGAGGGAACTGGCTAGTGACACTCTGAGGCCACTCTCAATTATCTGTGAAAGACTGCGGTAATCTGGGGAAGTTGCTCAAGACTGGAAGAAAGCAAATATCACCTCTATCTTTGAGAATGGCAGGGCTGGGGAACTGCAGGCTAGTCAGCCTCACCTCAGTCCCTGAGAAGGTGATGGAGTAAATAATCCTGGTAACCATTTCCAAACACACAAAGGACAAGAAGGTGCCTGGGAGTCATCAGCATGGATTTATGAAGGGAAAATCATGCCTGACGAACCTGATAGATTTCTATGATGAGATGACTGGTTTGGTGGATGAGGAGAGAGAAGTGAATGTGGTTTATCTTCACCTTAGTAAGGCTTTTGACACTGTCTTCCATAATATCCTCATAGAAAAGCTGATGAAGTTTGAACATGAAGCAATGAAGATTGAAGTGGACAGCAAGGTGGATTGAAAACTGGCTGTGATGAGCAGCAGAAAGTCAAGCTGCAAGACGGTCCCTAGTGATGTACCCCAAGGATTAATACTGGGGTCAATACTATTTAACATCTTCATTAATGACCTGGGTGATGGGACAGAGTGCATCCTCAGGAAGTTTTCAGATCATATAAAACTGGGAGGAGTGGCTGATACACCACAGGGTTGTGCTACCATTCGGAGGGACCTTGACAGGCCGGAGAAATGGTCTGACAGGAACCTTGTGATTTTCAACAAAGGGAGGTGCAAAGTCCTGCATCTGGGGAGGAACAACTCAATGCACCAGTACAGGCCGGGAGCCCACTGGCTGGAAAGCAGCTTTGCAGAGAAAACCCAGGGTGTCCTGGTCAGCACCAAGTGGACCATGATCCAGCAATGCTCCTGTGCAGCAAAGAAAGCCAACAACCTCCTGGGCTGCATTAGGCAGAGCATTGCCAGCAAGTTAAGGAAGATCTTTCCCTTCTACCCAGCCCTGATGAGACACATCTGGAGTGCTCTGTCCAGTCTGGGCTCCCCAAAAAAAGAGAGACAGAGATATACTGAAGTGAGTCCAGTGAAGTGACACAAAGACAATTAAGAGCTTGGAGCATCTGTCATCCTAGAAGAGGCTAAGAAAGCTGGAACTGTTCATCCTGGAGCAGAGAAGGCTCAGAAGGACCTAAGTTTAGTGCATGTACCACCACATTGTTCTCAGTGGGGTCCAGTGAGAGGACAAAAGGCAGCGACGCAAGTTAAAATACAGTAAATTCCATTTAAAATTAAGAAAAAACTTTTATTGTGAGGGTGGCTTAACACTGTATCAAGTTGCCCAGAATATGTCTTGACTCTCTATCCTTGTAGGTATTCACAACCTGACTGGACATGATCCTAAGCAACCTGCTCTGGCTGACCCTGCTTTGAGCATGGGGTTGGACTAGGTGATGCCTTCCTGCCTCAACCATTCTGTAATTCTGTATTTAAAATGTTCAATACTAACAATCATTGTAAATTCACTTTAAAAATGTTCTGTGAAAGTTTTGAAGCTTTCAAATAATTAGATGTATGATATTCATTATCAAGAAGTATGTTAGAGTAACACAAAGTTAGAATGAACATAAATTTACTTAAAATTATTTTGTGAGAGAAAATAATAAATTAACTTTTGAGCATAAATCTTATGGATTACTTAAAGAACTTAGAAATGTTTAAAATTATATTGACACAAAAAGTATCCTTTTTTCAATAGATAGTACTAAAAAGATAAAATCACCTTAAATCAATATAAATATAAATGGGAGACAAACAACAAATAATCAACCAACCCAAAACTTTAGTTATAACTAATTTAAAAATACAGTCACCTTTGGGAAACTGACCTTCTTACAAACCATCTGGATTTCAACCCTCACCACATTTTACTCTAAATTAGAGCTGTCTTGAAAGTAGTGTAGATTGTAAAGAAAATGGTATGGACTTCTTAAAGCACTTGATTTATTGTCTGTTTCTTTCAACAATGAGAAAGCTATGGGATTGGTAACACCCAGCCAACAAAATGTGACTGCAGATATTTCTTCTTAAAGGGATGAAGATAGGAGTTTTATGAATGATAAAGTCCATCTAAATCCATCTCAGATGCAGTTAATTTACAGTTCATTCTCTAGGAAGGAACTTTGCTTTCTATCCAGTTGTAACTATTAAACATATTAGTCTTTGTATGTTGACATTTGATTTATGCTTGTGCTGGTTTTGGCTGGGACAGAGTTAATTTTCTTCACAGTAGCTAGTATAGGGCTATGTTTTGGATTTGTGCCGAAAACAGTGTTGGTAATACAGAGATGTTTTCATTATTGTTGAGCAGTGCTTACACAGAGTCAAGGCCTTTTCTGCTTCTCACACCACCCCACAGCACATCAGCTGGGGGTGCACCAGAAGCTGGGAGGGGACACAGCCGGGACAACTGACCTCAACTGACCAAAGGGGTATTCCATACCGTATGACATCATGCTCAGCATATAGAGCTGGGGGAAGAAGAAAGAGAGGGGACATTCGGAGTGATGGCGTTTGTCTTCCCAAGTAACCGTTACACATGATGGAGCCCTGCTTTCCTGGAGATGTCTGAACACCTGCCTGCCAATAGGAAGTAGTGAATGAATTCCTTGTTTTGCTTTCCTTGCATGTGTAGCTTTTGCTTTACTTATTAAACTGCCTTTATCTCAACCCGCGAGTTTTCACACTTTTACTCTTCCAGTTATCTCCCCCATCCCACCTGGGGGCAGTGAGCGAGCAGCTGTGTGGTGCTTATCTGCTGGCTGGGGTTAAACCACAACAATGCTAAGGGAAATAAGATACTCAGTTCTGTAGATTATGACATACTGTGTTAGATTTTGAAATACTGTGCCAATATCTAACCTAAAAATGTATTTTGGTTTCTTTATAGCATTAATACTTGTCCTGCAAGCAAAACCCTCCCAAACTTCAGAAACAAACAAAAAAAGTGTCTTTCTTTTCAAAACCTAAAATTTTCATGTAAATTTCTGACTGATTTCAACTACTACTGATGAAATAGTTGAACAAAACATATAAGAATAAATTTTACTTAAGTAGTTGTTTCATTTTCTATTATCAGTAGCCTGTTTAATTTGTCAGAGAGTACATAAGCACATAAACTCTTTGAGAAGGGAATTTTTACAGGTTTAATCAGTTTAAAATGATATAATTAGCCACATTATCACAGTTAACTGAATCACAGAAATTAGTCATGAAGAAAGCCTATTAGATTATTTTGCTAGTCTCCCTGCCAGAGCAGGAGTACTTCCTAGACTGTTGCTTACAACACTTTATTTTTAATGGAGTTTAAAATACATTATAAAAGGTGAACATGTTTCAAGCTCTCAAGAAACTAATGAGTAGAGTTTCACAATCCTACATCTGTAGGAGCCTTTCAAATGTAAGGCTCCAACTTTGCAAATATTAATGCATTGTGTCTGTTTGTGTGTACCGAGTTAAGTGCATTCACTGATACCAGCTGATGACAACCTATACCCATTAGGTTTAGTGCTGCATATAATCCCTAAGAAACACTCTTCCCAGCTTTTCTGGGGAGTTTTATTTACAATTAAAACATTGACATTTCAAAATAAAAATATTTGCTCTATTGTAAATTATAATACTTTTATGATCTGAATAAGGACAGTGCACTATCATGAGAGAAACAAGTTAGAAAGGAAAAGAAATAGGAGTGGAATTATGCAAATTCTGTAATGAAATTTCATTAAGTGGTAGAGAAGTGTATCTAAGGAGGTAAGGACCATTTTTATCTTAGCTGCAGGTAGGATTAAAATAGTCATGAGATGTTTTAGCTGCTGTGTGCTAGGCAGCCTCATACTTTGGGATCATTGCAATTCAATAGGAGTTGAACTGGATGTTCAGGGGTCATAGCTGAGTCTGAAGAGAGTTGGTGGGTATAAGTCATAAATTGTGATTCTTGCTTAACCTTCTAGTGGCAGCATAATGTGGATAGTGTGAAGTGGTATTCCAAAGATAGCCCATTCCAAATATAGCTCAGAAACTACTGATTTTGAACAGTTCTTATGGCTAGCTAAGAAAATTTGAGCTTCTCTACAGTTGCATCATCAACCATTAAGCATAAATACAGAACTAGGCCCAGGAAATTCAGTAAAAGTGACCCTTCTTCAATAGAAGGTACTGTAATATTAAATTCTGCTTGTTAAGACTTTAGTTAGGAAACAGCTAGATTTCAAGGATAAGGAAGGTCTGAAAATATTTGGAAATGGAGACAGTCATTACTTATTACTGTTCAAAGTCATGTAACTTGCGCTGAATCATTTTCTACTCCTTGTAGAAAAGATCATGTGATGTTTCTCAACAGATTATTCTAGCAAAAAGAGTTGAACAGGTTTCCTCAGTGTTTAGAATGTGAATCTGACTTTGATTCTCTTGGTCTCTTTTGAACATGTAGAAGATAAGCAACTCAGTAATACCAGTGTAGGCAAGATGTAAAAATAAACAATTCCATGTTTTCCAAAATATTCCATATTTTCCTTCAGTAGTGAAGACTCTTATGTTTCACCCCAAGAATAAAAAGTAAGCTGTTATCTTTCCGATATGCAAGACAGCACAGAAGACCTTTGCACAGAAAGTTGAATTCAGAGATTTTCTGGTATGCTACTTGGGGAGAGCTTGTGTATGGTAGCTGGTGACACCATTTCAGCCTTCTAAAAATAATTTCCATCACTTCTATTATCAAGTAATGGGTCTGCTGAAGCTATCTTCTTTTGAGTCCCATCTGAGTTTTTACTGCAGAGGACAGAGACTTCTGAATGATGGGCTTAAATATATATCATCATCTGGATACTGCATGCCAATGGCCCCTACTAATCAAGAAAGTGCCATATAGCACTGCAGTGTCTCTTTGTTTTGCTGATTCTTTCTTTCCAGCTGTTTCTAGAGCATCTGTTACGTGTTGTCGAGACACAGCTAAGCACTCATCACATACAGTGACACCAGAGGGCAACCCTCCATTTTACCATCTGTTAAAATGTTTTGCTGAATCCACCCGTCACGTCAGTGGAGGCTCTATGTTAACCAAAGGAAGCAAAATGCCAGTAAATTGGTTCACTTACAATATGCACACAACATACAGGCCCTGGAATATCTTGTGATCTCACACTTATAAATAATATTGTATGTTTCACCAAAACTTTTCAAGAATAGCAATGTAATCAGGTTATCCTACAAAACAATGAAGAGATTAATATAAGCTATCTATTCCAAATGAAAGGGGAATAATAACATAGAGCTGACTACGTAACTTTATCTCAATATTAGAGTGGAAGAAGCTGCTCCCCAATCTCCCATTCTAGCCAAGCAAGTTGGGAGTCTGGTACTTGCTGTTGTACAGACATCTGTGAAAACATCTTACAAGGTTAATGCACAATAAAAATAGCAGATGAATGATTCAAGAAAAAAAAAAAAGAAAGCAAAAACCACTTACAGCCTGGGAACAGAGGATTTAAAATAGTAAGAAGAATATGTATTTTATGCAGTGTAGAACATTAGAAATCTTTATGAGTAGATCAGACTGTTCAAGAACATGAAAAAAAGAAAAACTCTAGTACTTGTTTAACATTAAGATTTTGACACAGAATGGAAGCACAGCAAGGAAATGAAATGATAACACACTGACTATATCCTTTACTTACATACATACATATTTATGGATTTCTCAAGCCCTGCTCCCTCATAAGTCACTCACTTGCTTAGGTTTACATAGGGAGTCCTACTAGGGAACACCCAAAGGCATTGTACAAAATCAATACAAGAACAAATACGCTTAAATATTCATGAATACAAATGTTTAATGGCACATGGTCTCAGCTTAGTCTGAAAAGCAGGCAGGGATTCCAAGGATTTACTCTTTTCATATTCAAGAAGGCACCAATTTCACAGTGAAAAGTTCATTAGATTAGATGAATACAAAACTGTACAAATAACTACATGCTCTGTAAAAAGCCTGGCACCATTATGCTCTATGCTGGCAGATGAACAGTTAGATAGGAAGAAAGCTGTACAACTGCTTCATAAGCCTCACAGCAGCCCAATAGTTGCAGTGGCTATGAAACCTCATAACCTCAACTCACTTTCTGTGGGAAAGATGAAAAAGTACCGTATTGTAACATGTACAACCCATAAATTACTCCCCCCACCAAATTCAGCAGCAATTCTTATTATAAATTGTCATGAATGGGTGATTTGGAACGCTTAAGGAATCACCAACAAAGGTATTAGTAAAAGTGGTTTTAATATGATGTTGTAAAAGTGAGACTTAACAAAGTTCCATGGCAAGGTTCACTCTATTAATTACTGCATGGAAGAATCATACAAAGGAAAATTGAGTTACACTCGAGTTAGAATGATTCACAGAGAGACCAGGGATGCAATGAGTAAGGAGGACCCTCCTGTTGAGTCACGAGGTTCAGAGTAGACACCCTTGCTTTCTAAACTCCTGATGGAGCTTAGGTGTGGCTAGGTCCAATCTTAGTCTCAGACTTGGTCAACAGTTTATGTCTGAAGGATTGTACATGAAAAGTTTATGTAATGTTTCATTAGCATCTATTCAGCACGCAATCAAAGTTACCAAGGCAAAATCAAAGTTACCTTGCTACAAGGTTATGCGTGATATCGGTCAGTTACCAAAGACCTGTCATTGGTCAAAGGTCTCTCTGCCTCAAGCAGCAACCTTGAGAGGTGTCCCAGCTCAAAGGGAGATCGCCACCATGCAGCCATGCTGCCTAGCAGGGAGAGCTCAAAGAAGGCTCACTTAGGCTGTCATATTTATGGGATGAAGTGGTTGTCTTGTAGTCAGTTTACATGCGATGGAAAAGTTATGCAGGAGACTCCTTGTAGCCACAACTTTCTTTGTTCCTTGATAAATGAGTCTTGGAAAAGCCACCCGCTATTCATGTGTTCATTGTAAGATTGGTGTTCCAAGCTCACATGCATCAGTGCTCACTGTGTAACTGTGATCCTTTGTGGGTTTTCAGAGAACAGATTGAAACCAGAGGAGTTCACGGCTCAGCTATGGCTCAGGCCTTTTCCTCTTCCAGAGTCTACACCAAACCATGCCAGTCTGGTCAAGGGGTCAAGCACATCTGTCACATACATACATTTGTGTTACATAAATTTCTGTACACCCCTCTTCTTTGCAGAAGTCCCTGATCTCCCTACTTCAGATTCTCTGCGAGTCACCCAGCAATGTGATTTACCTATAGTTATTCCAAGGAATGCTGTATTAACAGGCATGAATTATCTGAGGTGCAGATGATGGATATGAAATTACAGTCTACATGAGATAAAGAACTGCTGAGGTCTCATTTCCAACAGATTCACATTTCCTGAATGATTAACTATTTAACTGGGATAGACTAACATTTTCTGCTGTTTCTGCATGTACGTTATAATATCCCACAGAGTACTTTGGTGCCAATATGATGGCTTGTTCCATTAGTAGCAGACTTCCTTTGATGTTATGCAAAATATCTTGTTAGCATTTGGGCTAATAAAAGCTATTAATGGTGAACCTGTGACTCTTCAAGTTGTGTTTACTCTGCTGGCCTGCTACCTATCTTTAAGAAAGTTTGCTAACATTAGACAGTGTATTAAAAAATCATTAGTAGAAGATACAGAGACACATTTCCAGGTCTTCCCAAAGCCTTGGTGCCTCACAATGTCATAAGCTGCCTCCAAGGGCCATTACAGTGGTACTCTTTGAAAATCAGTCTTTTCACAAGTGCAGTCACCACTGGCAAGCATTTCTGGAATAAGGACCTTGAAGAGGTCTGTTCTCTATACAGGGTCATGGGAATATACTGTGGTTAAAACTCAGCATCTCACTTAATCCATACTGAACAAGACTTTGACTCTCCAACATGCTAGATCATGTACATTTTCTAACAATTATGACACCAAAAGAAATCTCTCCTTTGGTCAGGCTGCCTATTTTTTACACATTTGATTATCTGTGAATCTTTTTTCCTCCAGACAGCTGTGACTGCATTAAGGCAATAGGTTCATAACTTGGTTTGAAGGGGACACCAGAGACAAAAAGTTTGATCCTAGAGGCCATGTTTGTCTTGGCAGGTAAGCTGAGAACATAATAGCTTGCACAGATTCTGTGATGGTGTTTCAGCTTAGTCAGGTAACAGACTATGGTTTGATACCTATCCATCCAATGCTTTTGTATAGTTCAGTTGCTATAGTGCCTTTTATGGTTCTACAGATCAGGACCTGATCTGGATTAAAAATTATACAGAAATTTTTGTCTCGTACAAAAAATTTGCTTATACATAGTTTAATAACATATGCCCCGTGGATGTGTGTGGATGAGAGACACTTGGTTTAACTTTCTGTATGTACTGAATTTTTTTTTTTTTATATAGTTAACTAGAACTTACAACCCCATTAAAAAAAAAAAAACAACCCCAAAAAAACCCCTAAAAGAGATTAGTCATTTTTAATCTGTATTGAAACAAAATGTGAATTTTGGGGGCATTGGTGCAGAGTTTTTGGAAGTAGTGAAGATTACAAAAAATATTTACTTTATTACTGCAAATAAAAGTTTAAAGAATACCATTTAATGATTGGTTCTGTAAATTGGAAATTAAAAATGATTAGCCTATAAAAAGAAAGTATTTTAATATATTTTCTAGTGAATGTTTGAAGGAAAATTAAGTAGTAATATTACCTTATCACCTCTGTTTAGCAGAAACAGAAAAAGGTTAAGAAAATTTCTCTTTAAGAACAGCTAATTCTTGACAATAAGTCACCATTGACTGGAGAGTCGCTGACTTCATCTACTACATTATCTCTTGATTTAAAAATCTGACCTGCTGCCTAAGAATTAATGTGACAAACTAACTCTAGGACCTTTCAAAAACTAAGTGAAATATTTCCAGAATTTATCCATATAAATGAAAATTTGGCAGATACAGGGGCACTCTTACAAACATAATAGAATTACATTATGCATTTTGGCTTTGGGTGAATTAAACCGCAAAGGTAATTGTTTGGGTTTTTTTTTTTTTTTCCTGTGGGAAAGAAAAGCAACCCTGCTACTGGGTTGTATTAGTAAAACCGCAGTGGAAAAGCTGTGCTTAAAGTTGAAATATGTTTTTTTTTTTTCTATCTCATTTCCATTAGTATTAGTTTCTGAGTAAATTCTAAAGTTTTTGAGCTTCCTTCCATAACCTGAAAACATATCCTTTTGGAAAACTACTTTGAATTAAAACCATTCATCTATCCACTGTTCATACGTGAAGACTCATATCTATCAAAACTTTTTTCCTTATGTTCTTGGCGCTGGGAAAAGTGTGTCACTTGAACTGTACAATAAGGCTTATTTTTTAAATAGTTGCAAATATTTAAAAAATAGACAGTCATATCTATGCCCTACTGGACTCCATAACCACAAGGGGGCAGAACAAACATTAATCACAGAAATCCAATTCTACTTTCTTTTAAGACTCTTAAGTTTCATTCTCTAAGCATAGCACCAGATTTGTCTTCCAGCTGGATTAAAATGTCTTTGCTGGAGACATTTTTCCAAGCAATTTTCACATCTTTAATAATTACAATGTACTAAAACAAACAAAAAAAGTATTCGATTAGTTTCCAGAAATCTTGAAAGCACTGCTTTGGTACCAAGGGTGATTAAAGAAAAAGGTTGGTGGTTTTTTTGTTTTGTTTTGGTTTGGTTTGGTTTTTTTACCCTATATTTTCTTAAGTGGAAGCATTTAAGATTTAGATTTTCATTTAAAGAAAAAAAAGTCAAATTATGAGACTGTTCTCAATTTAAGCCTGAAAGTTTACTTTTAATTCTGAAATCGTTTCAGAATGGGAATGTGCCAGTACTTTAATCCTGGCAAGGCAAGTAACATATTAGAATTATTATAATGTGACTTATATTCATAGTTCAGAAGCTAGTGTGGTCTTTTTAGTGACTATAGCATGTGTATGTTAAAAGAAGTGAAATAGTATTATTTCATTTTGGTTTGATGCATTATTCACTGACTTTTTCATAAACCCAAAGGCCAAGATATCTGATACAGTACTGAATTTTCTGTGTTCATACTTTGTATTATAAAAGCAAAAAATATAGCACATACAGAAAGGCTGGCATTTAAATGTTGCTTAAGTAGGCTGTGAATTTCAATGCTTACAGTTCTTTAGCAATGAAATACAACATGGGAAAAAAAGGGGGAGAGTGGATGGACTAGAAGTAATCTGCATCCAAACAGTAGCAAGTTCTGTTTACAAACAGAATCTGTTTCAAAGCAGTTGGAGATTATTTTCATAGAAATGTTAGAAGACCAATTTCTGGCTTACATTCATATTTCTCTGCTTGCCAAACAATAAAGTGGTAGCCAGACTGAGACGTGTGCCACCTTCATTCTGGCTCCCAGGAAAATGCTATGCTGCAGGCTTCTATGGAGTTTTAATGAGCTGAAAAGAATTGGGAATGTCTGATGCATGGCAGGAGACCAATCTGTGTATTAACACACATACATATAGGTACCTGTGTATAAATATATTAACACACATAAAAATATATAATGCTTGTTCTGCTTCTGATGGAAATGAATTGCATACAGAACCACACGTTATTATAGATCAGCTAATGGTCAGACTGAGAATAATGCTGCTGCTGCTGCTAGACAGACAGGCTGCAAATTGCTCTGCTCAAAGGCAAAGAATGAATTTCCTCATCCTCATATTATACAAACTGTGGCCTCAATTTGAGGGCATTCTGCGACATTTTGAGAGAATGTTGCTTTCCATACCAAGGTGGAATGAACTTGATCTCAAATTACCAACGCTTTTGATGGCCCTCAGAGCACAGGTATTGCAAGCTTTTGGGGATTGGGGTTAGAATTCGAGATGATCTTGGCAAACTGAAGAAGTGGTCTGTAAAGACAAGAAAAAAATAACGAAAGTATTAAAAAAAAAAAAGTTGCAGTGTCCAGCTGAAAGAATATGGTACTTGAGTGCAAGATGGCAGCTACTAGCTTTCTAGGAGAGAAGCTAATGAAGTGTGGTTGCAATTGATCATCACCAATTTCAGGCTGCTTGGGAAAAAGCAAACTGGGGCCAACAAAAAAAAGCATAGGCTGTCAGCTGTGTAAACTTGTATTAATACTACTTTATTTTGCATTGGTAGGATCTCAGAGCATGAAGTAGATGAAAATGTTGTAGGATTGTGGACTCCAAAGGCCAAGAATTAATTAGAATTAATTCAGAGAAAACCAGTAAGGATACTATTTACAAATAATGACTGAAATGGGGTTGCTTAGCTAACAGGAGAAAAAAAGAGGGGAAACATTGTATCTGTTTTCAGATATGTAAAGGTTACTTCCATAAGGAAGGGAATAGTTGGTTCTTCATGTCTATAATAAAGAAATTATAGCAAAGAATACTTAAGCTAGACGTCAGAAAAATCTTTGTAAAGATTAGATGATAAAATACTGAATTTTTGCCCAGAAAGAGTGTAGAATCTCTATATCATTGAAGATTTTCTTGACGAGTCTGGATGAACTTCTGTTTTGTATCTAGGAAGGAAAGGGGTGCAGCAGCAGGAAGGGTCCCTTTGGAGTTCTTGCTCCCCCTATTTTCTATGATCCACACACGTTCCTTTCTTAAGATATTATCTATTTCCAAAAGAAAATCAAAACAAAACAAAGCAGAAAGCAGCCTGTGGCCTTTCCTGACTATTCAGGCCATTGTTCTAAGTCACTCGGTCATTTCCCTTATTAATGTAAGGGAAATATAAGTGATATAAGTAGTGGTGTAAGTAGTCCAGGGAGCCAAGAAAACAGACACTCCTTTGCCCAGCAAGAGCAACCTCTGAAAATGAGGCGAAGTAGCCTTTGCCAAAACTGTGGGCTTGCTCTAGCAAATCAGAAAAATAAAAGCAGTCTTCAATAAGATCACATACAATCACAAATGTGGAGAATAAAGTGTATTTTTTTCTACCACATATAGGAAAGAAAGAGTTCTCTAAGAAGTCTGTGAAAAGATGATGGCTGAACCAGAATACTACACCTAAATGATCACAAAAGATAAAGTTTCTACAGAGTGAAAGGAAAATTATAAAAGCACAGGAAAGTTTTGTGGCAGAAAGAACTACAAATGAAAATAAGAGCATTTATGATACTATTTTCCTGTGTGACACAAAATCTGTACTTGGACCAAAGAAGAAATGTTGTTTTTTGAAATAAGTTAGATTTACAAAGAGTTCATGATAAAGTAAAAAATGGTTAGGACTCCTATCTGAACATCATCATGGTCTTTAGTGAATTATTTTAGGCATAAATATCTTTATAGTTTCACAGGGAAAGTTAACTAAACTGGGATACCATAGGAATCACCACAGCATACTTTGGGGAAAAAATTGTAACAGTTTTCCAGGAAAACTTCATTGGAATAACTGTATGGTCTGAACTTCACTTTGGCTGTGCATTTAATTTATTAAAGTGCTGCCTTATAGATTCACTTCAGTGAATTACAATATGTAAACCTACCTCTTTAATGATCATCTTTCAGCTGACTAACAAAATGGTGCCTCTGCATGTTTTGACATTAATATTATGTTGTTTGTGCACTCAGTAATTTGAAAATGTTAAATATATTCAACCCATGGTTACCTTCTCTAAGCATAATGTGAAACTAGGAGGATAAGGATTGTACTGAAAGCATTTAATGTTTTAAGCAACTGGTTTGATTGGACCAGCATTAAAAGTTATTTCCTAACCCATGTGTTAAAAACTTGCCTCCAGTGTGTCCTCCACTACAGTTCCCTCTCCAAAAGCCTTGCTGCAGGGAGTTCACTCTCCCTCACCACTTGCTTTCTTAAACTCATCTACAGAAGCCCCCTGACATAAGACAACAAGCTATCCTTCATCCAGCTAAACAGCAAGAAAAAGACATCTGGACGTCTCCCAGCTTTTATGGATACAAAAAAAAATGTTCCTCAAAGGGAGCATAGGGACGTTGCTGCTAGGAATTTGGAAACAGCCCATGAGCCCATCACCACAAGGAATCCACTCTGGCTGTCAGAGAGGGGCTGAGGGGCCTGGCTGTGAGGACAAGCATCCTACATCTCCAGCAGTGGTGCCATCCAGCCAGTGCTGCATGACCTGGGCCTCAGGGATCCTCCTAAAGCTCCCACACTACTTAGGGCCAAGGTGTCTTCAGCCAAACAGCAAAACCTAGCAGTATGGCAGATTAACCCCTGTTGTTTTTCTACTGTAACTTGGCACTTTCTGGGCACAATTTTTTGCCTCACTGCAATTCAGTTTAATACAGTTTGGATGATCTGATAAAAATCTAGAGTGAATTCAGTGAACAGACCATTTTTCATACCACAGAAAGTAAGTCAGATATTGACTTAATGGATTTGGAGAAGGCCTGGATGAGTCATTCTTCTCCCAGTTAATTGATATTGCTAGGACATGCTAAATGTATCCCTAAATAGTGAAATAATTTATAGAATGTGCTTTTCTGGCTGTTAATTGTGCAGCTGGATAACTGCATTTAAAAGCTCATCCAATTCTCTTGAAATCACTAGAAGGTTTTCCACTGACTCAGAGGAAGCTGAAGTAGCTTTTGAGGTGATTTGACTGTATAAAAACTTTGGGATCTTATTGCTATAAATGTGCTGTATCCTTAGAGTTTTTCCAAAGCCCCAAGGACAGAAGAAACCCTCCTTTATCATCCTTCAACTTTTGTAAGAAGGAGATAAATCAGCTGGGTTTGGGTTTTTTGTTTGTTTGTTTGGTTGGTTGGTTTTTTTAAAGGACTCTGACCTTTTCCAATAGCCTTAAAACATTTCATGCATACAAACTGAGGGCCACAAAGCAGTTGACAGTTTAGCAGTTTGAATTAGAGCT
Source organism: Pelecanus crispus (assembly GCF_030463565.1). Lineage (NCBI taxonomy): Eukaryota > Metazoa > Chordata > Aves > Pelecaniformes > Pelecanidae > Pelecanus > Pelecanus crispus. Next base: position 117,251,179 of record NC_134643.1, on the reverse strand, counting down.
CCTTTGGGTCCTAAGACTTACATGGTATTATCTGCTTTTGATGTATGTCTTCAAAAGTGCGTATGTTAGAGTATTTACTATAAGATTTGTTGCAATGGTCTCATGTTTCTTTTCTCTGATGTTTAACTTCTTTGACGACTGAAACTCTAGCAATAAATATGATAAGCTTGGATTGAAAAATACAAATGAAATTGTCAAAATTCCCAGAAGCAATGATACAACTTGGTCATTCATTAATTATTGGCATGCAGTGTTCACTAACCTAATTCCCTGAGAAAGCAAGAACAATGTCTTCTCTAGTACTCTTTAAGACAGACATTCTGAATGGCATTAATAATACAATATATTAAAATATATGTGCTACTCTGGTACTGGGAAAAAAGGAGAATAAACATATTCAGCCACTGGATAAAAATACAAAGCTATTGAGAAAACAAATTAATTAACACTAACTTGTGTAGAGAAATGGAAATATTTTGTGGTATCTTATTCTGTGAAACAAGTTCAGTTTTGAAAAGACATGCAAAAGAAATAATCTGAAGGATGGAGGCCCTTTGTATTTATATTAATATCAGCTCTGGCCTTTGCTATGGCAGCAAGAGTTGAGCTAAAAAGATCAGAAGAGAAAGTAGGTATGATCTGCTTTTTTTTTAATGTTTAGCATTTGAATTTTTTTTTAATCTGAAGGTCACTAGACTTGAGTTCTGATAAACTGCCAAAGGAGGCAGATTCCAGAGGCAGTCCTCTGAATGGCACACTCAAACTGAGACACAGACATGAGTTTTCTTCCAGCTTATCTCAGCTGCAGTAACAGAGTTGTGGTCTATCCAGCGCTTTAAAGGTCATGAAAACACCTTGAATTGTACTAAGAATGTCAACACAAAGATTTGCCTCAGGGTAAAATATTTAATTGTCTGTATAACAAGAAGTCATCCATCATTCTACCTGTAACAGAGTTTACAGTGTGAAAGTTAGAAAACAGTTGATTGATTTTCAGTAAGAAAATGTTAGGAAGACATGGTCACAAGTTCCATTCTCAGATGATGTCAAGTGATCACTGCCCTAAGAGAGTGCGGCGGCAGCAGCAGTGGCTACAGTCATAGCCTGTGGTTCTCAGGAGGGAATAAACCACAAAAGCAGCCAGGAGAGCAGGGGACTGGACTCCTTTGGGAGCTCCTGTTCTCCAGCTCATGCCAGAACTTGTCAGAACTACTTGTCTCATCAAAATCAGACCAAGGAAACATACAGGCTCAGACTTACTTACATATCACCTTCATTTAAGTAAGCAAAGGTATCAGGTAACTTTTTCACACAACAGCTTTAAGAAGTATTATTTTGCTGACTTACAAAATGCAGAACTGAAATTCAGACGTTATGTAGTTACCTAGCTCCATAGCAAGTCTATTCATCCCTACAGAAAGTAGTTGGGTTGTCTGCAAACAGCCAAAATCTTTAAGTCTGTTTTATTCAAGGATCTATCAACAACTTGATATGCCTGTTCATATGAACAAATTCAATATGGCAGTCTATGTCCAGTTTGAAATTAAGATGGTGAGAACTTAGCTACATGGGCTGCTTTGTTCTGCAATTTAGCTCTACCAAAACAACACAAGCTCTTCCCAGAGATCTCCAGCACCATTCAAGATGGGTGACTCAACTTTCTGTGGTCACTTAATATCTGCTACAATTTAAAAAAAAAAAAAAAAAAAAAAAGAGCAGAAGCAGGAAGTGGAATAACTGCTTAATATCATCATGCTACATCACTGAAAGAATGCATATTATTGAATTGTAATCTATTCTTCTTTGGGGGGATGGGTGTTACTATAGGCAGTGCTAGCTCTGACCAGTGATTGAAGAATGAATTGAGCAATGAATTAGGCAAATAGAGAAAAATGCCAAGTATACATGAGAAGACAAAATACTACAGTCCAAACAGTTTCCTAAGGAAATTCCAACAGAAGTTAAAATTTAAGCAAATAAAACAAGTTTGTGAAAGTACAACGCTGTGTTTAGAGCTTTTATCACACTTGATACATGATTCATCTGCACGTCAGATAGTCTGAGCAACCCTTCTGCAAGCGCAGCATGGACCAGAACCCAGAGATACAGTAAAGCCCACAAAAATGTCTTGTATAGAAGCTGTATTTGGCATAGCTTTATCCCATTCTCTGTCGCAGAAAACTAATGATATTCAGCTTTTGACAGTGTGCATAGGGAATAAAAGGGACAAGCAAAACCATTAATATCACTATTGGTACACTTTCAGTATATCAAAACCATAGTACTTAACTTCTGTACCTCAGTTAGTCTGCTCTGTCTCTGAAGTATTTTGTATAGTGTCCTTGGTTCAGTAAACCAAGAAGGTGCATTTAAAGAGATACTAGATTGGAGATTTTTTTCCTTCTCTTGGCAAAATATGGTGCCCAGGCAAACTTACACATTCTCATATCTGCGTATAATATTAATAGCTTATTCATTGTAGCAGCCTCTAGGAAAGTTAGGAATTATTACCTTCATTTTACAGATACAGTTAGGGTGGGGGGGAGGCTCAGAGGAGTTGGGTGTACACAGCTTCCCAAGTCAATAGGAGCTGCAGTTTAGTTGCACAGCATTTCTGAAATTTGAGTGATAAACAATTTATCAATGACACGGGACAAATCAATTACAAAACTTGGATTAGTAACCCTTAAGTAGAGCAGAACACTGAAAAATAAAACTTCTTTGATAACCGCTTGACAGTTTGATTTATTTATGACCTTTATTTCTTGCTATTTGAAAGCATTTGAGTGAATGGATTACTGCTTGCATAAATGTTTTAACAAAAAAAGCCTGTTGTTAAGTAAAAATATCTATACTACCACATGAAACACACTGTCCCTATGGAAATAGGACTTTTCATCATGCTTTAGTTGCAAAACTTTCCTCAATAAATTAGTAAGCAGAACAATGACATGAGATTTAGGTGACTGACAGCACATGGTGTTGCCAATAGCCAAGGCTGAACAGCCAAATGACAGTTCATCACCTCCTCCCTCCCAACCTCCCCTTAGGCTGACAGTTCTGAAATCATTAAACTGTTTATAAATAATTTGTGAATAGCAAGTCCATTTACATTGATACTGAATGATCACAGTGACCAGTTCTTCCAAATTATTGTTGACATTAGGTCATGGTACCTTCCACTAGAAACTTAACTCAAAATACTTTTAACCTTATTGCAAAGCAGGAGTGAACTCTATTAATTGCATGCTTCCTTATGTAACTCAAGGTCTATTCTCAGTCGTTGCCTTGTCCTTGAGCTATGTATACTTCAAAACTTGATAAATCTTTCTGCAAATATTTTTAAAAAGTGTTATTTTCCCCAAAACTTTAACATGTAATACTAATTTCCTGTATTTTGTTCCTGTTGAGAAGCTTTTCTTATTGTCTCAAGCCCAGTCTCTCTGAAAGACTATGCACATCTCTCTATTTTTATACAAGCACAAAGCAATAAAATAATATATTATTTGTTATTATCAATAAGGTTCTGAGCTAGCAAACTATAGGTATTTCCTTTGCTAACTCTATTGTTAAAATTGCCTCACTACCCTCAAACAAAACCTGTCATTTCAATGCTTTACACCGTTCGTTTCAATAAGTATACTCTGGGTCCCCTGTGAAACCTCACCTCCCACTCAGATGCCAAAGAACATGTAGACTTGTATGAAAAATCAGCTTTAAAAATGTCAAATATACAAATGTCCTATTACACAAGGGAATGTTCATCCAGGAAATAACTCAATGTGACAAGCTGTACAGCCTGGTTTGATTCACCAATTAAATCTATGTAAGACATAGGACTTATTTGTGGTTTACAGTTTCACTGGACTGTTACAAAATAACGGTAAAAGAGTTTGTTTTGAAGAAGACCATAACATCAGTGATGGCTTTTTGGTAAACTGGAAAATGAAATTCAGTCACGTTGCTTAAAACATTTCCATTACTCCTTCTGCCTTGGAATGGGAAGCAAAAATGCTAATGGCTTCTTTCTGTTGACAAATTGAAACCCCAAAACCCCAACAATAACCTCCTATCCCACAAATTCTAAAAGGGGAAGAATGGGAAAGAAACAAACAGATCTTTGTAAGAGATGTATACGACTGTTTGAACAATCATGAAATCAAATTAGAAGTTCTTCCATGACCACATTGTCATTTCCAGCTGTATGACTTTCCAAAAGATGCCAGTCATTAATGGCTTTAATTACATTGTGTACAGCTTTCAGGTATCAAACATGTTTGATTTCCCAATGCTGAAAATTCAGCTGCATGGTGGCAAAAATTTTATCTAGAAAAAAGAGTGGAAGAGAACTGAAGAGTAGAGAGAATGTGTGTACAAGTATGGGAACTTTTCACTCTCTTATGTCATGCTAACCAATTTATTACTAACAATTGTAATAAACAAAAATTATGACATAATATACAAGGCTTTATTATGTCATGGTTTTTTACTGAAAACTAACAGTGCACCACTAAAGCAACTGGAAAAATACTGAAAATAGCATTCTATTAGAAAAATAAATGCAGATGTTTACAACTTGTGAAAATTTATAGAATCATAGAATGCTTTGGGTTGGAAGGGACCTTTAGAGGCCATCTAGCCCAACCCCCCTGCAGTGAGCAGGGACAGCTTTAACCAGATCAGGTTGCTCAGAGCCCCGTCCAACCTGACCTTGAATGTTGCCAGGGATTGGGCCTCCACTACCTCTCTGGGCAACCTGTGCCAGTGCTTCACCACCCTCATTGTAAAAAATTTCTTCCTTATATCTAGTCTAAATCTACCCTCCTTTAGTTTAAGACCATTATTCCTTGTCCTGTCACAACAGGCCTTGCTAAAAAGATTCTCCCCATCCTTCCTGTAGGCCCCCTTTAAGTATTAGAAGGTCGCAATAAGGTCTCCTCGCAGCCTTCTCTTCTCCAAGCTGAACAACCCCAACTCTCTCAGCCTGGCCTCGTAGGAGAGGTGTTCCAGCCCTCGGATCATTTTAGTGGCCCTCTTCTGGACCCGCTCCAGCAGGTCCATGTCCTTCTTGTGCTGAGGGCTCCAGAGCTGGACGCAGTACTCCAGGTGAGGTCTCACCAGAGCAGAGTAGAGGGGCAGAATCACCTCCCTCGACGTGCTGGCCACGCTGCTTTTGATGCAGCGCACGATTCAGTTGGCTTTCTGGGCTGCAAGTGCACATTGCTGGCTCATGTCCAGCTTTTCATCCACCAGTACCCCCAAGTGCTTCTCCTCAGGGCTGTTCTCAATCCCTTCATCCCCCTGCCTGTATTGATGTCAGGGGTTGTGCCGTCCCAGGTGCAGGACCTTGCACTTGGCCTTGTTGAGCCTCATGATGTTCACACAGGCCCACCTCTCCAGCTTGTCCAGGTCCCTCTGGATGACATCTCATCCTTCTGGCATGTCAACTGCACCACTCAGCTTGGTGTCATCTGCAAACTTGCTGAGGGTGCACTCAATCCCACTATCTATGTCATTGATGAAGATGTTAAACAGCACTTGTCCCAGTATGGACCCCTGAGGGACCCCACTTGTCACTGGTCTCCATGTGGACATCGAGCCATTGACCACAACCCTCTGGACGTGACCATCCAGCCAATTCCTTATCCACCGAACAGTCGACCCATCAAATCCATATCTCCCCAATTTAGAGAGAAGGATGTTGTGGGGGACTGTGTCGAACACTTTACAGAAGTCCAAGTAGATGACACCCATTGCTTTTCCCTTGTCCACTGATGCAGTCACTCCTTCATAGAAAGCCACTAGGTTGGTCAGGCAGGACTTGCCCTTGGTGAAGCCGTGCTGGCTGTCTTGAATCACCTCCCTGTCCTCCATGAGCCTGAGCATAGCTTCTAGGAGGATCTGCTCCATGATCTTCCCAAACACAGAGGTGAGGCTGACAGGTCGGTAGTTTCCAGGGTCCTCCTTTCTTCTCTTTTTAAAAATGGGCACAATGTTTCCCTTTTTCCAATCAGCAGGGACTTCACCTGACTGCCATGACTGTTTAAATATCATGGAGAGTGGCTTGGCAACTGCATCAGCCAATTCCCTCAGGACTCTGGGATGCATCTCATCAGGTCCCATAGACTTATGCACATTCAGGTTCCTCAGGTGGTCTTGAACGTGATCTTCCCTTACAGTGGGAGGGGCTTTACCCCCCTGGTCCCCATCTTGTGCCCCATCGACCTGGGAGGGGCGAAGAGAGAGGTTGCTGATGAAGACCGAGGCAAGGTAGTTGTTGAGTACCTCAGCCTTCTCCTTGTCTGTTGATACCAGGTGGCCATTCTTGTTCATCGGCGGGGTACACTTTCTTTAACCTTCCTTTTCTGGCTGACATACCTGTAGAAGCCCTTCCTGTTATTCTTTACATCCCTTGCCAAATTGAGTTCCAGCTGTGCCTTGGCCTTCCTGACCCCTTCCCTACACAACCGGGCCATTTCCCTGTACTCTTCCCAGGACACCTGTCCCTGCTTCCACTGCCTGTGCAGTTCCCTCTTACTCTTTAGTTTGACCAGCAGGTCTCAACTCAGCCATGCTGGTCTCTTCCCAACCTTGCCTGATTTCTTACACCTGGGGACTGATAGCTCTCGCGCTCTATGGAAGGTGTCCTTAAAGATCTGCCAGCTCTGTTCCGTTTCCCTGTCCCTGAGGACTGTTTCCCAAGGGGTCCTTCTGACTAACTCCTTGAAGACCTGGAAGTTTGCTTTTCTAAAGTTTAGGGTCCTGATTGTACTCCTCACTTTTCCCATGTCCCTCAGGAGCATGAACTCCACCAATGCATGATGACTGCAGCCCAGGCTGCCTCCAGCCTCTTAAATATGTTAAGATAATTTTAAATGTCATCGCTTACTCTTTAGCAATAAAACTAAGTATTCATGTATTCTTCGTGTATTCTACGAGTAAAACTGTTATTTAAAAGTATTTCCTTTGCTTCAACCTTCTTGAAAAAGCAGGAAAAGGACTTGTAAAACTGAAGTTTTAAGAATAAGAACAAAATAAATTACATATTTCTTGAAAAAAAAAAAGATTTTTTTAATTTTTAATGGTAAGAATACCCTATTAGACCACTATGGAGAAAATTCTTTTCCTCTTAGTATATGCATTTGGAAGTTTGATGGAGTTTGTTTGATTTAACTATTGACCAAGCATGCTAGATTATAATCTTTGCATTTTTGTACCAATTCCTAAACAGTCCTATTTCACTTTACTTGCATTTATCAGCAACTTACAGTATACTTTTAAATTTCTTTTAAAGCAATATATTAGCTCTTAAAAACAAAGTAATATTAATGGATCATAATAAACTGTTCTTTAAGTTCTGTTTTGTCTGCCTAATCCTTTCTCAGAGACCTGTATAAACCCTCGCAGCATAGCTTCTTCCTGAATTTCCAGCTACAGCTACACTGCCTCATGTAGTTATAGCTTGTCCCTAGTCTTCAGTTGTTTTTTTTTTTTCTCCTAGTTGTCAGTTAAATGAATCAACAGGCATGACTATGAATCTCCTTCTCCTCCTTTCCAAAGCTCTAATTCTACTGTCCACAGTTTATTATATACTGGATCTTTTTCAGTAGCTTTCAAAGAGGAAGCACCAATACAGACCTTGTGTAGAAGTTAAACTCGTATAATAACTATGCAAAAAATGCATATCACAATATGACTCCAATAATTGCAACTGTATGACTGCATTTGACAGGATAGTGCAGCTGCTTAACATTGTCTTTACCTGTGTATTACTACCTTTTATCTGAAGCCTACAGATGGTTGCTTTCCTCATGCATAACTATTTTCTAACGTGACAGGAGCTTTAAAACAATAATTGTATGGTTATCAAAGCTGAATGAAAAACCCATGGCCCTGCACAAAGAGTGTTTGTGCAAGATTATTTACACTAAAGAAGAAAAACATTTCTTAAAAGCTAGGTCATAAAAAATAACAACTGTTAGTAGTTCTCCACAGTCTTTGCTATGACTCTTTACATTTGTCAGTGACACTACAGATCTTAACCCAAGACAGCAATTAATTTCTAAGTGTGAAGAATAGAACCCAAAGATGAAGCAAGGATGATGTAATAACAATATTTTATTTAGCAAATCAATCTACTTATTGAGTAGAACAATTTATAGAACTCTGATATATTATCAGCATTTTAACTTGTTGGCTTTATTTATGGTATTGTCCTGGCCATTGCAGTCACACTATTAGGTCTCTAGTTATTCTAAGTAATACTTCTTAATGCTGTTTTAACCCTACTGTGGCAGTTAATACTACTTAATTTTCATTAAAACCTATTACCTTCAGAGAAGACTAAATTAGTGATAGTTCATCACCAATATATTCCTCCTTTCTTACCAGTTTCAGCATTCAGAACATTAGCAAATTATCTAAGTTATGATATGATCAAATGAAGTCTGATTTCAGATCTCAGAGTCAGGAACATTTCTTACTCTCCACTAGCAATGACTACTAATTTAATCTTATATTTTCAATAGAAAATTGTAACATGCAAGAAGGCGGCCTTAAGGATATAGAGAAAGAGTGAAAATCTAATCTTGAGCATCCAGAATTCATGTCCACAGCTGAAATCATAAATATGCTGCTTGATAAATTCAAAATATAGATTTCTTTGTGAATTTTCTCCTTTAGATTCTTCGTTATTGTTACTTCTAAACTGCAGCACATGGGAACGCTTCCCAGTTGCTGAGTCCAAGCACACATCAAGCTGTGGCCTTACTGCATCCTGTCAGAGGACCACGCTCCATCCTCATTTTCCGCCTCATTTTTTGTTTCAGTTGCAGACTCCAGCAAGGAGGCACTTGTGATGCACTGTCTGGAAGCAAGACTGCTGGGTGTATTACAGAGTACACTTGCCTCACGTCTTTTTTTGGGCTGGAAGTCAGGTGTTGGTCTAGGTGAAGTTCACTGCAGAATTTCTGTTAACTTCAGTAGTGGTAGATAAGGCTTTTTTTGACAGCTTGGCAGTTTTCTTTGGACATAAAGCAAGCTTATTAAAAGGAGAGCTGTCATGGGATATCCAAACAATGGCAAGACTTAGGTTTATGTTGTACTGTGAGCAGTATATAAATGCATATGCATGCTTACTTTAATTAGTACCACTCCGTGGAACATAAGGCTTCTTATGGCCCTCAGCAAGGAGATGAGGCAGCCTTGCTACTAAGACCTGCTGTGGTTACTACTTGTATTTAAAAAATGCTCAGAATCTGCACTGATGGACCGTAACCTGGGCAGGCTTCCAGCTGCAGAGCCCCCAGACAAAGCTGGAAGAAACAAACCCAGTTCCTTTCCCTCAGAGGGAGAAAGTGGTGCGGAGGTAGGTTAAGAAACCAGCAAAGATCAACGCCCTACAAAAAAGAAAACTTTTCAGACCCTGCATCTCCCAGGGCACCTCCCAGAAGCAGGACTGATTTGCTGGATCCATGGCTGTTCCTGAAGAAGATGATGACAGCAGCTTTCCTGTGAAGCTGCCGTGGTACATCCTTTTCCCAAGGCTTACTGCAGGCATGATTGAAGAGCTCTGTCCTCTGAGAAGAGGCAACATAACATGAGTCAGAGAGATTTTGCCTTTCCTGCTAATCTTTGGGACACTTTTGGGTGCTGTTCTATCTGTGGACTTTATGAAAGTCTTGTCAGAAAAACAGAAGACAAAGCCCCATCACTCAACTAAGAGCTGACAAAAGTATTCCTCTGGATGCTTTGTTTTGCTTTCTAAAGAAGCAATGAAAAATTTAGACATTTACTCAAGATTCAGAAGATGACTCCACTCAGTTGAAAATAAAGTCATAGTTTCAGCTTGCTCCTCAAACTGTTTTCCTTCTCTGCTCTATATTCACCACATCTTATTCACATTCAGTTTGAGCTCCCTGGGTTTCTTCCAGGCACCAATTTATCTCAAATATTAGGACAGCTGGGACACAGCAGGGAAGAAAATGAGAGACAGGGCTGACTATGTTACCACTTGAGTTCTGTTCTTGCTCTTCAGACTGACTTGCATAATTTTGGGCATGTCACAACCTTTCTGTATCTCAGTTCATACGCTTTCAAATAGGTACGATTATAAACCTTTCAGGGTTGTTCTGGTGGTGGATTTCACACTGAAATATGTGGCTGAGAACAAGTCTAAGGGTGCAAATCACTCTCTAGATAAACAAATTATTCAGCACTAACAGTCCTGTAAAAAAGAATTGCAACTGTGTTTATATTATCAAATGTTAGACCAAGAAGTATTATCTTTTTCTAAGTATAACTGCAAGGTTAATGACTTATCTTTTTGTTGACTACTGTGTGTCAGGATATTATCATGTTCAATATAACTAGTGTGTAAGGTGCTGCTGTGCCTAAGTACTTTGGACAGAGATGCACAAGACAGCTATAGTCTGCAGTGGAAAATACTAAAACAAATTCATCATTGCAATGACAGCTTTATAGCTAATATATTAGATAAAATATGCATTTCCTCAGGTACACTCTAAAGACTGCATTTAGGGAATGAAATGCATAACTTCTGCTTTTTTTTTTTTTTTAAAAAAAAAAAAAAGAAGCTGCAAGCATAAATGAATTCAGAGAATACTAAGAATGTATTTCAGCATGTTTGGTTCCTACCTGGGTTATTGCAAAATAATGGATAAGCATTGCTAACTACCTCATTCCTCATTATCGTTAGGAGGAAAGATCACACTGCCTCTGTGGAATTCCTATCTGGAAACACCCTACCCCACCCCAACCCCCACTGCTCTTACTTGCTCTTTTTTATCTTTTCCTCGTTTTCCTTCCTTTTCTCTCTCTCACTCTGTCCTATAATGAAGGAAAATAAAACTTAGAAACAAAAAATCCCCAGACCCTAGAAGTAAAATTTAGAGTTGTCTTTGTTCTCATGGTTTGATTTTGGAAACTCATTATCAGTGTATATTATAGTCTAGCACCTATTGTCTTTGCACATTTTCTTGGCTTGAAAGGCAAGAAATCACATACTTACTGCCACAGAGCTTTGATTAGTATCTAGTATTTCCGGTTTCTCCAGGCTTACACTCCTGCTCATCAGATGGGTATATTTAAGTGCCCAATCTTCCCTGAAGGGGCAAAAATGAAGGAGAGACCATAAAGGGAGATGCTTGAAACCAAAGAGAGAGGCGTGCAGTATAGAGAGGTGAAAAAAGTCACTGTCAGTAAATAAGAATTAGAAAGACAGCATCAGGAGGATGGCTTTATATCTCCTGTAAATCTGTTCAGAAACACAGGAGAGAGGGTAGGCAGTGAGGAGTAAAAGAAGGGGTGAGGGACACTGACAGACAATTTCAAGGGAAGGTGCAACAATATAACAGCTGGGTATTACTGTGTTCTTACACGACTGAAGCAGGTTACAAGGGACTTAAGAGTTAGACTCTTCCTGTGTGTAACTAGCATAGGGGCTGACTGCAGCACCTTCAACAACTTTGGTTACAACTGTCTGAAATGACTGCATCTTCTGTGTTCAGGTAATGTGCAGTGTAAGAAGATATCCTGTGTTACCCATACAACGCTGTGACAGAAGTGAATGCATCAGTGTTTATATATGCACGTGTTCACATTTCTCACTCATTCCCTTACTGTTTCTAATCCCCATCTAAATATTCGCAATATATATTTTCTTTCTTAAATTAAATTTGTGTTCCCAGATCATTTGAACTAATATATAAGTAAATAAATATGGAGAATACAAAGCTAAGTAAAAAAAAAACTTAATCAGTTTGCTATTCAATTTTTAAGAGGGTGTGCTCATCCCACATAGTAAACAATGCTTTGGCAGGTATGATACACAATTAGCTTTTCAGGGGAGCAAATAAGGACAAGTTACCAGCTTTAAGGAGTCACTCTGCTTAAAGGCAATCAGCCATCTATCAGCACGAAGCACACAGATGTTAGGATCAAAGAACCAAGTAAACATCAATATCTGAACTAATCACCTTAAGGCTGCCTTTACAATCAGCAGAATGAAAGAGTCACTCTTACAGCATGGTACAATATCTTTTGTGTCCCAGAAGTGCATATTTATTCCATGGACATAAGAACACCAAGGGTAACTAGCTTCAGAGACAGATGTTTGTAATTGTGTTTAGGTCCACTGAGATGTGTCCCATCTAGAGAGCCACTGCGCCACACAGAAAGACATTTCTTATGCACTCAGATTTTTCAGTTAGTTGCAACTAATGCTGCTGAGCTGTAAGTAAATAGTATGCTGAACATAAGCAATGAGTTATGCATTTTTAATTACTCATTCCAATAGCTGCAAAGTCTGACCTAACACAAAGCTTCTATGAAAAACATTATCCCAAAGTACTGTATTGGTCACTGAAATATGTTATTGAAATTGGTGCAATTATGTATTTAGTACTATGTCTATTTCATGACCCAGGGATTTGCTTTTCTTGTTTTCTCCTTAAACTGTATTGTGTTTATTTGTTTATTTGCCACATTCATATCTTCATTACAGGCCTGGTGATGAAAATATTTGGTGAAGAATACATGGCAATATCCAGACACTGAAGAATTCAAACAAAATAGCGTAGCCATATAACTATTTAATTGGTATTTAACAGAGCAGATGAACACATGATCAGTTCTGTATATTACCACATAAAAGAAAGTCTGAAATATCACTAAACAATTACAGTAGGTTCAATGACTGTCATTGGGGCTTTTGGGGTTTCTTTATTCAGGGACAACTGAAGAGGTCACGTAGACTATAGCTGCTAAAGGAAGAATGTTCTGATGGAGAAAGCCAGAAGGACTGGAACAGTGATAAAGAGAATCACAGTCTAACAGGCAATAATATTTTGAAAGTAGGGTTGAACCTTCCTAAACTTGGTACCCATTTGACAAGCAGTAAGCTGGCTTCTTCCAAGCAGTAAGTTGTATGACTCAAACAGAAGGAAGTCTCCTAGGGTTCATATAGCTACCATATATTCTTACTATATATTATACCATATATTGTTCATATATGTAAACTGAGGTGGTTCTGCCACCAGTGTAGATTTGGAAATGTCTGAAACAGATTTTAGTTCCTGGCTCAACCACATGCCTCCGTGACCTTCACAAAAAATTCTATCTGTAAAATGGAGGGAGCGTATCCTGTCTTCACAGCAGAAAGGGATGGTAGAATCAATCAATGACTTAACTGCTCAGGCAGTAACAGACAAATACACAGACAGGTCTAACAATGGCTAACTCAATAGAGTCAAAGATCACAACCATGTCAATGCACTACTGGACAAAAAATAGTAAATAACAATAGCTATTGCCATAGGTGCATGTGTGACAAGGGAAACCTCCCCCCCCCCCCCCCCCCCCCAATACCCCTTTTATTAAACTTGTGTGCATTATTGACCGCATTTACCTAAAAAACTCCAGAGGCCCAGAAAACAGCAAATATGATGCACAGTAATAAGTTTTACCACTTAGACCCAAAGTTTTAAAAATGAGGTGATCTTTGATGTAGATACAAATGAATTTAAAACGTTCTGTATCCAGCAGTTCCCACCCAGGGGATGTAAACATACTGCTTGTACAAGAACAAAGTGTTTGCCTTGCATCTAGAGCTACTTAAGATAAAAAAAAGAAATCACAGATTTTATGAAATACCTTATTAGAAGACATTCCCAGGGGGAGGAGAGGTGGGGAAATGCAGAAACAGTGTCAAATGTAGTAGGTTAATAAAAAGCAAATAAAATCTATATGGTTTAAACAAAGCCTAATCCATTATTCATAAAGAAAATCTTTCTCTCACGCAGAAAGTTTAATTCATCATCCAGTTTACTATATTTTACAGCATCAATTAGAAAAGAGGGATTCTCTTCCTCTCCAAAGTTAGCAATACAGCTTCAGAGTAAAAGAAAATCTATTATGGCATTTACTAACTTGATGAGAGATGCATAAATCAGCACAACTGAAAGAAAATCAGCACATGAGAAACAAAACCCACTTTCTTCGTTATGAAAGCTTATTCCATTTCCAATGATTAGATGGCAGGCCTATTTTTCTATCTCAGCCCAGTTTACCTAAGCTGTGGTTCTGGGAAGGAGGAATGGGGCAGGGGGATGTTGGTTCCTGCCCACCCCCACCCCCAGTCTTTTCTTTTTCCAGTGAAGGACTAGATAAATTGTGGGCTGTGGGTGGGTGGGGGGAGAGACGAGGAAAAGCACCAAAAAGCAGAATTAAGAAACATATAAAGAAATTATTTTTAATCTCTGTTCTATTAACTACTGCTAAGTATAATATATACCTGGACTCTATACCTGGGCCACACAGATCTACCTGGCTGTAACTGGATTTTGAGTGTCATTAATATGCATTTCTTAATTGTTTCTACCTTAAGAAAAGGAAACAAGTTCCAAAGATATATATGTCCTTTCAGAAATATTTTGCTGGGGCTACCATGTAAATAGTTTATGCTTACAGATTTGTCTTGTGCTTTTAAAATTGTCCTTTGGCATTCTTTTTTTACAGCTGATGTAGGCACCTAACAACAAAACTACGTCATGCAAACAGGCAGATGCAAAAATCATCATCGACTGTTATTAGCTGACACTTGAATATTCACATGACATGAAAATCTCTGTAAGGAGAATAGAGTGGTTTTGAAAACATGGTATCTATGCCATGATAGTTTTGAACCTATTTTGTCCTTAGATGTTCTTATTCAGAAGTCTGCTATTAAGATTACCTGGATTTGGTTAAATAGGTGATAACATCAGCTTTTATGCTGTGACCATTTGCAGACATTTCCCAAGTAACTTTAAAAAATGGTATTGGAGAGCTTTTTGCAGTGAAAGAGCTTTTGAGACTTTCAAATTTGTGTTGTTTCTCTACATCCCATTGTCTTCTTCCCTGTCCTCACCATATTAATTTGCTAACAAGCCTGGTGATAACTCCAAGTGAACAGGACTCAGAATAATAATTTTTCAGAAGAGTTCATTGAGAAGATGCACTTAGTCCAGTTGAAAACTCAAGTTAAATGCACCAGCATAATGGCACAAAATCAGTCATGGGAATTTTATAAAAAGTAGCCAAACACATTTGCATTTACATTTCAAATATACTCCATAGACTTTCATATTTGAAAGTCTTCATTCCCAGCTTCAAAACACAGTTCTTAAAGCTCCTCAAGAGGCAAGAATCTACTAGAAAACTTTATAGGAACCAAGCAAGGAATCCAGTTAAATATTGGTAGGTATGCTTTCAGCAAAGAAAGATTCATATATCACAACTGCAAAATCAATAAGACATGAGTGCAGGAGCTTCCACAACCTTACCATTTCAGCTGCATTAAGAACAAACTTGTGACCTCTGCTCAGGCTTTTCTCTGGCCAATTAAAATCTCAATTACATTTATGGACTCTGTCGTTCATTCTTCTGTTGGTGGTTCATCTGCGTTCCTCTGGGAAAGCAAGGGAATATGGGGCAAATGGAAGAGCCCAGATGTGGAAGATGTGTGACCCTAGCAGCTGTAAGGTCTATAAGGAAGGGGCTAACCCTTGATGTCAGATACAGAGAAGCAAAGGTACTGCATGTCCCACTCCCCAAAGTCCCATTATAGCTCTGTATCTTCATATCATCACAAAACATGCAGGACCATAAAGGTTATCAAATTTTAAGGTCCCCAAAGTAGAAGTTCAGTATGTCATCACCACTGTGCAAAATACACACATCAGTCAACCAAAAATTGTTTCTAAGAGTTAATTAACAAAGCACTGTTAAGTTCTTTCTAAGAGTTAATGAATAAAGAACTGGTTTTTTTAAACACCCATGACCCAGTAGGTTGAGTGGTAACTCCTACTTCAGTTTGGAAAACAGATGTGAATAGAACTTATATATAGGCTGGGGAGCTGGGAGGCAGTGTCATCACAATTCACTTCTAGATCTCAACCTGTTCTCACCCCACTGCTTGGGGCTGTTCAAATTTGCTTTTGATTGTAAGCTTTTCTGTGTAAGGACTGAACCTTTGCTGGGGTCTTGAAAAATACTTAAGATGTTGTGGGTGCTATTAGATGACACATGCAACATAAGTCATAATTGATGTAATACTGATGAGAGTAACATTGCATGCATTTTTAACAAAATATTGTGATTGTTCTTGTTTTTTGCAGCTTATTAACAGCAACGTGGGTGACTGCAAGCTAATTCTTTTTTTGCTCATTAACAGAGCAATTCACAGAATGTTGGAGTGTATAATCATTTGAAATACTTTGATCTCTGTACAGGAAAACATAAATAAAGTTATAGGAAAAAGCAACCATGGAGTTAATAATCTTTCCATCAGCTTAATAAATATATAGGTTGTGGATAAAAATGAAAAGTAAAACCTAGATTTTAATTCTGTTCCCTTCTAATAATATTTGAATGAAATATTTCATAGTCTTTAATGTAAAACTTGAAGATTAACTTAGTAATTGAATATAAATTTAATACATATATTGTCAATGATGCAACCAAAGTGTAGCTTATCAGAAAGTTGCATGTTAAGGTTAACACTTACGAGAATACAAACTGAATAATTTATACTATTATTTCAATAATACTGAAATGTTTTGTTTCAATTAAGTCACATTTCATTTAAGCTGTAGTTTGCGTTTGCTTATATTTTAATCTTTATATTTAATTACTAAATTAATGAATACAAATTTCTTATGAAGTGCTGAACTCATTGTGTGAGAGCCTTCTGGTTTTCCTGGGACTCCTGAAATTGGTTTTAGAGGTATTTTTCCAATTGAAGGTTTGGGATCTTAACATTAGCTGTGATTTAAGGGGATAACAAGATAGTAAAAAGAAAGTATGGAGAGGTATAATAGAGGTATCATTAATGAGAAAGTACAATTAATGTATCATTAAAATCAAGGACATTATAACATAGAGTTAGCTCTTTAATCAACGAGTATGAAGGAGTTTAAAGGAGTTTTGTTTGAAGAAAAGTCAGTTGGGAACTGTACCCTAAGGTATTTTATGGACGTGAGTAATAATGGGTCCAGTCAAAACCAAAAATGAAACGACGGTCACATATATAAATGATGGAACCCAGTTCCCCTGATTCTCTACACTATAAACATAAGTCAAATGAACAATTCACAGGGGCTGGTTTGCACACACAGTCTCAATAATCTCAGGATTTTTTACTGAAAAGTCAGGAATTACAGAATCTCCAGATTATTTTATTCACCTGACTCAACTCAATGACAAATATTGTGGTTCAACCAACAATGACCTAACAAGTCAGTCTTAAGTTTGTAATTTAAAATACAAGTTTCAAATAACAGAAAAATTGAAACAATGCCAAATCCAAAGTACTTTAAAGATTTGTTTCCATTTGACAGGACATCCTTAAATTTCAGAACAGAATAATGAATATTTTTTAAAAAACACAAACACATTTTGCCCAGTATTAGTGTAATACTTAGCTTGATTGCTTTCAGATATAACATCCAAATATGTTAATTTGTTTTGGATTACAAAATAAGAAAAAGAAAATTCTAGCTAGTGATTTAATTCAAGCATTAAGGTAATATGGTGCTGAGAGTACTATAAATACCTAGATATGTTATTACCACTACATCAAAAAAGTGTCTTCTGCCAAGAAAGACTGAACTCCCTGAAAACCATTTCTGATGAATCAGCAGGTGATAACAGTTGAATTACATGAGATGCACCATTCTTAGGGGATCTAAAATCAATACTTTCGCTGTGATTTCAGCCTTTGCTGGCTCAAGAAGTAACATGCTGGAGTCAGTAGTTCTACACTAAAAATTAATTTGGCTCACTATGTCTAGGGCTTAAACTTCAGCCACATAGTTAATGATGCATGATATCACTAATCATTTCTTCTATGAAATGGCAAACTGCAGTTAAAAAAATATGACATGAGATGACAATTGCTTATGAGGTTAAGAAGAAAAATGTTTTGAGACCTTGGCAATTTCCCTGTGATTTCTCCTCTACATAAAATTTGGAGGTGTCTGTCTGGGCATCACAACTGGCAAATATTGTACTTAATTAAGTTGACAATACCTGTTTTGGCAACATTCTCACTTCAAATAATCAAAAAGCTCCTTCACATTTCAAAGACAGACATGCACAATTCAACATCGTGATAAGAATAATACATCCTTTTCTCTTTTATTCTGGTTTGTCCCTGTGGGACAAGTGCAGAAGTCTGAAGAAATCTGCTGCTTTCTCCAAGTGCTTTATTTTTTTGCTTTCTATCCCTACATGGAGATATAAGCTGTTTTCACCCACAATAGCAGCCAGTCTAAAGAGGCCATATTTGATATTTTCTAACTATTACTAGGTTCTTGAAAAATCAGAAATATTTTCTTTGTAGTATGTATTTATTTAAGGTAGCATAGTGATACTAAAGTATTGCAGGAAAGTTTAATATATTTTATTACTCAGAAAAAACATTCAGCAAAACATCATATAACAACTTTAAGGCTTTATCCTAGCCCTAACTTAAAAAAGCAAAACTCAGATGTTTCTTCAAGCATAGAGGACAAGGATGACTTAAGAGTTCTTGGCTTGGTTCTCAAGCACAATGACTTCATTTTTGTGCCTGTCAGCCTGTTTAAACCTGGTGTCACAGGGCAAAAGCAGTTACCCACCATAGTGGCAGGCATGGATTAAAGTTCCAGAGACAAAGATGTTGCTTGTAACTTTTATCATCTGAATCTTGAGTACTAGATTCAATAGAATAGACAGTAAAAAGAAAACTGTTGTGCGCACAGACAGTGGGTCCAGATCTAAACGTTCTCCTTATAACCCCTTCCATGGAGCATTTGCCAGAGCAGGACCAAGTGCACACGTTGGCAGGAAGATATCTGGTCATCCTAGTTGCAGTTTCTCCTTACCTCATTACAGCTGAGAAAAATCACTCCTCTGATAAGGCAAAACAATAGACAAGGCAGTTGGTTGCCAATAAATAGCTTTTCCTTGTTTTCAGACAAAATTGGAAAGAAACCAAATGTAACCTTTGAAAGGCTATCCAATAGCCATAAGAAAGTGGACTGGTGCACAACTGACCTTTTCTAAACACAAAGACATTATGACAGTTCTAAGCAATTTTTTTTTTTTTTTTAAGGTGAAAAAAATCTATAGAGGCAAACTTAGTGCACGATTTTAATTATACTATTATGTTATCTGCTGGGGGCAGAATCTGGTTCTGCCATTTCTATTCATGATATACTGATAACTACGTTATTGAGATTGGCCTCTTCCTTTTGTTTTCAGAAAGCTTACTCTCTGCACATACTTTAATGAGAGAAAAGCTGACCTGTTTGAAAAACCCAGCTTGATACTTATCATGTTGACAGATGGTATTAATTTGTGGTAATATTATACTGTACTGTTACTAGTAATTGACACTAGGACTGGAGCTTTTGGTTAGCAAAATGCATTAGGTGTACGATAGACACCAAGCTTATGACCACTGAAATAAAGCTCACAGAGAAATATTTTAAATAAAATTTACTTTCTGAAAAATCAGGTTAATAACTAGTCCTGTCAGTAGTCAGAATCACTACATTTTACAGATATAATTGTAAGAAGGTGAAAAACTTTTCAGATTAAATATTAATCTCTAACAGTTATTCAGCTAATATATTTATATGGCAAAGCAACAAAGATAATACACTGTGGATGATAGATATAAATGGTAAGTCACCAAATATCTTCAGCTTTCTATCTTTTATAAACACAGGTGGTAAAAATAACAACTGACCACTATAAAAATCATTGATAGGATTGGATTTCCATGTAATATCTTCTTATGAAAACCTGAATATTAATACAGTGAGCAAAAGCATACTATTATACACTTAGATTTGAAGAATAAACAAAACATTTTAAAATATTAGGATTTCTTAAGAATATTTTAATTGACAACCATATTATACACTGTGAAGTTTTTCAGATGCATGTCGTTAGTGAAGAGAGTTCAACTCAATTTAGTGTGTTTTTTCCCTGGATCTTCTTGAGTATTGGTATATTTTCAAGACTACAGAGCTTTAGATTTTTTTTTTTTTTTTAAATTCTCTACCCTTTCTCTCCCTTCCCAGGTGCACAATTGTGAATATGCAATTCATTTATTGTCAATAAGATTCAGTGATGGGTCCCAAAGACTTCTGTGATATGATATTACAGTGCTAATACAGTAATACTCATTCATTGCCGCTCTGGACATATTGCTGTAGTTACTTGTTTTCTCTCTACAATGCACAGAAGATACGAAAGGCCTCAGTGATAGTGCATACTATGACTAATCACTCTAATTTGACTAAAGAAAGTCTCAGCCTTGATGACCCTTTTCTTGTAGTTGGTGTGTCAAATATGCGGATTCTTAGGCAAAAGCAATTTGCCTGTGTTATGGTATTTTTCACTGTGTCATTACCCAACCAAAAATTTCACCTCATCAACAAATAGATTTTATATTGTCATTTTAAATTTACTAGTTTATTTCTGTACTTTCTGGTAAAACTTTTTATATATTTTCCTCTTTTGTCTGTTGTCCACTGTCACGTGTGTTCCACCAGACTATAATGATGGCTTTAGGAAACGCTCTTAAAAGTATACTCTCTTTGAGACCTGGGTCTTTTAATGGGAGAAATGAGGAAAATAAATTATTAATGCTTGTAATCAGAGATGTTTTGATTTCTTCCAGTGCAGAACTAGGCGTATACAGAAGAGGATTGTGTATCGTAAATGGGAGGAAACACTCCGAGAAAGAATAAAAAACAGGCAAGAAAAGTTTTGTTTCAACCACTGCTAATCTACATCTCACAAGAAGGTATAGTTAGATAGACAGATAGACAGACAGACAGACAGATAGATATTTGAAGACACCAACATTTCGCATTCATGTTTCGATCAGCAAGCTTAGCAATGATAATGAAAAGTAGAAAGGTGAGAATGCAAAAGTCAGATTAAGTGAGAAATACTAAAGAAATAAAGTAACATAGGTAAGAAAGAAAGGGGCAGTTGCAGCAGTTAAAGATTTCTCATAGGCTTTCCATTATGACAGCAGTATAACTATAACTGTATATACCAAGGAAGCCATTTAGAAGACCCTAGAAATACTTGAGAAATGTGGAAAAAATGAAACAAACTAAAAATACAGGTGAAACAGACAGGAGGTGCGAAAGAGAAGGAGAGATACTGCATGCCTGAATGATGGAATGATGCTAGTGATAAATAAACCCATATGAGTGAAAAACAGGATATGAAAGAAATAAAATTAATCCTTTTTATCTCATCTTTTATCTCATTTCTTCTTTAGTGGCTGAGCAATAAAGATAAAATAAATGAACTACCATGAGAACGTCTACTTTCTTAAGTATAGCTTTCTTTTATTCTTGCTTACTAAAAATCTATTTAATTTAATATATGTATGAAGAAAAGGGAAAAGCTGTTAGTCTAAAGCCGTGCACAGCAAGGTTCAATTTGAAGCACATTTTTTATGGCCAAGTTCCAAAAAGCAGTTGAATGGGATTTACAATGCCAGTGTTGACAGGATCTTAAGCATAACAGCATTACATACCTGCAACCATAACTTTTAGGATAGAGATGGCTACAGTAAGTTGTAGGCTACAGTTAAAGCCCATTCATTACTGCTTTCTTCTCAACATTGAAAAGGTTAAGGACTTAGGGATCTCAAAGCCACTAAATTTTCTTCTGGTTTAGACCATCCATAAATACCACAGAAAGGTTCAAGGGATTTTTTTTTATTATTTTTTTGAGGGGTGAAATTTTTCCAGTAGAAAGAGGTGAAAGGACAGAGAAAAGGGAAACATGACTAAGTGTAAAAGGCCTTATCTATGTCTTGCTGTATATCTGTGCTACAGATACTTTTTCTATTCTTTTTTTTTAAGCCCAACCCCATTAAAATGTCTGAACTATACTTTTTTTCCAAAATGTAGAGAAGCCAGAAATACCTGCCTAGTTTCTATGTAAAAACCTGACTGATAAAAGGGTAAGTAAAATGCTGGACATTAACTTACCCTGAATATCACCAGCTTCTGTCTGAGAAGTACCATTTCAGGTGGCTGGTAGTCATACACTCATCAGAATCTGAATTCCCATCAGCTGACTTAGTAAGAATTTAATAATGCATTATGCAAGCTAAGAAAACATTAGATGGATATTTCAAGGAGATAGAGTTATTCTATTTCATTGGATTCTGACAATGAATCATCACCTCCTTCCTATTACATGTTGCTGGGTGTATATCTAGTTGATAGTAATCTGAATGTGGAAAGAAAATGCTTCTGGCCATTCTAACATAAATCTTCCAACATGAAATATAGGTCAGCTGTAAATTTTCAGTTATGATTTTGGTTTGGCAAGAGACACTATGTCAATCTAAATATTGATTTTAGAATTTTATCAGCTTATCATTGTCAAGTAAACCAATGTTATATTTTTCCACACCCAGTGCTGAATTTTCACTTCAGACACCAGACTCTTGGGTTAAAGCGTTCCTAGCAAAAGCTGGTCAGTGTCACATCTGCACCAAGATAACTCATTAGCACTGGATCCCAGAACAACCAGCAATCTTGCTGCCCTCAGGATACAATGTAGAAAACACACTTTGACGTAGTTTTCCTGACATAGTTTTCCTTCATATCATTAAATAAATATAAACAAAAATCACTTTGTGTGTGCTCAAGGGTAGGAAGGGAAAAAAAGAAAAATACAACTGTTAATACATTTAAAACACCCTAGTGATAGGCAAGATATCAATGGCACTCTAAATTGTCAAAGGGAATAAATGGGGAGGGTATAAAATCAGAGCTTATGGGCTCCCTCACACTGGCCATCCACTCTGTACTACACTGAGGAAGGCTTCTTCAGCCCATCCTACTGTCCAATCTGTTATAACTACTCTGATGATATTTTTTTATTACTTTATTTTTCTTGGAGCCTTTGGATAAGAGAGTTTTCTAGAAGCTGTTGCTCTAGAAAACTCAGTCAGAAGATACTTCAGGCTTCCAGTGTTCTGTTTTTCTAGAGGTAGGCTTGAGCAACGCTGCTTATCTCATAGGAACTGAGCAGCCACTATTGAAGGAAATGCAGAAAAAAAGGTTTTCTTAAGTAATTAATAGAACCAGTTTTGGAGCATGTCCTGGTTTCAGCTGGGATAGAGTTAATTTTCTTCCTAGTAGCAGGCACAGCGCTGTGTTTTGGATTTAGGATGAGAAGAATGTTGATAACACACTGATGGTTTAGTTGTTGCTAAGTACTGCTTATGCTAGGCAAGGACTTTTCAGCTTCCCATGCTCTGCCAGGCGCACAAGAAGCTGGGAGGGGGCACAGCCAGAACAGTTGGTCCAAACTGGCCAAAGGGCTATTCCATACCGTATGACATCATGCTCAGTATATAAACTGGGGGGGGTTGGCCGGGGAGCGGCGATCGCTGCTCGGGAACTGTCTGGGTATCGGTCGTTGGGTGGTGAGCAATCGCATTGTGCATCACTTGCTTTGTATATTATTATTATTATTATTATTATTATTATTATTATTATTATTATTATTATTATTTCATTGTTACTATTATCATTACTGTTTTACTTTATTTCAATTATTAAACTGTCCTTATGTCAACCCAGGAGTGTTTCTCACTCTTACTCCTCTGCTTCTCTCCCCCATCCTGCCGGGGCAGGGGGCGTGAGCGAGCGGCTGTGTGGTGCTTAGTTGCTGGCTGAGGCTAAACCATGACAGAGCAGAGATTGTTTAGGATTATATTTGGGTTGAAAAATATTATAATAATGATCTATAAAATGTGAAAGTACCAAGTAATGTGAAAGTACTTTAGAAAGTACCAATTTATGATTAAAAAAATGTCATATTAATTCTGCAAGACCTCCTTTTCCCTCATACCACACAGCTTCACTTTACCATGCATGTCTGAAAAAGGACATCGTTATTTTCAGGAGATAATAACTCTACAAAAATGTGGCCATAATTTTCCCTGACAGATAAGAATATCAGTTGACACCAGGAGATGTATAGAAGTCAAGGAAACACTGGGGTTGCTTCCTAGTGGTTACAAGGAAGTACCAGGTACTGTAAATATAATGATTATATAGTGCAAAATATAATATAGCCACCAAGGCAAAGGGCTCCGGAGCAGAGGATCGTGCTGGGGGACCCTTCCTAAAGCAGCACATCCGTGGCAAAACCACAAAGGCAAAAATGCAGGGAGAGAGAGGGTACCCCAGCCCTGCCCGCCCAAAGCAGGAAAGAGTGAGCTCCTGACAAGTGGCAGCTCTGACTCAGTGTAGGTGGGGACAAGAGTGATGGCTGCCAAAACCCTCACATACAAGAGCAGCCCCCAGGGAGCACAAGTGACCAGGAGCATGGTGAACAGGGCGTGGTGCATCAGAAAGGCGTGGTGCTGCAGTTTGTGCTGCAGTTCGTAAGGGCAGGGCGCAGTCACCCTCTGGCTCTAAAGGGTCACTTGCCTAGTGGTCACTGCTCTCCCAGGAGAGGACCTAGCTGTGGTTTCCACTCACCTGAAAACCATGGCCAGAAGGAATGTGGCATCCCAGATGGAGCTCCTGCACAAACATGCAGCCATCCGGGTCTCCGGCTGCAGGGAGTGCTTGAGCCTGTCACTCATACTGGAGTGCAGCAGAGACAACAGCTGTTTTCAGTGTGACCAGGTAAATGATCTGCTCAGCCTGGTGGCAGAGCTGAAGGAGGAGGTGGAAAGGCTGAGGAGCATCAGGGAGTGTGAGAGGGAGATAGACTGGTGGAGCCGCACCCTGCCATCCCTGGGGCCAGGGCAGCAGATGGAGGCTCCACAAGAAGCAGAGGATCCCCTGCCCTCTTGCCACCAAGAAGAAGGAGGGGACCTAAAAGACTGGGGGGGAATGGAAACAGGTTCCTCCTCAGGGCAGCAGGTGAATCCCCTCCTGGCCTCCCTCACCTTCCCCATTGCCCTTACACAACAGATATGGGGCTCTGGAACTTGAGGGCCAGGCAAATGAGGATGTAGGTGAAGGTCCATCCAGGGGGTTGCCTAGGGCGAGTCAGTTAGCTCCATGCATTACAACTGCCTCTGTTAAGAAAAAAAGGAGCGTTATTGTCACAGGTGATTCCCTTCTGTGGGGAAGAGAGGGCCCAATATGCCAACCAGACCCATCCCACAGGGAAGTCTGCTGCCTCCCTGAGATGTTACTAGGAAACTCTCTGATCTGGTGTGGCCCTCTGATTATTACCTGCTATTGGTTATGCAGGTTGGCAGTGATGAGGTTGTGGACAGATGTCCAAAAGCAATCAAAAGGGACTTCAGGACACTGGGGTGATCGGTTGAAGGATCAGGAGCACAGGTAGTGTTTCCCTCAATCCTGTCAGTGGCAGGGAAGAATACTGAAAGCAACAGGAAAATTCAGCTGATTAACATGTGCTCAGAGGCTGGTGCCATTGGTGGAATTTTGTTTTTTTTGATCATGGGGAGGTTTACATGGCACCAGGCCTGCTGGTGACAGATGGAGTTCAGCTGTCTCCAAGGGGGAAAAGGATTCTCTCTCATGAGTTGGTGGGGCTCATTGAGAGGGCTTTAAACTAGGTTCGAAGGGGGAAGAGGTAACCTTCTTAGGCTCACTAGAGAAGAGCCTAAGGGTGGCATGCCAGCGTCAGGGGTGAAATTGATAACCCCGCTCAAGTGCACCTACACCAATGCATGCATCATGGGCAACAAACAGGAGGAGCTGGAAGCCATTGTGCAGCAGGATAGCTACGACTTAGTCACCATCACAGACACATGGTGAGATGTATTGGATGGCTATAAGCTCTTCAGAAGGGATAGGCAAGGAAGGAGAGGCAGTGGGGTGGCTCTGTATGTTAGGGAGTGTTTTGATTGTATAGAGCTCAACAGTGGTGATGATAAGTTTGAGTGCTTATGGATAAGGATGAGGGGGAAGGCCAACAAGGCAGACATCCTGCTGGGAGTCTGCCATAGACCACCCAGCCAGGATGAAGAAGTAGATGAAATATTCTATAAGCGGCTGGCAGAAGTCTCATAATCACTATCCCTTGTTATTGTGGGGGACTTCAACTTACTGGATGTCTGCTGGAAATAGAGCAGAGAGGAAACAGTCTCGGAGGTTCCTGAAGTGTGTGGAGGATAACTTCCTGACACAGCTGGTAAGTGAGCCTACCAGGGGAGGTGCCTCACTTGACCTGCTGTTTATGAACAGAGAAGGACTCGTGGGAGATGTTGTGGTTGGAGGCCATCTTGGGCTTAGCAACCATGATATGATAGACTTCCTGATTCTTGGCAAAGTAAGGAGATGGGTCAGCAAAACCACTGCCATGGACTTCTGGAGGGCAGACTTTGGCTTGTTCAGGACACTGGTTGGGAAAGTCCCATGGGAGACAGTCCTGAAGGGCAAAGGAGTCCAGGAAGGCTGGGCGTTTTTCAAGAAGGAAGTCCTAAAGGTGCAGGAGCAGGCTGTCCCCATGTGCCGTAAGATGAACCGGTGGGGAAGATGACCAACCTGGCTGAACAGGGAGCTTTTGCTGGGACTCAGGAAAAAAAGGAGAGTTTACCACTTTTGGAAGAAGGGGCAGGCAACTCGAGAAGAGTACAGGGATCTCAATAGGTCATGCAGAGAGAAAATTACAAAGGCAAAAGTCCAGCTAGAACTCAATCTGGCCACTGTTGTAGGAGATAATAAAAAATGTTTTTACAAAAATGTTAACAACAAAAAGAGGGCCAAGGAGAATCTCCATCCTTTATTGGATGGAGGCAAGGGGGTGGGGTGGGGGGAATATTGCCACCAAGGATGAGGAAAAGGCTGAGGTACTTAATGCCTTCTTTGCCTCAGTCTTTAATAGTCAGACCAGTTATCCCTAGGGTATTCAGCCCCCTGAGCTGGAAGACAGGGTTGGAGAGCAGAATAAACTGCCCATAATCCAGGAGGAAGCAGTTAATGACCTGCTACACCACATGGACACTCAGAAATCTATGGGGCCAGATGGGATCCACCCAAGAGTACTGAGGGAGCTGTCAGAGGAGCTTGCCAAGCCACTTTCTATCATTTATCAGCAGTCTTGGTTAACAGGGGAGGTCCCTGATGACTGGAGGCTTGCCAATGTGGTGCTCAGTTACAAGAAGGGCTGGAAGCAGGATTCAGGGAACTACAGGCCTGTCAGTCTAACCTCGGTGCCAGGAAAGATTATGGAGCAGTTCATCTTAAGTACATTCAACAGGCATGTGCAGTTCAACCAGGATATCAGGCCCGGCCAGTGTGTGTTTATGAAAGGCAGGTCCTGCTTGACCAACCTGATCTCCTTCTATGACCTGGTGACCCACCTAGAGGATGAGGGAATGGCTGTGGTTGTTATCTACCTGGACTATAGTAAAGCCTTTGACACCATCTCCCACAGCATTCTCCTAGGGAAGGTGGCTGCTCATGGCTTAGGGAGGTGGACTCTTTGCTGGGTAAAAAACTGGCTGGACGGCCGAGCCCAGAGAGTTGTGGTGAATGGAGTTAGATCCAGTTGGTGACCAGTCACAAGTGGTGTTCCCCAGGGCTCAGTATTGGGGCCAGTCTTGTTTAGTATCTTTACCAACAATCTGGATGAGGGAATTGAGTGTGCCCTCAGTAAGTTTGCACATGACACCAAATTGGGTGGGAGTGTCGATCTGCTTGAAGGTAGGAAGGCTCTACAGAGGTATCTGGACAGGCTGGATTGATGGGCTGAGGCCAACTGTATGAGGTTCAACACGGCCAAGTGACATGTCCTGCACTTGGGTCACAACAACCCCATGCAACGCTACAGGCTTGGGGAAGAGTGGCTGGAAAGCTGCCTGGCTGAAAAGGACCTGGGGACTGGTCAACAGCCAACTGAACGTGAGCCAGCAGTGTGCCCAGGTGGCCAAGGCGGCCAACAGCATCCTGGCATGTATCAGGAATAGTGTGGCCAGCAGGAGCAGGGAAGTGATTGTCCCCCTGTACTCGGTGCTGGTGAGGCCGCACGTGGAATACTGTGTCCAGTTTTGGGCCCCTCAATACAAGAAGGACATTGAGGTGCTGGAGCATGTCCAGAGAAGGGCAACAAAGCTGGTGAAGGGTCTGGAGCACAGGCCTTCTGAGGAACGGCTGAGGGAACTGGGGTTGTTTAGTCTGGAGAAGATGAGGCTGAGGGGAGACCTTATCGCTCTCTACAACTACCTGAAAGGAGGTTGTAGCAAGATGGGTGTTGGTCTCTTCTCCCATGTAGTTAGCAATAGGACAAGAGGAAATGGGCTGAAGTTGCACCAGGGGAGATTTAGATTGGATATTAGGAAAAATTTCTTCACAGAAAGAGTAGTCAAGCATTGGAAGAGGCTGCCCAGAGAGGTGGTGGAGTCACCATCCCTGGAAGTGTTCAAAAAACGTGTAGACTTGGCACTTTGTGACATGGTTTTGTGGGCATGGTGGTGTTGGGTTGACGGTTGGACTGATGACCTTAGAGGTCCTTTCCAACCCTAATGATTCCATTCTTCTTTTACCTTCATTAAATAATAATCCAGCCACCAAGCCAGGCAACATGAAATTAATTATTACTCTCCCCTTAATTGGTTTAGTGGTGGACTTGGTAGTGTTAGGTTAATGGTTGGACTTGATGATCTTAAAGATCTTTTCCACCCTAAATGATTCTATGGTTCTATGATTATTATGGTATTTCAATATTGATTATGTTCTTTGTGTACAATGCTTAATAATTTTATAAGTGTGCATATTATTTCTGGGAAATTTATTTTGAGTCCTGTTATACGCTGCCAGTCAATTTTTTCCAATATGTTTAGTTCTGAAGAAAATGCAGAAAGAAAACAAACAAACAAAAAATTCACATGGATCTAAAAATCAAGCAATGAAATTACAGCAAGTTTCTTCTTCAACTATAATCAGAAGTAATCAAGATGGGAAAAACAGAGACAAACAGTTCACTTTAACCTTCTGTGAGGATTCGTGGTGCATCAAGTGCTTCTCTGTTCACAAAGCCAATATGGAGCGAAAGACAGCGTGACTGCTGAGAAGAACTTCAGCCTATGGCATGTATCTGCACATCTCTAGATTTGGGTTCTTTCTGATTAGCAAAGTTTGTTTTCTAAACTTTTCAGTCATTTAGGATGTGTGCAACATACCAATCTGTAAAAGTAGACAAGCTCATGCATAACAAAACCAGGTGATAAAAAATTAATAGGTTGCATTCCTCATTACAAATACCGTAGTATCTACTGCAAGATATGAGAAGACAAAATTTCAACTCAGGTTACATATCAAATCCAAAGGGATTTTCTATCTGACAAACTAAAAATGGTTACATAAATCAAATCTAAATTTTCTGTGAATCGGTGAATGTAAATGTTTTTACAGAAAAATGCCTACATATTATTATTCCATAGAATAGTTTCAGCAATTCACATGCTTTTCCCGCGGTTGTAGCACTATATGTAACAGTGAGTTAATGAAACTTCTCATGTTCCGACAGAATAGTTGAATGGAGCTACTGCCATGTCAGTTTAATTGCCCAGACTTGTAAATGTTGTACACCTTGTTATTCAAGCTGCATGTAGCAAGCTACCTGTGAATGAGCAGCTTTGCCAACAGGTATAGTGTAACAGAGATTTAATTGCTTTTGCCTTTGGCATCCTTCACCCACAAGGGATGGCAACTGTTACTTCATTTCAATTATAAGACACAGCAGCTACTTAGTGGTCTTTCACCTGGAAAAGGATCAAGACTGTAAGTGTTAATTAATCAAACTTTTGAAAGTTTCAGCCACTTTTGATTTATTCTCCAGCATCACAAATTCAAAAGTTCTTCTGGAAGAGTCTGCAAGTCTCAGGGTCTGTAGCCACTTTGTGGTTTCTGAAAATTGTTTCAAATCTGCTAGTAATTAGAAGGTTACTGTTGAACTCCCTAGGGAGGTCAGAGGCAAGGAAAGCATTATTGGCTTCTGTTCCATGTCTTTTATCCATTTTTGTGTAAAGTACTAGGTCTTTGCAATTTCCTAAAAATAAATGCTCACAACACAGAGTACCCCTGTGATCTGTAGACTGAATTGGCTGTTAGGTGTCCTGAGCTCATCCTTGGCTGACCAGTCATTTCTCCTACATGTAAGCAGACTGTCAGGATAGTCCCACCATTTAGCCAACATCTTGTAGCAATTATGGCATATGTTCTCCTTATCACTAAGGTCTGTAACCCTGTAGCACTGCATTGCCATTGCTAGTAATGGGCCATAAGCACTGAACTGAGTTTGCAAGGCCTCAGCACTGAGGCTGTCAGTCCTTCTCATATGAACTTTTCTTGACCTGTTTGCAGCTTCCTTTTACTTGGTGTAGCTGTGACAGCAGTTTCTCTAATTGACCATGTATCCATGGCTACTTTGTGCTACTTTTGTTTATCTTCATGTCATACAACTGCAGTTTTATAATAGGTAGCAGCAACAAGCAGTTACTCTGCGCAGAACAAGATATTTACAACCAGCACAAAGACAAAGTGCAGGGAAACACAGCCCTGGTGTGACAGCAGAGGCCTTGACAAGTGGAGCACAGAGATGCACAGGCATGGGATGGTCAAAGATGGAGGTAGGGTGGCCCTGGAGGCCCCGTGGCTATACAGAGGTCAACCACAGTCCCTTACAGAAATGCAAACCTGGACAAAATGGGGTTTCAGGGTGACAAAGTCAACACAGAAATAGTATCTAATGTATGTAAAAGGCACCATATATGGTAAACTTGGATGTAACATGGAGTTGCAGATCAGTGAAGAAGCAGAAAGGTGTGAAAGTGTGTTATCAAACCTATAAAAAATAACCCAAAGTGGATCTTAGATGAAGGAAGAAGCAACAATCAACATCAGCATTATACTCCTACCAGTAAAGGATTCCAGATGCTGAGGACCCCCATAACAACTCCCCCCCCTCCCAGCACCAGCATGAGCCTCCTGACCTCAGGACCCACAGGAGCAGCAGGAAGGTGAGTATAGCTCCAGAAGAAAACACAGAAACATGTGCATGTAACAATTTTAACTGTATTATTTTTCTTTCTCTTTCTGTAACAATTACATCTGGACTAATAATTATTAAACTTAAAATTTCAGTTATACTAACAATAAATTCTTGGCTGTACTTACATACAAGTGTGCTTCCTCTTTGCCCATAAACAAGATTATAAGAGGATGAAATCTTGGCCTCATGGAAAAATATGTAGAAACTATTGCCACTGATTTCATTAGACTCAGAATTTCAATGCATGTCCTTGTGTACAGAGAATGTTACATGATTTTTTTAAAATTTGAAATTATTTGAAGAATTTCACTGCTTTTAACAATCTAATCATTCCTGGATTTAAAAATAAGAGTTTTGTTAAAAGCATAGCTATCCAGAAACATTTTGACAATGTTGTTTGTCTTTTTTTCCATTGAAAACATACTAGTCTCATAGAAACATTTGACTTGGAAAACCTCTCTTGACGAGGATGGAATTTCTGATCAAAAAGAGAAAGAGGGGAAAAAAAGGGGGTAGGAAAGAAACTACTAGCTAATTTGCTGTTCTCTTGTGGATCTCAGTCTGTCTTGGGAGTTATTCTTCAAAAGCAGAGTGAGTCTATAGTGATCAAAACCCTCAGCTAAGACATGGAATATTTGTGTTCGACTTTGTGTCCCCAGACTTTTTCCACTGTGGGACTGGAAAAATGTTTGAAATGTCTAGATTTCATGGGATAAGTAAACTCTTAACTTGAGAGAAAACTAAAAATTAGTCCCATAATATACTACTTAGAGCACGAATACACTGATTATAGCACCTTTTATTTTGAGCTGTCACTACAGTGACATTTAGACTACTCTTTATGAAAAGTTCAGCTCCTTTTCTTCTATGAAAGTCTCCTACCTAATGATAAAAACGTTCCAGCTATATCAATTAGACGAGTTTTAGAAGCAGAGAAGTGTGTTTTCCTCTTATTGCACATGCATTCCCCCCAAAAATCATAAAGATAACTCCACTATCTAGAATGCTGAGAAATAGACTCTCTCTAAAAAAAAAAAAATTTTTTTAAAAAATCAGCTTTTATAAAAGCAATTTCTGAAAAGTTATGAAAAGTTATGAAATGTCCATATCAAAACCTCCTATGCATGTTTGTTCTTCTGCCTTTCTTGCATATTTACTTGAAAACAAGCTCTGGCTTGCACAAAAAGAAGTTTTTAAATAAAGAAATAGAGGTGTAATTTAAAGAGAAATACTGATACTTCTCAGTATCTGCACAGGTCACCATCCATCAGAACATTTAGATCCACATCACACACCTACACCTCCAGAACCACCAGTGTCAGCAAGTTACCATGAGAGGTCTATTACTGAGAGCTCTCTTTCCAGAACAGAGGTAGCTGGCACTTGACATTTTTTTTTCCTTGTGAGGCAGAAGTAAAGTTAAAAGTACTTTACCAACCAAACGATTTGCTGTTTACACTACCCTGTTGCACCAGATATCTCTTTAGGAAAAATACTTCAAAGCATAAAGTTTCTTTTATTAGCTCATGGGGGAAAAAAAAGAAAACAAACCCAAACACAAACAAAACAAACCCACCCACCCCCCCCAAAAAATCCCAAACACAAAACCAACCCCCAAAAAACCCCAACCCATGAAACTCTGAACAGTCTAACCAAATTCTGCTAGGTATCCAATTCTGCTAATGTGTGCTGGTAGTCTATGTCAAATACAACATTTGCATGTATCTTTGAGTATTGCCGTCTATATTACTTTGCCTCTTCCATATTTACTAGGGGTTTAGGAATAAAACTTTGACAGAAAGCTCTGCATTTCTGAACAGAACAAATATTATGAAAGCAATAATAATGTAAACTTTCAGAATTAATATAACTTCTAAAATGACACTGGAGAGAATCGGGTACTAATTCAATCTGCATGTCTGTTCCCAGCTTCCTCAGAGTGACTAGCAAGATCTGTGCATTACACATTTTGTATTACTCTCGTGCACAGTCTGCTCTTCCCTGAAAGCTCTGCTGGCAAAAAGGCAGCAAGAACAGCTATGCAATTGCAATCTGTAGCCCCAGGGCTACAGATAAGCAGTCTGTTAGTAAGGACAAAAGGCTGCCTAGACCACACACTTCAGTTCTTCCTTGGGGTATACAACAGGATTTTATATTTTGCCTAATTACAAACATTGCACACTATACTGTTCCAGAAGATGTATCTGAATGAAAACAGCTTCAAACAGACCTTTACCATATCTCTTAACGATGGGAGCAGGGGACTGACTTTTCTCCCTGTCAGTAGATTTATTTAACAGAGTCATGTGAAGACCTAAACCTTATAAAAGAGCTGTAGAAAGTACTTTTCAGCTGGATATTTTCTCAGAAACCCAGGCAGGGCTGAGATGCATGTACAGAGTGCCACATTCTACTTCTCTTTGCTTTCTGTGGTTTTGAAAACTTAGGCTACTGAATTAAACATTGGATACTCAC
This sequence comes from Pelecanus crispus, assembly GCF_030463565.1. NCBI lineage: Eukaryota > Metazoa > Chordata > Aves > Pelecaniformes > Pelecanidae > Pelecanus > Pelecanus crispus. Next base: position 117,217,627 of record NC_134643.1, on the reverse strand, counting down.
GAGTATGAACAGCAGCAGTACAATTCTACTTACTGTGCCCTTTTACACACTCCTCCAGCAAAAAAACTTTCAACTAATTAGAGAGTTCATTTTATGAGAGCTATGGAGCATTGCTGTGGATGTCTTATTTCAAAGGTCATTTATAGTGCAGATTTTTATTGCAACTTAGAAGAACAGAAAAAGGAAAAAGAAAGTTCCTTTTGTCACTATCAGGGTGTCAAATAAGTTTGTTTAAGAACATATTTGAGTGGCACGTAAAGCAAACAGATACAGAAAAACATCTCACAGCACTAGCCAAAATGATAAATAATTCCTTTCTGTTCTTTTATTTTATTTCAACTTCCAGAAATTTGCTGTTTAAGTGTTTTGCAGAAAATGCTTTCCTCTGTGTTGTAAGTAATTGCAATTCTGGAGGAGAAACAAGAAGGTTGGGGAAAAAAAAAATACGCTTGTTTACTTCAGAGTCCAAAGAAATTGCTCCATTATTTCAATTTGTCACTTTATTTTTTTACATGAGTGTTTTCTATTGAAGTCACAGCTATATAACTTACAGAAATTAGAGTGATGACATATCTTTCTATGATTAATGCTTTTAGCATTTCCTCTTACTGTCAGTGATGTAAAAACACAGCCTATTGACATTTATGCTAACATCCTCTTTAGCATGCCATATAGTAAATTTGATATTACTGATGTCTACTGTCTTCCCATTTTTACGAGGGATGACCAATGTTTGTTATAATCCAGAATTTAGATTAGATTGGGCTCTTCTAAAGATCTACAAGACTAAGATTCCTGACTGATAGCTAGATAAGGAGAGAAAAATAAGTATCCTTCCCTTTTGTGATTTCTGAGTTCGAGAAAAATAATTGGGTAATTCTGAGGACTGTTAGATGGTGCAGTTAAAGTGATATTCTTATCACATAAGAGCTTTCAGAATCTACATTTTCTCCACAGAAGTATTTACAGCCATGATTTCCAGATAGGCTGGATCTTTACAATTCAGTTAAAGTCAAGAGGAGATGGAGGTTTTGGAAAAGCAGGCATAAGCCAAATATGCAGTATCCAGAAGTTTATATCGATGTAATAAAGGCAGCACTAAGCTGGTAAGGAATAAAAATAACTCTTTAGTCTCAGAACTTCAGGCAATATACTCCCATCTCAAAACCTTCTTTCAGCAATACATTACTATATACTAGCTAGGACTACTGTTGACAAGAGTAACTTTGTACCTTACCACATCCAACCTCAACTGTTTTCCTCCAAACTTCTAAACAAATGTGATGGAAAGATCTACTTACATAATTTTTCATTTTTTCAGGCTACATTTTCTCATTGAACAACCTCTACTTTACTTTTGGCTATTGATTTGTTCACTAACTGGGAATCTTTGGAAGTAATATAGCCTTGCAACACAGCCACCACTCCTGGAGAAAGACTGTACAAAGGGGATCAGTTGTTATTTACAAATACTAAGCAAAATTGTGATGATCTGACCGGTTTGTCTTCTATTTGAAATATACAGACTAATTAGAGAAAACTTTTTTCCTACAGCCAGTTCACCTTGAAAAGTAAATAAATTCCTTCTTTAAATTTTATATACCACAGATACCTTTTGTAGGGAGAATATATACTCCATATTTGTGGAAAAAGACACGATTATGAAGCTGAATAATAAAAACGATAGCAATCATAAGACAGACACTTAAAATTATAAATTATTGGCATTAGAATTGTGACTGAAGTTTTGTGTGGAGGGGTTTCTTTGCCTTATCTCCTGCTACAACAGGTTCTCATATACTGGAATCTACTTTTGCAATGTTTAAAATGTTCAAATACAGCTGACATTGTAAATCTTACTGAAACAGTGAAATAAGCTTCTAAGTGGGTGCTAGAATAAAAGGATCATAATTCCTGTTGATTTATGTCTTGCAGTCAATTGATTTTAAGAACTGTCCGAGTTATGATCAGAGCTTATCCTGAACAAAGAGCATTTCTAAGAGCACTTGGTGTGGGTGAATTCCCTAGTAATCAACAAAGGATGCTCCCATGTTATGTAGGGGGAGAAAACATCCACTTACAAGTCTTTCCTTCTACACTTACATTTCTCTTTAAGTGAAATTTGTGGATATTCAATATCTGTGAGGCTTCTTTTTCCTTTAAGCTCACAGACATTAAGGGAAGCAACTGACAGACACAGCCATAGTGTTACATGACTTAGTAAACCTAATGAAGTCCTTTCAAGGACTAAGTAGATGCTGAAGAGGGCATTTCTGGCCCACAGTTTGAACTTTGACAGCTGAATTCCAGTGTATCCCAATTCAAGCCAAATCCTTTTACTACAGGTTTGAAAACAAACAAAAAAAGAAGATATAAATAGCTTCTCCCCCCCTGCCACCAACTTCATTCTATGTACCTTTGGAAATGCAGAATGTTTAGCACACTTCTCTTTGCATGGCAGAATCTAGTTTTTAGACTTGTGTTTCTCATTTTCATTCTGTAGGTTCGTATCTTCAACAACACTTGTTCACAGCTTGTTTGTTAGGAAATTACATCTTCTCAAGCTGTCTTATATAATGAGATTCAGGTTGGAAGGGCCCTCAGGGGGTCCCTGGTCCAACCTCCTGCCCAAAGCTGTGTCAGCTCTGGAGTCAGACCAGGCCACACAGGGCTTTGTCCAGCCAGGTCTTGAAAACCTCCATGGATTTAGACTGCAGAGGCTCCAGATAGAAAATGTACATTTCAGTACACCACAAAATGCAGGTTTGGATACCAGGCGCAACCCAAATGCCAGCAACTACTGGTTCAGAAAGGCTCAAAGAGTGAAAAGGTATATCCCATTAACCAGAATGGACATTTATAAAATTGTAAGATTTAACAGAACTAAGTGAATAGTTGGCAAATTTATGTTCTGGATAAATTAAGCTATAATAACTGATAAATTAACTTTAGAGAAAGTATACAAAAAGCACTGTGTTCTCTATAAAGCTGAGGTGTCTAGCCTTGGATATGTTTTCCAGTGGGATCAAAACCTATTTATGCAGGGCAGATAGACAAAGAGACTGGCAGAAAACTGTCTTTCCATTGCCTTATTTGGATAGGCATTTTTGTTCAAAATACTGTACTTTTGCTTCCAAAGATTCCAGCTCTGGTTTTGTACCAAGTTTAGGATAGAAAAGCAATGGATATGACAGCAATACAGTCGTGATGCTGTCTGGATTTAAATTGTTTTTACATCATCATCATCATCATCATCATCATCATCATGAGACAATGTGTAGTAACTTCTGAAATGATTTCAAAGCACGGTACATTATCTGAGAAGGAAAGCAAAGCAGTGTTCACTGTGCTGTGTGCTGCCATGGCAAGACTGCCTGGGCAGTAAAATGCCTTGTACTGGACAGCCTTAACACAACTTTCCCTTCCTTTCCTCTGACAAGTTCTACTTCTAAAGCATAATGTAATTGTGATTTTCTTTCACTTAACTTTGCCCCTTATTTATATATGCAGTCACCTAAATGGGTCACTCTGTGATTCTTGTTGGTAATTGTGTTTACAGTTCTTCAGAAGCCTTTATAGTATTATGAAATTTTTAGACATGTTTTCCCTTGTGTGTAACATACAAAAGTAACATACAAACACCAGTGTTTGGTTTCAACTAAAAGTGAATGCAAGGAACAGCTGTTTTCAATATAAATTTGTAAGAATGTTGAAATATAACATGAGAATTAACAAAAGCCAAGACAGACTATGCACAGGGTCATGTTGTTTTATTGCAGGCTTGATTCTGATCACAAAGGTCACTGTGAGGGAAACCGGTGGAGCTATGAAGTGAGGGAAACAGCTTTATAGTCACTAACAGGAAGAAGAATGGTTTCCCCTCTCTTTCCACACCCACCCCCCATGAAGTGAATTTTGGATTGGTGACAATCAAACTAAGGAAACCAGGACCTCTTCCCACTAGCTGTGTTGGAACTTCTATCTCATATCAACATATTCAGATTTCCACTGCCAAAAAACACCTTTCAAATCCCAGTGCCAAATCTGTGTTTGTGTACGCTACCAGATAAATAGGAGTATATTTACAGTTTTGGTTGGGTCTTGAAAAAGGTACATTCTTAGATACTTCAACCAGTATATTCTTCTAACCAATTCGGTATATTTGATTTGATGGACTGGAGATCTAGCCCTTTGTTCTCTAAGATATTTCTTATTTTCATCCATAAGCAGGAAAAAAAAAAAAAGTCAGTGTCAATCAAATGGTAATGGTTAAACAAGCTAGTAAATACTGTGGTTTTTACCAGCCAATTTTTAAGAGCAAGCCAAGCAAATTTTTTAGCCTAAATACGCACATAATCAGAGCAGTCTTAAGCATTGCCAATTGAGCTTTCAGTTACCTCATTTCTTGGAGAAAATTTGAACAGCCAGCAGGAAACACCCTAAAACCCCCCAAGTCCAAACAGAAGAAAAGAGCCAACTAAATAAACAACTGACCAATGGAGAATTAAATTGGCAAATCAGAAATGCCAAGAGGAGGAACAAATCGTTAAGCCTTCTGGTCTCCTGGATGCATGTAAAACTAGAATTCAGATCCGAAACTGTTTTCTGCCCTTCAACACATACTACTATTTTTCCTTTCTGTTTAGATACCTGTCTGTCTTACACTTTTCTTTTAAACATACGACTACACTAGAGAAATTCATGGTGTCATCCATTTCAGTCATAACATATTGACTGACTAAGCAGAACTCAGAGCTAGCTACACAGAGACGTTTGTCTTCCTCTTTCCAGTTTGGGGTTTGGGGTTTTTTTTCCAGAATGTTACAGGGAAGAAACAACTTGCAGATGGCAGAAAACTCCCAAACACTCTGAAAAGAAGAAGAAAGAGAGAGGCGGTGGGGTAGCCCTGTATGTTATGGAATGGTTTGATTGTCTAGATCTTAACAATGGTGATGATAGGGTTGAGTGTTTCTGAGTAAGAATCAGGGGGAAGGCCAACAAGACAGATATCATGGTGGGAGTCTGTTATAGACCACCCAACCAGGATGAAGAGGCAAATGAAATATTCTATAAGCAGCTGGCAGAGGTCTCACAATCACCAGCCCTTGTTCTTGTGGGGGTTCCACATTTCCAGATGTCTGCTGGAAATACAATACAGCAGAGAGAAAAAAGTCTAGGAGGTTCCTAGACTGTGTGGAAGATAACTTCCTGACACAGCTGGTGAGTGACCCAACTAGGGAAGGTGCCCTGCTGGACCTGTTGTTTGGAAACAGAGAAGGACTTGTGGGTGATGTGATGGTTGGAGGCCATCTTGGCCATCATGATCATGAAATGACAGACTTTCTGATTCTTGGAGAAATAAGGAGGGGGGTCAGAAGAACTGCTACCTTGGACTTCCAGAGGGCAGACTTTGGCCTGTTTAGGAGCATGGTTGACAGAGTACCTCAGGATGCAGTCCGGAAGGGCAAAGGAGTCCAGGAAGGTTAGACATTCTCCAAAAAGGAAATCTTAAAGGAGCAGGAGCAGGTTGTCTGCATGTGCCAAAAGACAAGCCAGCGGGGTAGAAGACTGGCCTGCTTGAACAGAGAGCTTTTGCTGGGACTCAGGATAAAAAGTGTTTACGACCTTTGAAAGAAGGGGCAGGCAACTCAGGAGGACTACAAGGATGTCATGAGGTTATGTGGGAGAAAATTAGAAGGGCCAAAGTCCAACTAGAACATAATCTGGCCATGGCCATGAAAGACAATAAAAAATGTTTCTATAAATTGATTAGCAACAAAAAGAGGGCTAAGGAAAATTTCCATCTTTTATTGGATGCAGGAGGAAGCACAGTGACAAAGAATGAGGAAAAGTCTGAGGTACTTAATGCCTTCTTTGCTTCAGTCTTTAATGGTCAGACCAGCTGTTCTCAGAGTACCCAGCCCCCTGAGCTGAAAGACAGGGACAGGGAGCAGAATGAAGCCCCCATAATCCAAGGGGAAATGGTTAGCGACCTGCCACACCATTTAGACACATGCAGGTCTGTGGTCTGGACAGGATCTACCTAAGGGTACTGAGGGAGCTAGCAGAAGTGCTCACCAAGCCACTTCCAATCATCTATCAGCAGTCCTAGCTAATCAGGGAGGTCCCAGTTGACTGGAGGTTAGCAAATGTGAGGCCCACCTACAAGAAGGGCCGGAAGGAGGATCTGGGAAACTACAGGCCTGTCAGTCTGACCTCAGTGCTGGGGAAGGTTATGGAGCAGATCATCTTGAGTGCCATACATGGCATGTACAGGACAACCAGGTGATCAGGTCCAGTCAGCATGGGTTTATGAAAGGCAGGTCCTGCTTGACCAACCTGATCTCCTTCTATGACCTGGTGACCTGCTTAGTGGATGAGGGAAAGGATGTGGATGTTATTTACTTGGACTTTAATAAAGCCTTTGACACCATTTCCCACAGCATTCTCCTAGGGAAGGTGGCTGCTCATGGCTTAGGGAGGTGGACTCTTTGCTGGGTAAAAAACTGGCTGAATGGCTGACCCCAAAGAGTGGCGCTGAATGTAGCTAAATCTAGTTGGCGGCCAATTACACGTGGTGTTCCCCAGGGCTCAGTATTGGGGCCAGTCTTGTTTAATATCTTTACCAACAATCTGGATGAGGGAATTGAGTGTGCCCTCAGTAAGTTTGCACATGACACCAAATTGGGTGGGAGTGTCGATCTGCTTGAAGGTAGGAAGGCTCTACAGAGGTATCTGGACAGGCTGGATTGATGGGCTGAGGCCAACTGTATGAGGTTCAACACGGCCAAGTGACATGTCCTGCACTTGGGTCACAACAACCCCATGCAACGCTACAGGCTTGGGGAAGAGTGGCTGGAAAGCTGCCTGGCTGAAAAGGACCTGGGGATTGTTTGACACCTGGCTGAACATGAGCCAGCAGTGTGCCCAGGTGGCCAAGGCGGCCAACAGCATCCTGGCATGTATCAGGAATAGTGTGGCCAGCAGGAGCAGGGAAGTGATTGTTCCCCTGTACTCGGCGCTGGTGAGGCCGCACCTGAAATACTGTGTTCAGTTTTGGGGCCCTCACTACAAGAAAGACACAAGGTGCTGGAGCGTGTCCAGAGAAGGTCAGTGAAGCTGGTGAAGGGTCTGGAGCACAGGCCTTATGAGGAGCGGCTGAGGGAACTGGGACTGTTTAGTCTGGAGAAGAGGAGGCTGAGGGGAGACCTTATCGCTCTCTACAACTACCTGAAAGGAGGTTGTAGTGAGGCGGGTGTTGTCTCTTCTCCCAAGTAACAAGTGATAGAACAAGAAGAAACGACCTCAAGTTGCACCAGGGGAGGTTTAGAATGGATATTAGGAAAACTCTTCACAGAAATTGTTGTCATTACTGGAATAGGCTGCCCAGGGAACTGGTTGAGTCACCATCCCCGGAGGTGTTTAGAAGTCATGTAGATGTGGTGCTTAAGGACATGGTTTAGTAGTGGACTTGGCACTGTTAGGTTTATGGTTGGACTTGATGATCTTAAAGGTCTTTTCCAACCTAAATGAGTCTATGATTCTATGATTCTAAATATTTTTCATTCATAACTTGAGTTTGATTGGGCTCCATGCTGCTTTTTGTGCATGAGACACAAAGAGAAGGCATGAACCACGCATTTACTGTGGTGCTTTCTATAAGATGGGCACAAAACAGGATGAGGGTTAATTTCATACATTATAGTATATGCTGCTGAACTCACCAGCTTTTTCAGTGGCATGTAGGAAACAGCAGACCTGGATCCTCAATTATTTACTATTTGCATGCTGGGTTATTCTTCATTAAAAATTAAGCAAACAGAAGCAAATTTCATGAAAAGTTCTGATGTTTACTAACAGCGGGGTGGTGCACATATTAAAATGCTAACAAATATTTGAAAGAATATTCAAAACAAAACATTGCTTTTTTGGTAATAATGTATTCTAGTTTAAGTTTATTCTTACATAGGCTATACTTGATAATCTGCTCTGTAGACTAAGAAAACATTAAAACAAGAGAATAAATTAAACCAGAGCAGGATGGAGTCATTGGCAGTTGTTACAAGAATATACGAAGTATGGCTGAAAATTTTATGATCTTTTTAGTTTTTAAAGAAAATTAAAGTAAACCAGCATACATCTATGCATTAAGATCTTGTATATGCAAGGAATTACATTAATTCAAAATTCAAGTCTGGTGATATGTCACATTGACATATCTATTTCACAAATAAATGGAGAAATGCCATACTACCAATGACAAAACAGTGGTTAAACTAGGACACTAATCTTACTCATGTTTAACCCAATATTGTCAACATTTATTTCCTATGTTAAAAAAAAAAAAATCCTCAGACATTCTACTGTGCTTAATTTATTTTTAAATACAGACTTTTTTCCCATTTCAGAGTTATTTAAAAGTATCTATTCAATTTTGGTAAGTGTTATCTATTTTACATAAAGACATAGGAAAAAGGAGAAGAAAAGAAAAGAAAAGAAAAGCAGGCAGTGGGAAAAAGGTGAAAGAAGGCACCAGGAAAAAAAAATAAAATCCATAATAAACTGAAGATAAATTTCAGATATACTTATACTTCACTGTATAGCTTCTGAGGCAATAAAGAATTTATTTCAAAAGCAGTTTCTCCACTACTTGTGATATTAATCAATTCCTTTCATTTTCCATTACATCAGAATTATTAACTTAGCCCCTACTAAACCATATGATAGTTTCCCTAGGAAATGTAGCTGAGGCACTGAGTGTGATCTGAGAATTGGGTTCTCTTTGTTATTCCTCCCCCAGAGAGTTTTACAGCATAAGGCTTAACCTTATAATGGGACAAGTTTTGGCATCTCTTGAAGCATTTGCCACTCTCAGATCTAAGCCACATCATTTTGGCCCTGAAAATAATCATCACAAGGTCCCTAGGGATGTAGAAATAGGCAACTAATATGGAAATAGAGCCTCTCTTTCAGGTGCCTGTACTGACATTAGTCCCTGCTGTGCTGCCAGAGTGGGGGACAGGCGGAACAGAGAGACGCTACCTCCATACCTCCCCTAGGAGCACTTGCAATCTGGCCTCCAAAACATATTTTCAATTTGCTCAGTTGCATTTCCAATTTTATTTCCAACTGTCCCACAAAAAGTGCTTTTCACTTAATTGCCTCCCTAACTCTGCACCTTACCACTGCTCTTCACTTTTGACATGGGACATCTCAATTGGAAAAACAGTATTTAAGGCTATTAAAGTGACATGTTACTTACAGTTCAATGCTAGTATCACTTTTATGCCTTGCATGCTTATATCTCTGTTCCTCTCTAATAGAAATTTAATCATGGAATTTATATAAATTCAAATATAAATTCAAACTTTGGGAAAAAAAGAATCTCTAGGGTAATCTAACAGCAAACACCATCTGCTATTCTTCTGAGCTGAGAATGATGAAACATATTCCTGAAATTTCATGATTGTATGGTGTCCATAGATAATTATACAAAGAAAATTTCACGTGACATATGATAGGAGTACTTTAACAATATCACTAGTACCAAAGGGAAAAAAAAAAAATCTCTCAAATATGCCAAATTTTCAGAACAATATTTTAATCTTATTAGAAATACCCCTTTAATTTGAAGCAACTGCTCCCTGCTATCTTTCTATCTCTAACTTTTTTTTTTTTAAGCCATTATTTTAAAAAAGACTAAAAAGCCTGTATTTTTCTAAATGTATTTCTATATCCAGGTCCCCTAACTGTACAAACGGGATAAATTTATGTACAGGTATACTCCTGGCCTGCTCTTGAATGCACAGTTATGCATTTTTATATGCGTACAACTTCCATAAGCATTCATTTTCTGGCACTTGTCTGTGAACATTCAAAGCATATACCTATCGCACTTGTTTAAAACTTTTCATTTGCTTAAATGATCTACCAAGGGTGCTTTACCTAATTTGCCCTTTCTCAGACTGCAAGCACTTCTGTTAGAATGTTTCTTTTCTTTCTTTTTTTTTAAATCCATGAGGGAAGGCTAGGAGATAAAAACGTGGAAATAAAAAGGCTCCAAAACCTGACATTAAATAAAAGTTGTTTTTACATTTAAAAATAAAAATCAAAGTATTTTTATTCAGATATTAACTCAGTTGCATGACTATGACATTGTTGCCTTATATACAATGAATCTACTTGACTTTACCAATTAAGACATGTCGTAGACTCACAGAATCACAGAGCGGTTGAGGCTGGAAAGTGAGTTCTGGAGGTCACCTGGTTCATCCCCTCTGCTCAAGTAGGACCATCTAGAACCAATTACCCAGGATGCTGTCCAGATGGCATCTGAATATCACCAAGGATGGAGACTCTACAACCTCACTGGGCAACCTGTTCCAGTGCTCAGTCACAATCACAGGAAAAAAGTGTTTCCTGACGTTCATATGGAACCTCTTGTGTTTCATTTTGTGCCCATTGTCTCTTGTCCTTCCACTGGGGCACCAATGAAAACAACCTGGCTCTGTCCTCTTTGCACCCTCCCTTCAGGTATTTATATACATTAATGAGACCCACCCTAAACCTTCTTTTCTCCAGACTAAGCAGTCCCAACTCTCTCAGCCTTTCCTCATATGGGAGATGCTGTAGTCCCTTAATCATCTTTGTGGCTTTTAAAAACTCATGAGGACCATCTAAGGGCTAAACAGCGTTCAGCAGCCTCTCCATGATGTCCTCTCTGAGATCCTGGCAAGCAGCAAACTTTCCTGGACAGCAGGTTGTGTCAGCAGACAGTGACCTCCATCCCCCACAGCAGGGAGTCTCCCCCTGCAATCCCTCACTTCTTGCCCATTCTGCAGCTGTGGGGCTCAGGCCCAGCCAGCTTGGGTACTTTCTACTGCTGAATCAAGCATATAGCAGACGTATGTATTTCATGTGAACCGACATTCTAGTCATAAGACAGAGATAAATCTCTGTCAGTTGACTGGGGAGTACACATCCAGCTATATGTCAAACCCTCAGGAAAGACAACTAAAACTCATGGGAGCAATACATCCTAATGACTGCCAATGTCTATAAGACCCTTGGAGAGATGACAAGAAGGAATTGGTAGCAATTTGGAGGATTGATCTGTATGCAGCTGCTGGACTTTAGGTTAAGCTACACAGCATAAGTAAGAAAAATCTTTCCTGCATATGTAGTTTCACGTAGTGTTTGATAGTTGAGCAAAATATCTGTATCAATTTAGAAACAATATATCTACATTGCAGACAACCGTTTGCTGTTTAAAATCTTATTAGTTTATCTTCACACTTTCTGTTAAACTTATAAATCTTTGACCCCATATTATAGCCTGTTTCTAAATAACAGTAGCTTCTAGAAACATTCCAGCATCAAATAGCGCATAATAACGGAGTAATACGTACACTCAAAGAAGGCAAAGTAGCACATTTACCCAGAAAGATCAGTCTTGCTGTTTGCATAAAGTCATAGTGGATCTAGTGTTGTGTATTCTGTAAATTGTTTGGAGCATAGATATGAATATTGCCTCAAAGTGTTCTAGGAATCCCTGCCAGATAATACTCCTAGGGAGGGACCACAGCATTTACCAATGCTAACGTTTTTAAAGAATGGGCCAAGGGGTGAATTGTCTGGACTTGTGAACATTGTGAAGTTGTGCACATGTAGATGGAGCTATACACAGGGAAAAAGAGGGGGGGAAAAGGTGAAATAGAGACAATAACAGACAATAAGGTAGTTATAGATTTGAGTACAGGAAGGCAAACAAAATACAAATATATATATATGAGCTATATGATATATTTGGTTACATGCAGATATAATATCATGCCATAGATCATTTGCATGAATAATCTTTTAAGAGATAATTGAAACAATTGTTGAAGATTAACAACAAAAAGAAAAATAAATGAGGATCGGAACAGCAAAAGAGTCTGTGCTTTTAAATATTCAGGGATCCTTGCAGAGTTGGATATTATCATCAATTAAAAATATATATATGTCTTCTTCTATATTTAATTTATCAATATTTCCCTTACAAAATCAAGACAAGGTTTGGAAGATCACAGATGTTTAAGATCTTATCTAGATAGAGATCTAATTTTTCATCAACCCTTGGATGTTTTTCCAAATTTTAATAGTCTGTGATCATACAGCACAATCCCTACTTTGAGTTAACTGACCAGCTGGTGCAAATTCTCAAATGGGCTTTTAAAATGTATTAAGTTCTATCTGTTATTTCAGTATGAGTAAGGATCATGCATAGCTTTTGTACTAGGTTGGCAGTCTTCCAACTACTTTCCTGCATTGTCTATATTATTGCAGAATTTTATATTGTAACACTTCTGCTCTGGAGTTGACTGGACAAAGCTGATTGTGGACCATTTGCCTTTGCACCTTCGAAGAGACACATACCTTAATCCTTAATAACATAATATGCACTGGGAAGAGAAAAGTACACACTTGCATAACAACAGCCACTACGGTAGAAAAGCCTACGACAGCAAATCTGGGGAAATGTACATTCTCTAGACTGTACGCAATGTAGCAAAGGCAAGAATCTCAGGCAGACTTATGTCCTGGGTTTTTTTTTTTCTTATTTTTCTCTGACAGCACTCCAGATAGCTGCACTATAGGGAGGAGCTGGATATTACAACCTTTTTCCAGAGGCCATCAGTGAACTTTCTGCAAGATAGCACTTAGAGTGGGTGCTGGCATGGTCCCAGTGTTTTAAGCAGATCTTTCATTCACCGTTGCGTAGAGTGGCAATTGGGAGACTGTTAGCAGATAGCCAAGATGGCTATAGCCCTTTGTTATGGGAAAGTCGGCTGGAAATGAGTTTGCTTTATTGGTATTTAACTACAGATAAAATTAAGGCATTTGTAAGCTCTCTCTCTCTATATATATATAAAAACCAGGGGTGATATCTGGAAACAACTAAGACCTCAAACTCTGAATGCTCTGTCTATATGCTAAAAGTGACAAACATGTGAAGGGACATTAGTCCTAGCATAGAACTGAGCATCCTGAGCTTTTGACAGTTCTGTATGGTTCAGCAGGCCAGTGTCCACTCCCAATATATCAATTTCTGCCCCATTGTGGTGGGTTGACCTTGGTTGGCCACCAGGTGCCAGCTAAGTGCTCTATCACTCTCCTTCCTTAGCAGGGCAGAGGAAGAAAATAGAAAAGTTTGAAGGTTGACCTAAGGACAGGGACATTACTTACCAATTCCTGGCATGGGCAAAACAGACTTGACTTTGGGGAAATTAATTTATTGTATTGCCAATTAATAACAGAGTAGGATAGTGAGAAATAAAAACAAAACTAAACCCACCTTCTCCCCACCCCCTTCCTAGGCTCATCTGTACTCCCTACTCTTCTTCCTCCTCCCTCCCAAGTGGCACAGGGGGATGGCGAATGGGAGCTGCGGTCAGTTCATAGCACTTCATCTGTCGATCCTTCCTCCTCATGCTCTTCCCCTGCTCCAGAGTGGGGTCCTTATAACAGGATACAGTCCTTCACAAACTTCTCCAATCTGGGTGCTTTCCACAGGCTGCAGTTCTTTAAGAAATTTAGCTCAGTTGGTTAGAGCGTGGTGCTAATAACACCAAGGTCATGGGTTCAATCCCTGCTCACTGCAGGGGGGTTGGGCTAGATGATCTCTCAAGGTCCCTTCCAACCCAAAGCATTCTATGATTCTATGAAATGCTGCAGTATGGGAGAATATTTCCAGTAGGGAAATACATACTTCACCATGGTGTCCTCCACAGGCTGCAGGGGAATCTCTGTTCCAGCCCCTGGAGAACCTCCTCCCCCTCCTTCTTCACTGACCTTGGTGTCTGCAGGGTTGTTTTTCTCAGGTATTCTCAATCCTCTCATCTGACTGCTGTGCAGCATTTTTTACCCTTTCCTAAAAGCATTATCACAGAGGGGCCACCAGCGTCACTGATGGGCTCAGCTTTGGCCAGCAGCGTGTTTGTCTTGGAGACAGCTGGTACTGTCTCTGTCAGACATGGGGGAAGCTTCTGGTGTCTTCTCACAGAAGCCACCCCACAGCCCCTGCCCAAACCTTGTCATGTAAAAACAATACACCTTATTATATAGGTTTATTTTAAGGTTTCTCCTTATGTTGTCAACTTCCTCTGGCCGCTTTTCTTCAGTGTCAAACCTGGGTTTAGCTGGTTACAACTAAGAAAAGGCTTTCATGTAAAAATTCCTTGCTATATAATACAGCAAAAATAAAGCAATATAAAAGTTACTTGTCCCGGTTTCGGCTGGAATAGAATTAATTTTCTTCCTAGTAGCTGGTGTAGTGCTGTGTTTTGGATTTAGTAGGAGAATAATGCTGATAACACACTGATGGTTTATTTGTTGCTAAGTACTGCTTATGCTAGGCAAGGACTTTGCAGCTTCCCATGCTCTGCCAGGTGCACAAGAAGCTGGGAGTGGTCACAGCCAAGACAGCTGACCCAAATTGTCCAAAAGGATATTCCATATCTTTTGACATCACGCTCGGTGTACAAAGCTGGGGTGGAGTTGGACAGGGTGCAGAGATTGCTGCTTGGAGGTGGTCTGGGTGTTGGTTGTCTGGTGTTGAGCAGTTGCATCATTTGTTTTTCCTGGGTTTTGTTCCTCTTTTTTTTTTCCTTTTCACCATTTTATTATTATTATTATTATTATTATTATTATTATTATTATTATTATTATTATCATCATCATCATCATCATCATCATCATCATCATCATTGTTACTGTTTTTTATTTTTATTTTATTTCAATTATTAAACTGTTCTTATCTCAGCCCATGAGTTTTCTTACTTTTGCCCTTCCAATTCTCTCCACTATCCCACTGCAGGGGGAGGGTGAGCAAGCAGTTGTGTGGTGCTTAGTTGCCAGCTGGGATTAAACCATGGTATTACTTTAGCTCACTGTGTATTCTCAGAAATTCTTATTCTCATTCTTGACTTTTCTCATTCTTTGGTTCAGTGCTACTCTCAGGCAGAGAAACACCAATACATCAAGGTTCTCAGATACTTGCCTGACTTATAACAGTTTATTAAGATGACTAGCTCCTAAGATACAGGACTGTCACTGGAAAACTTTTGTGGTACACCTTCTGTGGTCATATAAAACAAGACTTCAGACACAGAAATGATCCATTGTTGTCTGAATATAATGAAACAGTGACATTTCATACTCCCTTATGAATCTTGGGATCCTGGAGATCCAATAGCATTGTAGGGCATACCATGACCTTGGTGCTACTTCTCTGTTCTTTGAATGCATGAACAACTCCCTCCTTTCAGTTGCTTGTATCACATCTCTGATGGAAGCACTTCCCAGTCCAGTGCAGAAGGAATGCAAACTACTAAACCTATTAAAGGTCTTTTCCAACCTAAATGGTTCTATGACTCTATTTTCTAATTCTGTCCCACTTTTCCTTATCTCATAACTTCTACCCATAAACTATGATTTCTGACCACCCTTTATTCTAACCAGTGACTTACAAAGTCAGTTGTGGTGAGACTGTATGAGTGGCACACAAGAAACTCCCAAATTTTCTCTAATAAAGACAAAAAAAAAAAAAAAAGGGGGACACCCTCCCCACCCCCCCCACCCCCCATTACTTGAAATAAGTGCTCAGATGCCCAGAAAATTAGGTAACAGATGACTTACCTTCCGGAAGATAATGAGAAGACATTATGGAAGAAATGAAATGTTTAATCAATGTTCCCATGGAAACTGAAATAGATGCATTAACAACTTTTAAAATTTCATCAACATTTCTAAGAACATAAAGTTGAATCCTGCTGACAGCCAAGGCCAAAAACCTCCTGGGCTAGTTGGAATAGTGTTCAGTCAGCCTCACTGATCAACCTCCCAGTCTATGCCTAAGAAGAAAGGAGGAACCTTGCTGTGAGGCAAGAGACAGACAGTGATAAGGGAGAAGGACAGGGAGTATGCAAAAGCAGGCCCAAGACAATAATTTTGCTGGAGATTGTGCTAAAGAAATGTTTTTACAAGCATCACAACTGCCAGTATTTTCAGAACCCAGCTATATCCTTCATCCCACAGTGAATTTTGCTTTCTGAAAGCAACAGCACCTTCCACAAGCTTTTGCCCAGAAGCCTGGTTCATAACCCAGGATGAGGAGAAGGATGAGTTCTGATAATCCCACCCTGTTCTTCAGGCATGACATGTCCACTAGGCATGGAATAATTACTGTAGATGTAAGTCTTCATCTTCCTGTAGTTCAAGATGTAATCTTGTATCTGTGTCTCTCACTGCTATAAAATTTGAACAACTTTTTTTATAGTGTGTCAATCCCAAGTTTGGCTTGCTTTGCCTTTTCTTGTTCTGACTGACAGTTTGTGCGTCTAATATCATTAGTACCTCTACTGTTTTCTAAAATGGTAATTTTCCTAAGAGGCGAGTGAAGTTTCATCAGAAATTTTTCACATGTTGCCACAGAGAATTAAAAAAAAAAGTAACTGAAATTGTGTAATGATTTAAGAGGAAATGTTTAACATGACAAGATCTCTGCAGCTAATGTACAGTATAATATGCCACACCATGCAAAATACAGTAAGCTCTTATACCACAAGGTAAACATTGCTCAACATTTTCATGGCCATTAGATATTTCCATTTCTTTCTCAGTTTTCCAAATATATCCTGCTGTGATTTTAGAGCTACTTTGGCTATAGCAAAATAGGCCTTTCATCTAGCCAAATGTTCAGTAAAGGATTTTATTAACCAAGGAAGCCAAGAAAAACTGAATCAGACAGAACAAGACTAAGCTCAGTAACCCTTTTATTCAGAAACCACTGAACACTAAGTACCAATTTTTCATTAGCAAAAACAGCTGTTAGTTTCTGAAAACCCTCTACTTAAGATTTTCCTTGAGTCCATATTATATTCTTGTCAGTGAATCTGTGACAGTAGTGAATCCATAGTAATCAACGTAGCCTTGATGTATGCTGAAGAAATAGGTTTCACAGACTACAAAACTAGAGAATTGTCATTCAAGTTCCCAAAGGTGTCCTCACTATAATCCAAGGACTATGAATTTGTAAAGTTATCAATAAATACCTGAAGACATTCTTTTCATTCTTGTGCTTTTTTTATGTTCCTTAAAACTTGGTCTATCCAGAAACTTCTTCAAGCACAGCATCAAAACCACACTCCTGCACCTCCCCTACCTGCTCAACAATCCCACTTAAGCAAAGCAGCACAGATACCTCCTGTCCTGGTTTTGACTGGGTTTTGAGGCACACATTGGAATTCCCCAGGCTCCTGTATCACCCACCAAGTGCACCCAGGTCCTTGAGCAAAAGCAATCCCACCAATGGGTTTGCCTTTGTCCAAGGCAAGAACAACCCAGACTGTCTTCCCCAACATTATTTTATGTGCACTACAGGGACTTTATCCCCTTCTACAGTACATAAAAGTTATGACTGGGCAGCGCCAGCTCGATTGGCAGATCCCCTAGTGTTGACTAATCAGGTGGCTTTTGCTAAATGTGTATCCCAATGTTTGAATGACCCACCACCCATTGCTCTCAGGGTAGTCTTTAACAATCCATTATATCATTTGATTTTGCCTGAGGCTGGTGCATGATAGGGGATGTGATATACCCACTCAATGCTGTGCTCTTTGGCCCAGGTGTCTATGAGGTTGTTTCAGAAACGAGTCCTGTTCTCCGACTCAATTCTTTCTGGAGTGCCAGGTCACCACAGGACTTGCTTTTCAAGGCCCACAATAGTGTTCCAGGCAGTGGCATGGGGCACGGGATATGTTTCCAGCCACCCGGTGGTGGCTTCCACCATGGTGAGCACATAGCCCTTGCCTTGGCGGTTTTGTGGGAGTGTGATATAATCAATCTGCCAGGCCTCCCCACATTTATACTTCAGCCACTGCCCTCCATACCAGAGAGGCTTCAACTGCTTGGCTTGCTTGATTGCAGTGCATGTTTCACATTCATGAATAACCTGTGCAATACTGTCCATAGTTAAGTCCACCCCTCGATCATGAACCCATCTATATGTTGCACCTGTTCCTTGACAGCCTGAGGTGTCATGGGCCCACTGAGCTATAAATAATTCACCCTTATGTTGCTGTCCAGATCCACCTGAGCCACTTCAATCTTAGCAGCCTGATCCACCTGCTGGTTGTTTTGATGTTCTTCAGTGGCCCAACTCTTGGATACATGAGCATCTACGTGACCGTGACCGACTTTTACAACCAGGTTCTCTACCCGGGCAGCAATATCTTGTCACAATGCGGCAGCCCAGGTGGGTTTGCCTCTGCGCTGCCAGTTGCTTTGCTTCCATTGCTGCAATCACCCCCACAGGGCATTTGCCACCATACATACGTCAGTATGGAGATAAAGGACTGGCCACTTTTCTCTTTCAGCAATATCTAAAGCCAGCTGGATGGCTTTCACCTCTGCAAACTGACTCAACTCCCCTTCTCCTTCAGCAGTTTCTGCAACTTGTCATATAGGACTCCATACAGCAGCTTTCCACCTCCGATGTTGTCCCACAAGACGAAAGGACCCATCAGTGAACAGGACAAATTGCTTCTCATTTTCTGGCAGTTTAGTATTAGTGGGGCCTCTTCAGCATGCGTCACCTCCTCCTCTGGTGACATTCTGAAATCTTTGCCTTCTGGCCAGTCCATGATCACTTCTAAGATTCCTGGGTGACTGGGGTTTCCTATTTGAGCCCGTTGTGTGATTAGTGCAACCCATTTACTCCACATAGCATCGGTTGCATGATGTGTAGAAGGGATCTTCCCTTTGAACATACAGCCAAGCACTGGCAGTCAGGGTGCCAGCAGGAGCTGTGCTTTGGTACCAACTACTTCCGAAGCAGCTCAAACCCCTTCCTATGCTGCCAATATCTCTTTCTCAGTTGGAGTATAGCGGACCTTGGATCCTCTGTATCCCCGTCTCCAAAACCCTAGGGGTCAACCTCAAATCTCCCCTGGTGCTTTCTGCCAGAGGCTCCAGGTAGGGTCATTCTCCCCAGCTGCAGTGTAGAGCACATTTTTAATATCCTGCCCTGCACAGACTGGCCCAAGGGCTACTGCATGAACTACCTCCCGTTTAATTTGTTCAAAGGCTTGTTGTTGCTCAGGGCCCCATTTGAAATCGTTCTTCTTCCGGGTCACCTGATAACGAGGGCTTATGATCAGACTGTAATTTGGAATATGCATTCTCCAAAAACCCACAATGCCTAAGGAAGCTTGTGTTTCCTTTTTGCTAGTTTATTTTGTTGATCATATCCTTTGGGATCTGATGACATCCATCTTGCCATTTTGTGGTGGACAAAAGGGACAACTGGGTTTATTGGACTGTGTGGATTCGATGGCCTGGCACATCACACCCACAGGAGTATAGGGCTCTAGTGGACACCAGTGCACAGCATACCCTAATGCCATCAAGCTATACAGGGGCAGAACCCATCTGTATTTCTGGAGTGACAGGGGGATCCCAACAGCTCACTGTATTGGAGGCCGAAGTGAGTGTAACTGGGAATGAGTGGCAGAAGCACCCCGCTGTGACTGGCCCAGAGGCTGCGTGCATCCTTGGCATAGATTACCTTGGGAGAGGGTATTTCAAGGACCCAAAAGGGTACCAGTGGGCTTTTTGGTGTAGCTGCCTTGGAGGCAGCCACAGCCAGAATAGTTGATCCAAACTGACCAAAGGGCTATTCCATATCATATGAAGTCATGCTCAGTATAGAAACCGGGGGGAATTGGCTGGGGAGCCGCGATTGCTGCTCGGGAACTGTCTGGGTATCAGTCGGCAGGTGGTGAGCAATTGCATTGTGCATCACTTGCTTTGTTTATTATTATTACTGTTCTTATTATATTGTTATTATTACTACTACTATTTTACTCTATTTTATTTCAATAATTAAACTGCTCTTATCTCAACCCAGGAGTGTTTCTCACTCTTAGTCCTCTGATTCTCTCCCCCATCGCCCTGGGGCAGGGGGAGTGAGCGAGCGGCTGCGTGGTGCTTAGTTGCTGGCTGGGGCTAAACCATGACAGCCTGGCAGGGCATGGGGAGCTGAAAGTCCTTGACTTAGTGTAAGCAGTACTTAGCAGCAACTAAAACATCAGTGCATTATCAACATTATTCTCGTACTAAATCCAAAACACAGCACTATACCATTCCTGGTAAGGACGAAAATTAACTCTATCCCAGCTGAATCCAGGACACCTTCCTAGGCATTTCTGCCCACACAGTCGGATGCCTTCTTGCTAGCAACTCCACCCTCCACCCCAGCATATGCAGCCTGCAGTTCGTGGTGGCCCCAAGATCCTTTTATGCAGTGTTGCTTTCTGTATGATTACACCTGTTTTCCTCATTGCCACTTGATTCATATAATTATTTACACACGCCACATCATTTTTACCTGCCTCAAAGTAGCCAGGCTTCCCTGTAGAGGTCAGCAGCACAGCTATCTTGATTACTCTTACTGGACCAGCCAGGAGGCCCTAAAATAATAGATGCCTACTCTCTTATCTTTAGTCTAAACAGCTGTTTTTCCAGAGTTATATGACACTGCTCAACTAGTTCCTGTAAGGTCCTCCAACCAACTCTGATGTCACCAGTTTGAATTAGCAAAGCGTGGAGAGGGAGGAGGAAGAGGATACTGAAAAACTAGTCTAGATTAGCTACTATACTAAGGTTTTTTGGTTTGTTTTTTTCACTTTTGGCCTCAGAATATGTGGTTGCTATTAAAGAGAGCTGCTGATGTGCAATGACCAGTGATAACTTCAGAATTTTAGGGTGGCAAAAGTCACTTTCTAAAAAAGTCACTAGAAAAAGTAACTTTTTTCACCCTGCTGTGGTGATTCAGTCATCTGCAGTCAAGCTGAAATTTGTATTTAGTAGATATACAAATGCTTGTATAGGTTTATTTTAAGTTACCTGCACATATTTTGCAGTCAGTCTGATAGAATGCATCACTGGAGACCTTGAAACTGTCCGAAGTTCATCACTGATAATCTGGATGATGGTGTAGAGACTCTACCCACAGCCTAGGTGATACCAGCCTGGAAGGAGTGCCTTCTGAAACAATCCACTGGGATATTTAAAAAAGAAAATCTGTTTATCAGAGTGTGATAAAATTGCAAAAACTCTCATAGGGAGAAGGGTCTCTACAGACAAGATTCCTCAGACTTCAGCTGAAGGCAAGCATAGAGGTGCCTGTGTTGACAGAGAAAAATAATTAATCTGCACATCTAGAAAACAACTGAAGAATCAAACAACCCAGTAGCAGATGTTTTAGGAAGACAGAGGCCACTGAAGTCACCAAGTAGCAAGGTCTCAAATCCTTTTAAGTACCCTAAGCTTATTAGTGGCATAACAAGGCTAAAGACAGTACATGCACACATCACCAGCAGCACAGCAGCATGAAAGCAAGAACAAACGCTTATACTTTTTATTCTGTTATTGAGCTCTGCATGGCATCATGGCTGGCCAAGATGTCCACTGCCTTCTGCATAGATCGGATCAGAAATTTTCTAATAAAGTAATTGAGTTAACCTAGACCAATTTGTCAAAGATTAAATGTTTTGCAAAAAAAATGTTGTGCTGCATTCAATTAGAAGGTGACTACCACCATTGTGACTCCAACTCTACTCCATCAATACTGTTGGAACAGCACAATGGCAGTTTAAAAACATTGCCAACACAAATAAATTAATTAAATGACACAGGAGGAAAAAAAAAAATTAAAAATCTTAGACTAGATTCCAGCATCTGAAACATCCCAGTCTAAACCATTAATAAGTCTTGGAATGCAAATAATCCAACAGAAATGCAGTATATCAGGGTGGCGTGTCTTTTGGGGGCGGGGGGGGGGAGGAGCACAACTTACTAACTTTAGTAATAAATAACTACTTGTAAAAATGAGGTTGGTGTGTGAAAACAATGTTAAACAAATACCTGCATGGAGTAAGTGTAAGTGTTGCTACATCTTTGCACATTTTTAATTATGATATACCAACAGGGAAATCTAAAGGCCAGCACCTCACAGGATATTTCCCCGACAAAATTCTTGTAAACCTAGAAAAGCAAAATTTTTCATCAACTCTGATAATCTACCATGAATAATAAGGCAGAAATAACAATTCGGCTTTTTTTGAGGTCTGTGTATTTTGCAGTTATCCTTTCAGATATTAGATTTCTCTAAGTAAAGGCCTTGCTGAGAGTCTGCTGAGGTCAACAGACATTGACCTGGATTTTTGATCCTGTCCTAAAGCAGCTCCTAATTTCATCACAAGGCTGTAAAGAATTAATGCTGATTGCTTGAACCGGTACAATTCTGGTTCTGCATAAGATTATGCTCCTGTAAGAATAGCTTTTACAGTAAACATAATTAACTAGCTTCACTTAAAAAATACAGGATTTGAAGCTTCTGATATTTTATCAGGGGCTTTGAATAACTTCCATAATTTGAAGTCATCCTCTCCAAATGAAAGTATACCAAGAGATCAGAAAGATTTTGCTTTCACCTTTATGATGGATTGCACCTTACCTGGAAAAACTCTTATAATACAATTTCACCTTATTATTTCAAAGTAATGGAAATTCAATCACATTCCTTTCTATTAATTATTAATATTTATAGGTGAAAATCTGGAGAACTTGAAATACATTTGATACAGGTTTACTTTCATTAAAAAATAATCCAGCCACCAAGCCAGGAAACATGAAATTATTACTCTACCCTTAATTGGTTTAGTGGTGGACTTGGTAGTGTTAGGGTAATGGTTGGACTGGATGATCTTAAAGGTCTTTTCCAACCTAAACTATTCTATGATTCTATGTCTGAGACTATTTGGAGATATCTGATTCAAGATATACACTTATAGGAGTTTAACTCTGAAATACTCCAGACCAGATAGAGTTTTAGTTAATCTCAACACACATTCAGCCAAAACTTAGATCTTAGCTTGCCTAAGATATCATAGCTCTGTCCCATTTGTCCCAGTTAGTATGTCTTTAAAAATAAACCTTAGCTTTGGGTTATGTGCCAAGGAAGACCTGACCTGAGAAACAGTCAGATTATGTTTGTATGCACAGATGCAGTATCTCTGACAGCATGAAGAAACACAGAAATATGTCTTTTAAATAACCTGGAGCCTGCAAGCAGCCCTTACCTCTTCTGTGAGGCACCAAAACATTGCCACAGCCCCAACATATAGAATCACAGAATAGAATCGTATATACATAGCAGTGCGTTCCGTATCCACCTGTCATGGTTTAACCCCAGCTGGCAACTAAGCACCACACAGCCACTTGCTCACTCCCCCCTGGTGGGATCAGGGAGAGAATCGGAAGGGTAAAAGTGAAAGAGAACTCGTGAGTTGAGATAAAATCAGTTTAATGAATAAATCAAAAGCTATGCATGCAGGCAAAGCAAAATAAGGAATTCATTCCTTACTTCCCATGGGCAGGCAGGTGTTCAGCCATCTCCAGGAAAGCAGGGCTCCATCACGCATAACAGTTGCTTGGGAAGACAAATTCCATCACTCCAAAAGTCCCCTTGCTTCCTCCTTCTTCCCCCAGCTTTATATTGCTGAGCATAACATCATACGGTATGAAATATCCCTTTGGTCAGTTGGGGTCAGCTGTCCCAGCTGTGTCCCCTCCCAACTTCTTATGCACCCCCAGCCTGCTCGCTGGTGGGGTGGGGTGAGGAGCAGAAAAGGCCTTGACTCTGTGTAAGTACAGCTAAAACATCCCTGTGTTATCAACACCATTTCCAGGACAAACTCAAAACATAGCCCCATACTAGCTACTGTGAAGAAAATTAACTCTATCCCAGCCAAAACCAGCACACCACCCTGTTGCCTCCAAACTGCTCTGTTATGCTTTGTTGTATAAAACAAAACAAAGCTCTGAGTATAAAACTGTATTTGCTTACATAATCATTTTACAAACTGATCAGATAACTGTGAATAAATCCTGATAATTTTTATAAGCATGCCTATAATTAGTTAATTCATTATTACAAGTGGAAGCCAAATACGGTTCCTAATGCAGTGAAAAACAAATCTAGGATTATTTAAATATCTGTAAGCTTTGGATAGCAACATCCCCTTCAACTGAGACTATTCATTACACTACTAATACTCTAGACATTATGAATGAAAAGATTAATGATCAAGTATATTGCCTTAGGGTTAGCTGTGAGCCCAGAGATTAGGAAATGATATTGCAGAAAGGGAAGGATAAATAAATAAATAAATAAATCAGATAAAGTTGTGAGTTACCTACACGTTTTGCCTAGCTGTTAACAAACACTTCCTATTGCAGGTTGTAGTTCATCTGACTACATGACAAATAGAGCAGGCTTACTTAAAAAACAGCCTGAGATTACAGATCTTCTGTTTGTTTTCTCTACTAAAAAGCAAAAAAAATATTGTATAACTTATTTTTAAACAAACTATTTTTCAACAGTTGGTGAGCAAATGTGTGTTAGTTTGCATGACCTATTATCTCCAGCATCTATTTGATTGTGGTCTTTGCTTTTAGAAGAATTGGCATTAATTATAAGTATGGAAGTAATTTGAAATGTCAGTTCAGAATTTTACAGCTTGGAACAGCTCATCCTTCAATAAGTAAGTCAATAAAATTAACTTAATTTAATTTAAACAGTGATGCTTCTTTTTAGACCTTATGGAGTGATTACAATTAGTATTTCATAATTAGTATTTTATTGATGTCCATACACTGGATTGCCAGGCGTCATCAAGATACACTGATGATTGGAAGTAATTTGATAAACATTCAGAACTGTTGCATTAATGGCATGCCTCCCAATTATGTATTGAGTTAATGAATGCATTTAAAAGTTATGGAGATGAATTTAAAGGACAGCTCAACCTTAATTACTATACCATTTTCCCCCTCTTCCCAAACATTCTAATTATAACTTCAGTAGTTATCACCTTTTAGTATACAAATATCATGTTCCTCCGTAAATGCAGAACTAGAACATCTATGATTTTTTTTTTTTTTCAAGTGTGCTAACAGTGCTAAAATAACAAGGGGTCATTTTCCTGTAAAATAAAGACTTCTAGAGTTTGAAGAATGATCTTTTCCCAGACCTGCCTCATTCACATTTAATTTTCTCAAAGACTAACCGCCAGGACAGGGCAGATAGTGTAGCTAAGTGAAACCATTTCCAGCAGTGCTTTAAATTTTCCCCCTATTCATTAAAAAATGCTGAGAAAGAGTGGAATAGTTAGCATCATTATCCATAAGCAGGGTGTTTGAGTGTGTACAGGCAGGTAGGGGAACTTTTTGCAGCAGTGTTTCAGCATAATTCAATAACTCTAATGTCAAGGAGCCCAGGATTGAATGCTTTGAAATCCATGGCTGCCTAAACCCACAATGACTTCACTCGCACATGGAAACAATTTGGCCCTAGAAACACCTGCCACTATGAGCATTTTTGCAAAAGAGAGAGTATGTCAAGGAGGACAGTAGTCCCAAACTCAATGAATCCCCTGAAAATTTATTCTCTTGTAAGCACATGCAAACTCAGGTTTTAAGGAAAAACAAAACAAAAATGCTATCTCTAAGGGACAGAGATGAATCATCAGCTACCAGATGGCTAATTTATGGCTGCAATTTCTTAACTTTGCCATGTTTAAAGGGACAGCTGATGGAAATGTATGCTAGGAAACATTCCTATAAAAGTTAACTATGCTGTTAGAACACCCTTTCCTAATCGCAAAACCCACTCTAGCACAAAAAACAGATTTAAGAAGAATATGAGGGTTTTGCTATCAGATATGCTGTAGATTTACAAAAAAGATATGATTTGCACAAATCCCCTAACACATTATAAACCTGGAAGGAACAGAAGTGTGTGATGTCCAAGGACATTATGACATTACATCCTGCCAAAAATAGTCTGTTGTGCTTCTCAATCTCTTAATATTTCTTATAGCTTTAAAGGTCATGATGGTATACAGTAAGCATTATCTGCATGGAAATAGAGTAAAAGGAATATTAAATGACATGGCTTGAGTGGAGCTTAAAATTTATTAATTGTTACCCTGTCCAATTCCCTAATTTTTCTCTCTCCTCTCCCTTATTTACTTTCTGGTGTCTAGTGTCTCACAAAGCTCTCATACATTTTCAGAAATTACTTTTGTTTGTTTGTGGGTTTTTTTAACTATTTTTTTCCATTTATATTATTGATAGTGGAGGACAAAGTCAGTTTTGAGAAGAGAAAGAGCGAGTTAGCCATTCCACTCTAGGCAATGAACTGCTGTATGCCTTATGGCTATAGGTAGTGGAGAACCAAAATAGTGCCCCTAAATAAAGATCTAAAAATCTATCTATTCTCATCCTTGTACAGCTAAAGCAATACTGTCTATGGTGAGGGACTTTCTCTCCTGTGCTGAAAAGGCATTGTCTGGAAGACAGATTGCTTCACAAGTGGTACAAAGAACAGGTTGAGGCTGCACCAATTCAGCATCCTACTTGATGTGTCTGCTTCTAAATTATGAGTGCATCCTCACTGAAGAAATAGGACATGTGTAAAGAGGATGATCTGTTATGAAGAGATATTTATTAAAGGTTTCTCATTGCACTTATGTAAATCCTTGTAAATTCTTTGCCCATCGCACCTGAGCAATTTCTTGGAGTGCAGTGAAAAAAGGACAAGTAAATTTAGCTTTTATGATTAGCTATGACAAACATGATGGGAATTTCTTCTTCTTCAAACAAGTCCACATGTGAGAGGATTGTGTATGTTCAGGTCCCTTCCCACGAAAGAGTCAGGATAAGTCTTGGATGGGCACCACTCAACAGAACTCCAGGGGTATCATGGAAAACAACAGCTGCACTATTCTAACTTGCTTAAATTTATTTAAAAGATAAGGTAGGAAAAGGGACCTAAATGTAGATTTTTATAAATTTAAACAGTCTTTACCATTGTGTTCAGCTTCTATTCATGGACGAAGCCACAAGCCTCAGTAATGCAACAAAAGGCTCAAAGTGACTCTTCTAGAACACTTAGAAGCATCTATGCTCTACACTCCTACATGAAAGCGCAATTTGCCTTTCAGCATTTGGTGTTTCCCTTAAGAGCTTGTATTTCAGATCAAAAAAAGAAAATTGCACTTTGCTAACTAGGGGTCTAATAGATATGACAAAATCACTCTCCAAGTATATCCTAAAGACTCTGAAACCAGACAATTAATAAAGTGAACCCTGTTTTTAGAAAGCAAATGTACCTTTAGAGACTCGACTTAACAGTTTTTGAACTTTTGAGGTGGGTAATAAGACTTTTTTTTTAAAAAAACATTACTACATAGGCCAGTAGCACAAGTACTCAGTATAAATTGAATTGCCTAAACTCAGAACAAATGTCAAATGAATGCAGTGCACTGATGTTGTTTTTTAGGTCAGGATTAATTTTAGAAGGCATTCCTTCCAGTTTTCATGAAATACACATTCAGAACACTACATCAGTAAATTACTGTAGGACTAGAGTCCTACAGACTGAAAATACCTACTTGTTGCCTTAATCTAACCACAACAGAGCAAAAACACCTAGAGTAGGTTAAAAGTCAAGTGTGGTTTTCTTGGAATTTCTAAAATCTAGGAATTTTATTAAAGTCAGTCAGCAAATATGCCTTTCTGAAACATCAAGATCCTGAAAGTCTGGAATTGCAAGAAAGTAGTGTAACAAAATTTAATGCAAGGTCTTATAAAGGGGAAATGTTTTTTTGTTTTCAAATCTTTAATCAAGACGACTTTCTGCACTTACAAGAACCAATAAATGCATCTGAATGGTCTGACCAGGTTCACACATCCAATGTAGGAAAAAAAAAAAAAAAAAAAAAGACAGCTGTCAGTTCTTCACCATCTTTCTTGAGTTCCTCTTAACTGCTGACAAATCATCTATAGTGTGGTCCTACCATGGTACAGAATTTCTCACCTTGATGCACGCAACATTTCTTCATTTCACTACTAATTACAGTATCCTGGGAGCAGTGTCCTGGAAATGGTATTCTCCATTACCAATACAAGCCATTAGTAACCCCTGTTAAAGACATATTTGCACATTCCCTTTTGTATTGCATTCATACAGATTCTTCATATTTTTTACAAATCTCTACAGAACTACTTTCTGAATTCAAAATGAAGAATCTTCTTATGAATGTCTTGTATTCCATCCTAACACAGGGCCTTTAAATGATCTAACTTGAAGCTAATATTTCCATTAGGTTGAAGTTCATTAATATTCAACAGTTTCACATTTATAGATGTAAGCCTCTCTAAAAGAACAAAAAACCCCACCCACAGAATTCAGTTCCCCAGTTTGGTACAAGATCTGATCTCCAAATTCCGTGAAACATTGTACAAACAGTTAATCATTCCTGGTTTGATTTTTATTTTTTTCTTGTAAACCAGCCTGTGTTTTGGCTTTAAACCAGTGCATAAAATCAAAATGCAATAACAAGCTCCATGAGCAAGATGTCATTCTGTCTAGCAACTGAAGCTGCAGCACCTAACTGTGCTAACTAGATCACTGGCAGCTCAACACTGTCAATAAATGACAGTATTGGTATGAGTAATGTGTATACTTAAGGCTAAATGTAATGGGAATAAAGTGTTCTTCTATTGTCAAAAGTGTATATTTCAGAATCTTCATAGTAGAAGCTTGTTTGATAGCTCAGCAGGCTAGCAGACAAGGAAGCTAACAGATAAAGACCAGTGCACTGACAGGTATAGGTGCTACATATTTCTGGAACATCATGATATAACTGCAAGCTTATTAGGGAAGCAGAGTGGGAAGAAAAAAAAAAAGAAAGGACTTTAAAATGAATTGCTTAAAGCTCAAGTGCAGTAGTACATGTACTGGAGACACTATAATGTTTGGCCCAAATAAGCAATGACAGAGTAAAACCTGCAGATGCCAGAGGGTTGGTAACAGTCATAATTAAAAAAATCTACTTTTGGTATCACATCCTCAGCATTAAATCCAAATTAAAAAAAAAGGCCAAACAACTCCCCCCCTGCCCCAAGTTTTCTTAAAGTTATTAAAATATGTATTCTGGCAGTTTAGTGGTGTTGATGATGTTCAAATATCAGGCCTGATAATGCTAACTAAAGCTTTGGAAGTCATTCTGTTTTCTTACACAAGCCCTGCTTTCCTCCCCTGGCTGAGGACATCTGCAACTACACAGGGAGCAACATAATACTGCCTCTATACTGTTTATCCTTTACCCCAGGGGGAGGAGAGCTAGAAGAGACACATCTGGAAGGTGTGACTGGCATCTTAAGAAAAGAGAGTGTGGAAATGCCTGGGGAAAGGTTTAATTTATTAGAACAGCTGTCCTAGTTAGGCCTGTCTCATGGCTACTGATGTACCCTTTATGTTGGTCTCCCTCAACTTTACTGAGCAAAGCTTTCACACTATGGTGGGTTGACCTTGACCGGCTGCCAAACCCTTACCTAGCCACTCTCTCACTCCCTATCCTCAACAGGACAGGAGGGGGAGGCAAGTAATATGGAAGAGCTCATGGACTGAGATAAAGACAAGGAGCACTTCCCAGTTACCACCACAGGCAAAACTGGCTCTACTTGGGGAAAAATAATTAAATTGACTGCCAATTAAAAATAGAGTTGGATAGCAAAAAACAAACTAAAACATTTCCACCCCCTGCTTCCCAGGTTCAACTTCATTCCTTCATCCTCAACTCCTCTACCTGCCCCCATCCCTGAGCAGTAAAGGAACCATGGGGAATGGAGATTGGGACCAATGGGGGTTGGGACCCATGAGGATATGGTACACCATATCTCTTGTCAGACTACATATGACATTTGTGTCTCTTAGTTCTGGTGTTAGTTTTTAGCAAGAAGATACTGGATGGAGATAGCAATAGCTTAAGACATACACAAGTAGGCCATGTTCAATACTCTTCAAATGTATGTCTTTCCCTCTGTTAGGAAGTCTTGAAAAAATGCAACTGGTAGCAAAACAAGGCTTCTTATAACATTTTCCTCTAGAATTTCTAAGAATTTGAAGAATAATACTTTGTTACTCAATAGGGGAAAAAAAAAAAGTTTCTCCCTCTGATCAACAAAGTTACTAAGGAAAAATCCAGATTTTGGAGTTGGGCATTGACTATTCTCCTAAGGAAGTTAAGCTGAGAGACTTTTAATATGATTGCACTGGTAACACAAAGAAAAGCAAAGCAAGCAAAGAAAATTAGACTAAATTTAGTCCGTCACAGAACAAACCATTCAGGAAAAAAAACCATTGGATATCTGGTACTCCTTTGTTCTCCTGAATCAAGCAGTTATGTTCTGCTCTCTATCTAGCAACTACCCCCCTAACCTTCCAAACCAAGAACAAAAGTGGGGGGGGGGGAAGCCCTTTTCCCCTCACTTTTGTCATCCCATGTGTATTCTTCATGACCTTTTGTTAATCTGGAAGGCACCATTCAATGTTGTACTTTAAAGTCACCACCCTGTGGTGATTGGAAGTCCATCAGAGATACAGTTAGTAAGGATTTGCAGATACAACTCATTCTAAAGAAGTGCCATGCTTACTGCTACACACTTGGTTTTCAGAAAGTAATTTGATGGAATCAACGTTAAGCTTTAAACAACCCTCGTGACACTTCAAAGTGTCAATAGTACCCTTTATTTAAAAAAAAAGGCAACATGATACAAACACCAGCCTAAGCCTTCTCTCCCGTCTTGGTTGCTCTTGAGCTTTCTTGGGTCAAATCTCTACATAACTCTTATAAGACTGTAGTTTAATGCACCTCACTGAGCAGCACCTAAGTGTAAAAGACCCTTATAGGGTTCAAGCTCCTGTTTCTGGGGCAGAACAGGGCAGAAGAAGAAAGAAATGACTTTGTGGAAGTGTGTGTGTCAGGAGCGGGAACATTTGTTTGTGTTGTAAGGTTTTAGTTAAATGAGTGCACAGCTTATTTTGCCCTTTATTTTTAAAAAAGTAGATCACTTGAGAGAGAAAGATATCTGTGTCTTTAGACAAGAGATGGGAAGTGTTCTTTGCTGCTTTCAGGTAGCCCATGACACTGCTTGAAAAAACAAGAAAAAACCCCCCACAACCAACACACAACACCCCCACACCCGTCAAACACCCATTATTTCCCAGTGTATGAGGAAATCTGAACAAGTAAAGAACTGAACAGCTCCAGAGAGATAAGTGCATTTGGTTTACCTTTGACGAGTTTAGTCTGACAGTCAGTTATACAGGACTAACACCAGAATGCAGGAGATATAAGACTGAATCAACAAGACAGAGGTCAGAAGTAGAGCACTAAGTTACTGACAGAGATTTAGTAAGTAATACCACATGTGGACATGAAACTTCCCACAAAGATTATTAAGGAAGAAGCGTGAACCTGAAACCCTACAATTTTCAAGCACCTACACAGAAACAAAAATTATTAGAGAATTTGAAGGGGAGTAGAGGGAAATAAGTTTTAAAAAAAGTCAGAAAGAGCTAACAATATAAGTTTAAGGAACCTGCCATCAAGAATTGCACAAGCAGAGAAAATATGGATATAGTGTAGCACATGTTTTGTAAAAAGGCTGTTAGAAAGTGTTTTGCAATGGGTATAAGAGTAGGTAAGTCGAAGAAAGACTGAAAAGAAGCTTCAAGTAAATGCTGTAAGCACTGAATTCAAAGGACAAAAGTAAAGAGACAGGAAAAATTATTTTGCAACAGAAGACAAGCATGTTTTGAAGAAGGGAAACATAGACCATGCTTGTCCAGTTTCTGAGGCAGTCTGAAATGATAGTGAGAAATCAGTGACTCAAAGAAGCAACTGAATTTAGAGATGAGCTTTTCAAATTAGATTTCACTACTTTTAATAATTCTTCAGTATTGATATATGTAACAAGCAAAAATACAAGCACACCTGCTGGATAAGCCTCAACTGATGTGTTAAGAATTTACCTCTTTAGAAGACTTCTCTGAGTAAAGTTGATATGCTTACAAAATAACATTTCATCATATAATTTTGATAATGGTACAAATTAGTTCCACTATATTTGTCTTTAATATTCTTTGTAGAAAGAACTTTATATTCTGAAAGAAAAGTCAAAAACATGTTATTAAATAGCTGCTAAGAAAGAGATATCTTCACAATGTCATTTTCAAATGAAAGAATTTTTCTGCCTTAAACGTAAAAGGAACCACCACCCCTGTGTCTTATGAATCAAATAGAAGGCAAAAAAAAAAAAAAAAAAAATCTAGCTTGACACTTGTGTGGGATAGCTTTTTGCTCTACAAATGCACATGAACAATGAATTCAAACAGCTTTTTATCCTGTTTCAATCAGAAACCTGATGTAGACAAAAACCTGCACTTAAATAGCATTATGGCTCAGATATATGCTGACAAAACCCTGCAAATTCAAAAGCAAGAGCATCTTTTAAATTACATATTTAAATTTGAATGCTCTGGCTTTTGTGGTTTGCCTTGTTTGTATGCTCTGAGTGTGGCTTTTCTCTTTTGTCCAATGTTAATATATAAAATGTACTTTACAGAATCTCAAAAGGTTGTGAAACAGTCATTCAGTGGCAGCCATTCTAGCCTCCCTGGATGACAGACAGATAAATGATTCACAATAGTTGAATTCATACTAAGAATTTTTTAAAGGTTTACAATGTAACTGGTTAACATGAGTTTTGCAATATATGATTTAAACAATCTCCAGGGCTCTTGAGTATATGTATTTTGATAAACTTACCAATTACATAAAAGCATTTACTACTATGGACAATAGCAGCTCCTATCCTTTGTCTAAATTCTTTCATTTTGTGGATTATAAATCCAGACAACAACAGTTCCAAAAGCAATATTAAAGTCTTTAATGCTGATCTAGTTACTAGGCACATGTCCTAAACTGATGTGCCTAAATATCATTATGAAATTTTAACTGCATAGAAAAGAGCATTTCTAAAACAAAACAGTGTTCTTCATTTCTACAATACCCATGGGCAATAATTCACATACAGACTAATGGCCTGTAAAATTCTGCTTGTTGACTGTTAACTGCAAAATTCAAGCAATGTGTAAGGACATGAAATGATTCCAGTATAGTACTGGCTTTAAGTCAGTTTATTTAGTTCTTCACCCTTAGTAGATCAATATACATTTTCCAGCTTACTTCTTGGATTTACCTTGACATTAAAAGTAGTAGTAGATACTGCAACATGCATTAAGCACCTCACCTTGCTGTCTACAGCAGCCTGTAGACATGATCTTCAAGATAAACTTTGTTTAGTTAGGGTTAGTGTCTGACACTGTGAATGTGTGTACTGCTTCAGGACTTTTGTGAACAGCAGAACAGAAGATAATTTTTCTGGTGGTGGAAAATTCATGTTCTTGCTTGCAGATATAGAGGACACATGTACATGTAGAAAATATGTACTAGATTGTAAGTGTTTCCTTCTCCAAGAACTTGCTGCTATAGAAAAAAATAAATACCCTGTCACCTCAGACTGTGTCCATATGCAATATCAATGTTATGCCTGATGTATTTTCTCATAAGTTGACCTCCTTCTATCAGCTGATGTTCTTAAAAGTCATATAGGCAGGGAAGTTTTAAGTAGAGCTCTGTGGAAGTGGAAAAAAGGCACATGTTATGGCAAAACTTTTGCTTAGCTGTTCACTTCATTAATGCACAGAATGTCACTTGTGGATGTGGGTAGTATTGAGTGGATTTAGAATAAAAGTGCTAATAGAGAAATTATGGATTTCCCCACCACCACTCTGCTGGGGAGTAATACCTCAGGTCCAAGATCAGGGATCAGCCCAGATACAGAGCCTGCAGCTACTAAAACTCACTGAAGAGTTGCGGCTTGGGAAATGAAGACTGCTTCCTTCAAGTGACCAGGCAAATCTGACCCTTACTCAAGTAGGGCTACTTAGTGGATTACAGACAGCATGCTAATGTTTTGCCTTTCACACGTGTTTGTGCAGGTGTGTTTTCTACAGATGTAGATTCACAGGTTCTTTAAACAGTCTTTGAGTGTAAGTGCTTATGTAAGGAGACCTCTACCGTCTATCTTAAACTGACATGCGTGCTTTTCCTATTAAAAAAAAATCCCTGAATATATAGCATAGCAAAGTTACTACTTTTTTTTATAAATAACCATGTGTTCACACAAACCATTACTTTTCCCTCCCCTCCCACCCAATTTAGAGTTGCAAAGGCGTACATCTCAAGGCATACAGTTGCCAAACCATGGTCTCCTATTGGACAGTTTGATTCAGTTAATCACCTTCAAATACCAACAGTGTACACTATGCCTGCAAAGACAGCTCAACTAGGGAGTTCCAAAAAGAATAAAACACCCCACAAAAAACCCAACCACCAAACTGCAAGCAAGAAGCTTAATCCTAAAACACAGAAACTAAACCAAGTAAGCCTAATTTCCCATGTTGAAAGAGCAGGAAATTAAGCTTTCCTAATAATTGTGCTATCTAGCTATTGATTAAATCTGTAATCAGGATCTAACATGTTTGAATACATAATTAAAAACATAGAATGGTATCATGCATTTGAGGTATGTGGGTTTGAAGTTATTTTTCTGTTAAGAGTTTGCTTTTCTAGAGCATGACTAGAAAGTGAAATGAAATGAGCTTCTTTAATTCAAGTACTTTAGGATTATCCCTGTTTTTTTTTTTTCCATTTAGGTACATACTAAAAAAAAAAAAAAAATAGTAGTTTAAAAATTCTCCTTTCTTAATTCCACTACTTGTGCTTGCATAATCCTTTTGACACTTGACCTGTCTACATGCCCACCAAACATCATGAGGCTAGCCTAGTGTTACGGAAATTTTACATGCCAGCCACCATAACAGGGTTCAATTCTAGTATTCTGCTAAGTTGGCAAGCCAAAAGAAAGATTCTTCCATAAAGTTCTCTTTATTAAGAGGACTACAGCTAGAGCTAGGTGCCTCTAAAAAAGGACACCAGAATAAAGAGATCCCTGAGCAGTTATAATCTTACAATCTAAGTTCCCAGCCCTTATGTGATAGTTCAGACCAACAGTAATATTAGAGTCTGGGGTCTTCTTGCTTCTTATTGGTTTGATTTTTTTGTTGTTTTGTTTATAGGCAGTTATCTTTTTATGTAGTATACAGTGGTTCTATATCCTGTTGCACATCCTCTTAGGTTGGTTTCAACAGGTTTTGCGGTTAGGTCTTTGGTATAGTACAATATGGTTGTTACAGTTCATGTACCATGGTCTGCAGGCTTTGTCTACCAATGTTAAACTACTATTGCTAAGTTTTAACTATACAATGGTCTTTTCCAGAACAGTTCTGGATTTGTCTTTATTAACATTTCTGTTACTTATTATATGGGAGCAGAATATTTTTATCCTCTAAGGTATGAGCACAGTTGAGTACAGCAAATGTTACAACACTTAACACAAACAAAATTC
Source organism: Pelecanus crispus (assembly GCF_030463565.1). Lineage (NCBI taxonomy): Eukaryota > Metazoa > Chordata > Aves > Pelecaniformes > Pelecanidae > Pelecanus > Pelecanus crispus. Next base: position 117,182,140 of record NC_134643.1, on the reverse strand, counting down.
CAAAGATTATTATAAAAAAACCAATAACCCATAAATAATTCATTTCTCCCAGGCTCCTAAATCTGGTGTCCAGGAGGTGAGCCAAGACCATACTTCTTGGAATCCTGCTAAAGTATTATCTAATTATACTTCATGCATTAATTTTACTTGTTCCCACAACTTCTGGCCATCACCTGAAATCCTCCCACTCTGGTCAATGTGCACACAACAACTGGTATTAATAGTTGTATATACTCCCCCTTGTGAGGCTAACAAATTACCTAATGCCATTCTATTTTGCAGTGTAACTTTGGAGAGTTGTGAAAGCTCTTGTGATGCCATCATTGCATCAGCAATATTATTGCCAAGAATTTCTATTGCTGCTGAAATGTTGACTAAGGCCTTTTCTAATTCACTCCCAACCAGAGAAGAAATCATCTAGCAGCGTGGAATGCGGTCAGCCTTTCTACTAGTGGATTATTATGTTTGGTCCTATGAACAAATGTTTGTAGCCATGATCCTGATTCCATAGTTAAAATTGAGAACACAGAAATATTGGGAGGAACGGTTCCTGAGGTACAAGTTCGTAACCAATCTCCTGATAATGTTTTGCGAGCTCTTTTAACATATACCCAAAGCCACCCTTTCCCCTCAGGTACAGGCCAAGGTGTATTGGAATAGTCCCCAAGTATTCCCGCTATTTCTGCTTTCATTGTTTGGTTACAATCATTAAAGTTGCCCACAGGGGTAGTACTATTGTATAGGAGCTTAAGTTGACTGGGGCAAGCATGACATTTTACACGTTGCATACTTGTTCTTTGCTTCTGGGATTACTACCTCCCATTGTTGTGAGTCAATGTGGTCTCGATGGAAAGTAGTATTTGTCCATAAGGTAGTCCATGATTTGTTATTTGGTATAGGGATCCCTAACAGCAGAATGCTTGAAGCTGAGTGGCTTGGAAGGTGAGTACATACCCAACAGTTATTTGTATTAGTTATCTGGACTGTGGTTTGTGATAGGTTGAAATAGAGATTTTCCCTCCACTCGTAATGAGGCTGTACAGATTTAGATACTCCCTCTACCTGCGTAATAAGCATGACAAAGGGTAATAACTTTACCTGTAGAATTTCCATAATTTCTTCAGGTGCTTGGAAATCTCATGTACAAGTAGCTCTGGAAAAGAAATTAAAATGGTTTCAGTTTCTAAAACAGTGGCCACAGTAGATTATTCCTCTGCCAGTTGTTGTTCATCCACTGAATGATTCTCTGGCAACCATTTAATGCATGAGTGGTGGATCCAAGCTTCCTTTCTTGTAATTTTTACAGCAAAGAACTTAATAAGACAGTATATTGCCCCTCCCACCTGTGTTCCAATTTAGATTGACAGGAAAATACTTTTATTAAAATTCTATCCCCAGGCTGCAAATCATGTACCTGTATCTCTGGAGGAGTGGTTTGGTACTACTGAGCACAATCCCTTTTAATTTTGAAACTTTATTGTAAATTTAGAACATGGTGTGTTAAACACTCATCTCCATTCAAGATCCTGGTTTTGGCTGGGATAAAAGTCCCTGGTATAGCTAAATGTCTCCCAGAAAGGACTTTGGCAGGCAGTAGTCCTAAGGCTTGTCTTGGGGAATTTCAAATATCCCGTAAGGCTAAGTTTAATGCTTCCAGTCATTTTAACCTTGTATGTGTGCAAATTTTAGCTATTCTCTCCACAACAGTTCCATTCATCCTTTCTACCTGCCCAGATGCTTGAGGGTGATAAGGAATGTACAATCTTTTTTCTATTCCTAAATTTTTAAAAAGTCAGTTGACTATTTCTGCTGTGAAATGCAACCCTCTGTCTGATTCAATAGATTCTGGTACTCCATGCCTAGGAATAATTTCTTTAAGGAGATCTTTCATTATTCCTCCAGTGTCTGCTTTTCTTGTTGGGAAAGCCTCCACTCACCCTCATAATTGGTCTACTGTCACTAGCAAACTTTTATATTCACATACTGCAGGCATATCAGCATAATCTATTTGCAGTCTTTGGAATGGGAAAAAAGCCCATGGTCAACTTCTCAATTCATGCACAGGTTTTATATTTGAGAATTTCTGACAGCTAGGACAGGCATTAATAATTCTTTTAGCAGCTGCATAGGCACCTGGTGCCACCCATACTTGCTGTACTTGATTAGCCACTGCTTCCACTCCTGCATGAGCTTTATCATGGAACCACCTATAGTCATCAGGTATTCTTTAAATAAGATAGGTTTTCCCCTTATTGTCCATACTTTGTCTTCATCTTCTACTGCTTCCCATTTTCTCCACTGTTTTTTCCTTTATTTGTCATATTTGATTGACATAATTTTCTTGGATGGTCAACATTGGGCCATGAGCTCTTGTCTGAAGCAACTGCCATAATCTTTACTGCAGGTTGGTGTGCCATGGCTTTTGCTGCAGCATCAGCTAAGGCATTCCCTTTGCTGATTACAGTAGCGTCCCTTGTATGTGCTGGACAGTGAACAACAGCAATCTCTTTGGGAAGTTGGAAACTGCTGCATTACTTCTCAGTAAATTGCTGGGAGCTACTGATATCAAAGGACATTGACTGAATTGGGTCTTATTACTCAATCCCTTTTGAGAAATTCTGCCAACTCTACAAGGATTTTTTATCACTTCTATCCAAATCTCTTCCATTAATTGATAGGTATTACAGTGCCTAGTACATGAGAGCTCTAGAAAGACAGATCACTTCTGTGATAAATACCTGCAGTCTCTATATTGAAACCGTCCATTTTTTGTGGCTACAGCATAAGAAAAATGCTTTTCTTATTTATTACTTGTTTGAACCATCCACTTCATTGTGGGATTTATCCACCATAACTTGCAGACAAGAAACACCCTAACCTATGTCTAGGAGTATCAACCTTTATTCCAGCTTTGACATGATGCCAAATCTCAAGTCACAGTTTCTGTTGCCCAGTTATACCATGATAGGTTAGGAGTCATCTGCATGACAATACATTAACTCATACATAGAGACCTGTAATGTAATTATATGGCGTATATAACTAAGGAAGAGAGACAGGAGTATCATGAGCATGATTCACTTAATTTCAGATGAGAATGCTAAAACAGGCTGAGATGAGCCTCATTTTGAAGACCTGTTCACTGACCATAACAGGAACCCAGCATGGCTGACTCAAACTTAGACATCCATTGTCTAATGCTACAGCCAGGTAGGACAGAACAAATCCTGCCCTCCTTCCCTCCACCCTCCCAGAAGTTAAACTGCTAAAGGAGCTATGACTTAATTTGAGACTTGGCAGCATGGCATAGGAGTTTCAGACTCTTCTTCCAACTCTAAGTCACCTGCCTATCTCTATCTGCCAGACCTCACTGTGACACAGAGATAAGTTAAATTGTTTCAACTAGCTTACCTGAACTGAAATCAAAGGGTATTGCTCAAAATTTTCTTGGCTGGCCCAGCACAATTAAAAAGACACTACAGTAGAATTTTTATAATCTGAACATATTGTGTATTTATCATTTGATGAAAGATATCTCATGCTACTGCACTAGCAGTCACCACATGATGACTGTCCCCAATTTTTACCTCTATGAAAATGACTACTTCATCAAAAATGCAAGGTAATAGAAGACAAAAAGTATATTTTTGTATATGCCAAGTATTTTAGTTATCCTGGTAGACAAGAAAGTGAGCATTTGATTAATTCAGATGTATAAATAAATTCTGGAGTAGTAAGTGTTTCCTATCACTGGATCTCTGACAGAACATTTGATTTTACTGAAATATATTTTGATGATTCCAATTTCTGTGTTCTATTTCTACTTGCACATCATTTTATTCAGCCCTTTTGTTTACACCCCACCTTTACTAATAAAAAACCTAAGTCTCTAGGTAGCAGAGAAAACAAGAAAAAGATTGAGTTGTTCTCCTTTCTTAGCTCATTGAACTCACCCATGCTATATCTTGGTTATTTTCCTCTTGATATTCTTAAGAGCTAGATAAATACTCATCTTGGCATACAAGTCTTGTACATTACCTGTTCTGGGTTACAGCATTTATTGATGAATTCCCTTTGAGCGGTGTTTTTGTTTTCCACACTCCATTGTTCATACTAAGTTCCAGACATTTCAGTTAGTGTCAAAGGTTCTTGTAGTATTTCCAAGACATCTGCAGTTCATTATGATCATTTGCACAGTTCTGGTACCAGAGGTTTGTCTCAGTGCCTGTAGTGTCATAGAACAGGACTCAGGATGAGCAGACAGTTGCCCAGAACGAGGAGGAAAAACAGCAGCCTGCTCCTCTAAGGGCTCCGCAGCCAGAACTGCTCACTTCTCTTCCCTAAAGTCCCTTTTCCCATTTTGAGCTTCACTCATCCCCCTCCACCCCTTTTCAAAGTGGTATCTCCACTAACCCTTTCCTGCTTTATTCTCAGCCTACAGCCTCCATAACTCCAGCTGCTCATGTCTCAGTTCCTCCTAGCCCTCTGTTTCTTCTTTCTTGTGCCTAAAGATGCTGTCCCACCCTCCTCCAGGTTCCCAGAACTTTTTTTTTTTGGTTTTGTACAATACAGTTTTGTCCTATATTTCAGTCATATAACCGTTGCCTGTACTGCCAAAGCCTTTAGCCAGCAGAGTCTCTGAGACCAAGAGTAAGGTAGTGCCACCCATCTTTAAACAAACACAGTAACATTGATTCAGAACAACAGCATGGGAGAGAGTCTGAACAAGCTCAGAAGGGCTGCTTTCCAGGCAATACCTCCCTTTTCACTTGTTGCAAAAGCCTCTCTCCTTCCTGCTCCAGATGTTCAGGTCATTCTATGACCAGATGTCATGGTTGAACCCCAGCTGGCAACTAAGCATTACAGAGTCACTTGCTCACTACCCCACAGGTGGATAGCAGGGAAAATCAGAAGGGTAGAAGTGAGAAAACTTGTGGGTTGAGATAAAAACAGTTTAACAGGCAAAGCAAAAGCCAGACATGCAAGGAAAGCAAAACAAGGAATTAATTCACTAGTTCCCATCAATAGGCTAGATATTCAGCCACGTCTGGGAAAGCAGGGCTCCATCACGCATAACAGTTGCTTGGGAAGACAAAACACCATCACTCCAAACATCCCCCGTCTTCCTCCTTCTTCCCCCAGCTTTATAGGCTGAGCATAACATCATATGTTATGGAATATCCCTTTGGTCAGCTGGGGTCAGCTGTCCCAGCTGTGTCCCCTCCCGGCTTCTTATGCACCCCCAGCCTACACACTGGTGGGGTGGTGTGAGAAGCAGAAAAGGCCTTGACTCTGTGTAAGCACTGCTCAGCATTAACTAAAACATCCCTGTGTTATCAACACTGTTTCCAGCACAAGCCCAAAACATAGCCCCATACTAGCTACTGTGAAGAAAGTTAACTCTATCCCAGCCAAAACCAGCACATTCTCCACCCCTCAATTCCATAGCATTTATGTTGTGCTCAGATCCCACACTATCCAGTACATCCTCATTAACCCCCAACCCCCTTTCCCATCCTTTGATATAATACACAGATATCATTCCCTTAGTCTAAGGACCACCCCTGTGCAATGTCTTTAAAACGTCCACAAAATGTGGACCATCAACCATGTTTACCACTGGAGTACAGTATTCAAAGGCCTGGGGCAGCCATCATTAGATATCTGAGATGATAGTCTCTTAATTACTGTAGGATTTTATTCTCTGTGGCTATTGCACACCCCCCAATGTACACTGGATACAGTCACTAGTAAGCCCAACACAGACAATAGCTTGGAAGAAAGGGAGAAGGAAAAAAAGGCAAGAAGCTGTGCTTTTGCAGCATCTGCACTTGACATAATAGTATTGAAATAGTCTATGCATGCCCCTCTATGCAATAATCACTAGATAATCCCTGTTGCCATCCACAGGAGTCATGCTTCTACAGAGCTGAAATCACAGTAATGGGAAGATGAAAATGGTTCATTCAGACAAAAAAAAGAAGTTTATTGTATCCAGAAGGAAAGCAAGCCTCTTCTTCCAGTGTATTTAGAAAATTATTTTCTGAGAGAAGTATGGTTTTCTTTGCCTTAAGTATATTATGTTTATCACCTGAGATAGAATAATCTACACAGAGATAAGTCTATAATAAATACAGTATGTAACATACTGGATAATAATTTTTATTGAATATATATAATCAATAGTAACACTTTGAGATGTTGTTGTTCAACTATGAAGAAAAAAAATGCAAGGACAAGCTACTGCTGCCAGGAGTGGGTGTTCAGCTCCACTGACTCCAGGCAAGGTGTACCTGCTGATGCCAGCAAGAACTATGACCCCCAGTCACTCTTCTCTCTCAGAAGAGTAAGAGTGCAGCATACAGGACATGCTGCATACTTCTATTTCTGTAAGGGCTTTAGCACAATCTGCATGCAGTGTGTGAAATGTAGCAAAATTGTAGCATACTGAAAGGTTGAAAATGTCCTTTTGCTAACCTACTTCTTCAAAGCAATATTCTCTCATCAGCTTATCCTTCTTCTGCCCCTCTGCTTGAGGTCTTTGTCCTCTTCCCCTCCTCTCTACTGTGCATTAGAATTGAGCTGTGTAGCTAAGCTGTCTTCTCCAGAAGCAAACTGTACAGGCTAATTTTATATTCTTCTGAAAATCCACACACCAGTGAAGTGTGCTTTGAGGTAAATTTGAGGTCTTTTTATGTAGCTTTACTCCTACAGGTCTTTCACCATTTCCACCACTTCCTTCTGTACTACTTTATTAGGTTGCTGGTGAGTATGCAGGCTATTCCTGTTCCTTTAACTCCTTATTCTGGAAATAAAGAATTCTATGTTAGCACTCTGACATAGTGGAAGGAGGCAATGATATGCAGGGCTTGGGGCAGGCAACAAGGAGAATGTTGTCAATACAAAAACAAAACTATTAGAACTACAGCAACAAAAAAAACCCAGATGCTAGTATTGCTGCAGTCACAGTGCACCAGTGTTAGCAAAAAAAAATTTTCCCCAAACTTAGATACTTGTTTAAGGCCTTATTCCAGAATCCTTGCTGACATTATGCAGATGACCATAGATATCATTCACACATGTAAGGATTATTAAAATTTACAGAGCTTGGACTACCTTTATCACAAATCCCAACACTGTAGTTCATTGCATTTTGGCAAGAATTGTTCACTGCTGGACCTCTCAAGGCCTTTGAATTTCTTTATTCCATGTGTGGCTAAAGGATGGCAGTTTTCTCACTTTTCCTTCTCAGCCTCATTTGTCTTTTTCAATTAATACATTTTCCATTTTCTTCCCTCCTCCTTCCTTTAATAGAGGCATGGCTTTTATTCATGTCTCCTCAGACTTCCTCACTCACCTTGTCAACTATCAATTTCCATACCCAACAAGAAGCTGTGTGCTGGTGAAAAGCATCTGTTGATGATAGCAGAGTGCTGTGGGAACACAGAGCTGAAAATGAAGCATTGCAGGTTGCTACTTTAGACTGCACATCTATACTTGTTAGCTACTGGGTTTTTTTAACTCCACTACATAAAAGACCACATCAGCAGCAGGGCAGAGAGAGACATTGCTTTCAAGGGGTCACCTGCCATTTCACCTACAGATATAACAGCAGATTTTCAGCATACATGAGGAGGATTCTGCAGTTTTCTTCACCTCTGTCTTTGCCTTTGCTTCTGTGAGAGCAACAAACTATACTATAAAGACAAAGCACATAGATACGCTTCACCCCCCCGCGCCCCCTTAAGGGGCTTTAGGATAAGATGCCAGGAACAGTTCAGATACACACTGAATCTTCATGTGGAGCCAAGGACAGAACATTTCAAAGCAGAAAACCCTCAGAAGCACAGTGCTCCTATAAAGCTCTAGTGCCTTGCATGAGAAGTCCCTGAAGTCAGAAACGTTCTTTGGCTTGGTACAGTTTCCACCTTTAGACCCTATTAGTAGAATAAGAAGCAAACTACTTCTGGAAAGGGCAAAACCATGATGCTCACACAGCAAGTAAGGAGGTATACTCACTGCTATTAACCATGCTAGACATGCTGGTGTTCCCATCCAGAGACAGGGAAGGATACAGTGGAATTCAAACATATTTTCAGTTTTAAATGAATTTTGTGAAGGAAAAACAAGTTTAGAAGGTATTAGAACATCAAGGTTTATGCCACAAAGAAATGACAACTGTGTTTTTCGTCCCCTTTGCAACTCAAGTATTTCACTAGACAGATATCAATACAAACATGCACTACAGCAGCTTGCTACTGCTAACACAAAAACTGGATACCAAACACTACTTTCCCCAATATATGATAGGCACTGCAAATGAACTCTATGTACCCATGTTACCTCTTTTCAAAGAGGTTGGAGACTGATAATGAGCAGAACAGTGCACTGAAAGAACAAAAAGCCAGCTTCTCACCTCATCATCTTTCAGAGCAGTGCCCCAGCCATGCAGATTGAACACAATCCTGGGTAGCACTACAAGTATAACTACACAACTTGGAGGAACAGCCCCCAGGACCCATACATTTCAGATATATTCCATTACAGCAGTCCCTCGAAAGGCTTGCACAGACTTATTTGTAACTAGATATTCAGAGGTTTATAAAAAAACCTGCTAAACCCTTAGTACAATTGTCAGACAAACAGGAAGAGACTTAAATCTCCTAAAATCAGCTGTCAAAGTTAATTGGATAGTTAGAGCAAATGATTTACTTGAAGTAGGTTATCTAGGTTCCTCCTGTGTCTTGAGTCAATTATCTTCTCTCATTGACTGTAGTGGAAATCTAAGGGAAACTCAGAACAACTTGGAGCAGGCATCTATTTTTTTAAATAGCTGGGTTATCATTCACCTCAAAAAGTAAACTGTAATCTCACATAACTATGAATATTGCAGGCCCATTTTGACTCTGCTTGTGTTACAAGACAGGTTAACAAGTTTGGTTTGGAAGAGCACCCAAGCATGCTTCACTCTAGATCTAGATGTCCGTCTTTCTTAATGTGACTTGATTTCCTTAAAAGGAAGCTAGAGCTGTGTTGAATGCTACAACAGTACCCTGAGATGAGGCAACTGGAAGAGTAGTACTGCAAAAAACACCTGCCATTGAGCATAACACTTTCTTATTTTGCACAATTTACCAGAGGAAAGCAAATTGGGAAAACCTGTCCACCACTTCTTTTCCAGAATGTGATGAGTGTGCTGCTTTGCAGAAGATGTGACTGTGCTTTCACAGTAATATAGCATCTGACAATGATAATTTACAAGTGCTTCTGAAAAAAAAAACCAAACCCACAAAAATAAACAAAACACCAAAACAAAAAAACACCACTGAAAACCCAAAACCACTAGAATTTGTGAAACAAAGTTCTGCAAGTGAAGAAACTGGGAAAAAAAAGGTCAAAGCTGAGCTTCAGTTTGTATTCCATGATATTTAGTAAAGCACAAGGTTCAGGTCATAGCTTTCCCCTCCTTGACACTGCAAAACAGGTACTCTTTCTACCACTTGTCCACCTCTCGTCAGGAAACTTAGAGAAGAACATTTGATGCTTCCATTCTCCTGGCAAAATTGTTTGGAATTTGCTAACTCAGTCAAAAGTAATTTAAGACTGATTTGCAGACAGACATACTTTGATGACAGACTTCTTTTCCCAAGGAACCCAGGCTAAGAAATTAAAGCTGTTTAGGATGGCAGGAGCATTGTTGATGTTTGAAGCTTTAAGGCTGCTGATGGTCAGGATCTTGAGAGACTCTTGTCCATCTGAAAAGACTGTGCACCCTGTTAATTCCTCTCACAGGAAGAGCAACTGTTCAAGATTTATCTTCTTAGTGCAGGAAGTTCAATACTTTGAAAAGCTTCAGAACAGTACATTTAAAAGAAATAAGACACCATACAGACAATATAAGAGATTCTAGAAAGTTACAATAGTACTCTGTTAATACAAACCAAGTCTGGTCTTCAAGATTGAAATTCAAACTCTTCCTATTTTATCTTGTACCTCATCTCCAGTGTTTTCCCAATCTGTAATGGGATCATTACTCATTTGATGCTTCTTAAAGAACAAGTTTCTGCTGTCATACAAGTAACCCAGAAACCTTTTTCAAAAAAGAAATTTCAAACATACCCTGTGTGTAAACAACAGGGTTGACCACATTAAGTGTAGAGGTTCAAGAGCCTAAAAGTAGGCCTGAACTCCCACTAAACCTGGTATTTTTAAATTCTAGATTTTATCTTATCATGATCTTTGAGGCTTGCAATATACAAATACTTTGACCTAATACTATGTTCCCTAGTGTATGAATTTCTGTACATGGCACATTAGCACTGAACCTATACATAAAAATGATACCTTCCATGATTGTCAAGTAAACCTACTAATTAGTTCAGGAGTTGGGTTTACTTTTGTTAAAAGCCAAATGACCAACAAAACACAAACTAGACACACCACTCTGAATTACCCCCAACTGCCATGATTTTGGTGGTCAGTGGATATCCAAGATTTTAATTAAAGCCCAAGCTCCCAAAGACAAGAATTTTAATCTCCCATTTTGAAAGGAAATTTAGCTTTCCTTGTTGCAGAGGAGTTTGAAAGTGTGTGCCAAATATATGGTAAAGGCTCAGGAACAAATAGGGTTGTAAAGAGATTCCTCCTCCCTCAGATCATTTTTTTTAAAAAAATTATCTTTAAAGCCAGTCACAGGATTTTGGACCATTTTGGACTGTCTTTGCAATAACTTTCTCTAGAGCTTCTTTTATTTCCTTTTGAAAGTTAACACCTACCATCTTATCCTGTACGATTAAAAAAATTACAGCTTGTTGTAGGCTAGTTATTGATTTATTCATATGAGATAGTTGGATAAGTGTATTATAGCTACAGAAGTGTCTTTTCCCCTCCATCCTTCCGATCATAGCTGCACCCCAAAGTTAACAAGAAACGTGAAAGAAATCTGTTCAACTATCTACTATAGGTACCTTCTCAAGATGACAAAATGCTTTTAAAGTTAAATCCAAGTTCTGCTAGGCTACGAACATGAGAGATGTTTTAAGAAGCTAGACATTTTGAGATGACTAGGCCAGAAAGAAAAGAAATACATAGTTTAAATTTATGGTCCTTTGCTCTACCTGTTCTATCCTTGCAGGCAGGTTCTTGTTTCCAGCTTCACAGCAGCCAACTCACCAGTGCTCAGCTGTGGTAAGAAACAGTGCAATATCTCATTCAAGCTCTAGTAAGCTTTTCTTTCCCTTATACCTGAGGCCTGGCAGTCTGATCTCTGCACTTCCCAGATGTTTTTCAGGCTCTCCAAGCTGAAAGGACCCCATGTCCTTGACTCTTTCCAGCTGCCCCTACAGACTTCTGAAGCTTTCTGCCCTCCTGTGCAGGTTCAACTTCAACAGGAGGGCAGGAACAGCCTCTTCTTCCTGCAAAGGAGTGCTGCTTATTTGCATCTCTACTGCAAGAGGCATAGCACACCACTTAACCCAAACACACACACCGCATAAGTGTGTGGAGTCCCTAGCAACACTACAACCATGTTTACAAAAAAACAGAACAAACCTACATCCGGCACTGTTGATATTGCTTACAATTTGCAGGTCTTTCATCTAAAACTATGGCCTTCAATGCAAATGACCATGCTGGTCCTGATTGTGAGCTGAATCATTTTCCCCACTGTTACCTCCTTAGTGCTAAACACACTAATGAAAAGGGGAAATGATGGGTTTATGTCTTAACCAAAAAAAAAAAAAAAAAAAAAATTAGAATTACTTAAAAAAATTGCAAACAAATATTATTTTTGTTTTCAGAACTCAGCCAGAGCATAAGGACTTGAAGTGTAGGCTTTTTTATCTTTATATATTTAAATATCAGTTTAATTCAGAATTATGAGATACAGGGAAGCATCATGATCTTGTAGTGTCAACAGCTCAGAGGTGCAGGGCACATTTAAATATGAGGAACCTATCAAGAATGATTGCCAAAGTTTGCTGAATGGTAACTATCATACAGAAATGTAAGTCAAAAGGCATTTGCATGTTGTCTTTTTAACAGGAAAATATATTAAAAACTTTATAAGAGTACTAATCTTGAGTATTGTCAATAATCCCATTCCAGTCAAGCATCCTTTTGATGATCAAAGGACTAGGAAAACCTGCCCTACAAGTAAAGACTGAAGGAGTTAACTTTTTTCTTCCTGGAGAAGAGAAGGCTCAGGCAGGACCTCATCACAGTATTCCGGTACTTAAAGGGCAGCTACAAAAAAGACAGAGACTCTCTCTTTTCACAGGGAGCCACATGGAGAAGACAAGGGGCAACAGGTACAAATTGCACCAAGAGATGTTTCATCTCAATATAGGAAATTTTATTTATTCATTTTTACAGGGAGAACAGTCAATCACTGGAACAACCTCCCCTGGGACACGGTGGAGTCCCATCACTGGATGTTTTCAAGATGTGACTGGGCAGGGTGCTAGCTAGTCTCACCTAGGCTCCCTTTCCAACAAAAGGTTGGATGATATGATCATTTGAGGTCCCTTCCAGTCTGAGATATTCTATGATTCCAGTTAGTGAAACTATTACCAGCTGTTGCTGTGAGTGTCAAGGCCCATTAATAACCAAATCTTGGCTCTCCAACTAGTAAAAGCATAGCTTAATATGTTGTTTAATTGACATATTTATAATATTTACACCCACACATGGGTATATGTACACATATATACCCACACGTGTTACATAGCTACAGTTAGTACAAGTTTTGCTCAATAGCATATTCAGCAAAAGGCTGCTAACATTTAACCTTATTCACTGCTTTGCCTTGATTAAGCAGGCATAATCCACATAACACTCACTGGAGAGATGCAGAATTTCAAAAGCTGTTGTAAACAGTCTGCAGAGTGCAGTTTCTTTGATTAGAATAGAAGAAAGGATATTTTACAATTCCTATATGGAAATATTTTGTGTATTGTCAGAGACTTATGATGACATTTTCCCAGCTGTGATCTTCCTTATCTTCCTTATTGCAGACAGGTTTCAGGTATATGTTACATGCTGTTTCTTTAGTATTTAACCTGTGCTTTGTGGTCACAATTACACAATCATTGCAGAAATTTCTTGCAAGAATGCTGTTTAAAGGGTAAGATAGCAAAACTGCAGAAGAGAGGCACCACAGGGCTGGTGAAATAAAACCAGTAAAAACAGAGGCTGAAGGGAACAGCAATGAACACTGTGCTGACAGGTAGGGCTCCACCATCAGAGAACATTAGTTTTCTTTTAAAAATAGTTCTCTTGCCCACCTTTCCCCCACCCACCCCTCCCTGATAGGACTTTCAGCAGGTCTGGTTATGTAGTTTCCTCTTCTCCAGCACATAAGTTGCCCAGAGCAAACAAATTACTGCAGTTCATACGTATGAAGGGGGAAAGCAGAATATTTTTTGGATTAGCTAGGTTTTCATTGCAGAGATTTTCCCCTTAAGCAGTTTTCAAAATCTCCTTAGCCTGTTGGACTTTTTCATGGTATCACTTAGCTCAAGCACACCAGTCAATTCTGTAGCTTGTTCTGAAGAATGCTTTTGTTGCTTTTTTCTTATTTTAACAATCCAAAAATCTACTTCTGTAGAAACTAATTCCAAAAGCAGTGTTCTGCAACAAACTCAGAAAAGAACTAAACTCTACCAGATACTTAGCAAAGATAAGATCTACGTTGTCAGCAAGAAGAGAGGCCAAAGAAAAGATGAAAACCCAACACACCACTTTTAAATTATATGCAAGAATAGGAGATATCTTGGAATAGATCACAAAGACAGCTATCTGCTGGACCAGTATCCACACATATGGGGTTTTAAGCAAAACCACCTCAGACAGAGTTTTCCGATATATTCTATGCTATAAATGTCTTTCTACAGATCCACCTTCTAGATAATTAATTCATTACAACTCTGAATAAGAGGGTGAAAAATTGAATGGAAAGGGAAAAAAACCAAACAAGGTTGGACAGAGCACTACTGAAACATTCCTTTGTCAGAATACTTGGTATCATACTTCATAACAAAATAAAGAGATGAGCTCTTGCATAGTTGGTGAAGGTATCTCCCCCCATCGCCTACACACAGATAGAAGCTTGCCTAAGTACATGCCTTGAACTTGTACTATTAAGCCTCAGACATTTTATTTTTCACCTAAACAGGAGACTACTATACAGATAAAGTATCCACATAAGTCTCCAGACCACCACCAAACCCCTCTAAACTACTAAAGAAGACAAATTAGTTATCTCACAGTGTAAGTCTTGGACTTAAAGGTACAGAGTACTTAAAAACGTTCCTTCCACTTTAAATCATTGTCTATTTCATCTGTCACTGATAATCCTGGAGAACATATCATTTTATTCTCTTTTAAATCCTTCCTTAAAACCTTCCTCTCCTGTGATACCTACAAATCTCTGCCAGATGGGACTGTTTAGACTAATGGCCATTAGTGACTAGCTTTAGCAAATGCATCTTCCTAAACCTTCTCATTACCTTCTTTTTCTACTCTCAATCTGCTTGTCTACTTATTTATTGCCTACATAATCTTAAATTCAGATATTACAACAGTTTCTTTTACAAGTAGAGCTGCCCCAATTATTTTCTATCTTACAATAACTGGCATTTGGAGGCCTGAAAGGGTGCCTTGGAAAAAGGAAAGATCAAGGAGGCAGAATTACTGTTTAAAGCATGGCATAAGAGAAAAATAGTTCTAATTTCACATTTTTAATAGAATTTACACTTAAAGATAATCAAGAACTCAAAAATAAATGAACATAGAGGAGCATTATTGTTCTGGAAATTTTGAATAGTAGTTTTTTTATTTTTATACCCTCTTTCCTTTTTCTGAAGGATAGGCAGAAAAAACACCACAAGAGCAGCAGTACTTAACATGAAAAACTAAAACTGACAAGGACTTCTCTCATAACTTTAAATAAGTTATGCAGAATAGCTTCTGCATCATAAAACATTCACACTCACAATTCTAAAAACAAATAAAAAAAAACCATAAAGGGTTTTTTGCCTACCTTATCCAGAGTTCTGCAAAAAAGCATGAGAAGGTACTTATTACAGCTACATGCTATCAGTTATGTCTTTCTCAAAACAAAAAAAAGATCTTTGAAGTTTTTGTGAGTCTTAAAGTCTTTTGTAACACTATTTTATTAAAAAAACAAAACAAAACAAAACAAAAAACACCACGACTACCACCACCCCCACCCCCAAACCTTAATAGAAAGAATATTATTCTCTGACATTCTCATCCAGGCAGTTAGCAGCCCACATCTATACAGTTCCTCAGGAAGATATTCACCATCTTGTTCCCCCCCCCACCCCCCCTAAAACACATAAATTTTTTACTTTTAAAAGTACTGGTCTTTTTCTGCTACAGATCAGGTAAGCAGTGGTTATTCAAACTCTTCTTAGATCCTGCTGGGAGAGCAACAGGTGCTAGGGCTAAACTTTCACGTGGATCCTGTTGAGTTCATTTGAAAATACTGCCTGTGATGTAGGCGCTTTTACCATTGCAAGCTGTGAGTTCTAGCCTCAAAGAATTATTACTTTGTACCAGTGTTAGTGGAGGATCTTGAAACTAGGAAGCCCTGTTTTATATGTGCAAGAGCAATAGGACAGATTTACTGCGTGTGTTCAGAAACAGCCTCTGTCACAGGTGTGGAAAGCCTAGGCTCTATGGGTTATGTGTGGTAAATCTACCCTTTCCTGTGCATGTCCAGGGCACTTATTCTGCAGTGGTGGATAGATGTGCCTGGTGTTGGATTTACAGAGCCAGGGGTAGGCTCAGGCTTGGAGACAGATGTGTCAGAAGGGCATGCTGCAATCCTCCAAGAAGCATAGTGAGGCTAAACAGGCAGCAAGTAACTCCTCTTCTAGTTTTGCCTGCACTACTGATCCCAGCTGCAGCCCTGGTACACGCCTAGCTCTTCTTCTGAACCACTCCTAATATGTAAAAATATGTTAATATTACTTATTTTCCTGATGCTTGCCAGACAACCTAAGTGCTAAATATTTGACAGTGACAACAGCAACAAAAATAGGTATTTGCAGAAAATGAAGCACAACACACAGATCAATTTTGTGAGCTTTTGTTGTATATTTTCATGATTTAAAGCATTCAATGCTGTTGTTTTTCCCCCCAAGCTACAGTTCTTCACAACTCGAGTCATGAAGTTAGAGTAAGAAGCGAGGAAGTAATTTCTGAACTCTCCAGGTACTGCTAATCATTTAAAACTGACTTAAAAGCTCTGAAAAAAATTTTCAGGAAAAATGTATCCAGACTAAACCTTCCCCCCCCAGATCTAGTTCTTATACATTTGTTAGTTTAAAGTTGTTTTAGTTCGGTTTTCTGGGTAGGTTTTCAGTTTTTGGTGGGTGGTTTTTTTTTTTTTAGGTATATAGGGGTTTTAAAGTCAATCTTTTCCTTTAGAGAATGAGGCTGGGGAAGGGGGATTTTATGCTTCATAATAATAACTCCACATTATCAATACAGTGAGACCTGTATGAAGATTTAGAATTCCATGGAGGCAGAGAACAGAAGGAAGAGAAATAATATGAAAGAGAGAATAAAGATTAGAGCAAATATTATAAGAAATTGGCTGGTTCCTTTCTGTGTACTCTGTTAACATCCAGCTGGCAAAAAGCCTTCTAGAATATGAATGGGAAATTCTGCTAGAGGAAGGACTTTGCAACCTGAGTGAAAGAAGCCAGAGGCTGTATTAAGTACAATAGGCTGAAGGTAGGAGACTTGAGAACCATTTGTAAAAAGATTTTAATCCTCTATATAAGGACATATTAAAACACTTCAACACCAATTTTCCATTGAAAATGCAGTTCCAGCAATATTAAAATGTTTTACTTTGTTCTTGTTTGACTTGCATATGCTCAGGTGAATACAGTATTCTGTTAGTTTGCATTACATTTCCATGTTATGTTGTGTATTTGAGTCTAAATACTTCTGAATATTTCATAGAATCATAGAATTGTTTAGGTTGGAAAAGACCTTTAACATCATTCAGTCCAACCATTAACCTAACATTACCAAGTCCACACTAAACCAATCAAGGGTAGACTAGACTAAACCATGTCCCGAAGTGCCACGTCTACCCATTTTTTGAATGCTTCCAGGGATGGTGACTCCACCACCTCTCTGGGCAGCCTGTTCCAATGCTTGACTACCCTTTCTGTGAAGAAATTTTTCCTCATATCCAATCTAAACCTCCCCCGGTGCAGCTTGAGCCCATTCCCTCTTGTCCTATCGCTAACCACATGGGAGAAGAGCCCAACACCCACCTCACTACAACCTCTTTTCAGGCAGTTGTAGAGAGCGATAAGGTCTCCCCTCAGCCTCCTCTTCTCTAGGCTAAACAATCCCAGTTCCCTCAGCCGCTCCTCATAAGACCTGTGCTCCAAACCCTTCACCAGCTTCGTTGCCCTTCTCTGGACACACTCCAGCACCTCAATGTCTTTCTTCTAGTGAGGGGCCCAAAACTGGACACAGTATTCCAGGTGTGGCCTCACCAGCGCCGAGTACAGGGGGACAATCACCTCCCTGCTCCTGCTGGCCACACTATTCCTGATACAAGCCAGGATGCTGTTGGCCTTCTTGGCCACCTGGGCAAACTGCTGGCTCCTGTTCAGCTGGCTTTCAACCAACACCCCCAGGTCCTTTTCAGCCAGGCAGCTTTCCAGCCACTCTTCCCCAAGCCTGTAGCGTTGCATGGGGTTGTTGTGACCCAAGCGCAGGACCCGGCACTTGGCCTTGTTAAACCTCATACAGTTCGCCTTGGCCGATCGGTCCAGCCTGTCCAGGTCCCTCTGCAGGGCCATCCTACCCTCCAGCAGATCGACACTCCCACCCAACTTGGTGTCATGTGCAAACTTACTGAGGGTGCACTCAATCCCCTCATCCAGATCGTTGATAAAGATATTAAACAAGGCTGGTCCCAAAATGGAGCCCTGTGGAACACCGCTCACTCCACACAATATTGAGTTGGTGACTATTCATCATAAATTTAGTACCAAAGCAAATTTAAAAATTTTGGAATTATCTCCAGCTACCATTTATGTAACTAAAAAGGCCGGAGGACTACAGATAAAGGGAAAGATTAATGCTGGAGTCCAGCCTGTGTTTCCTGTATCTAGCCAACTTCCCAATTTCTCTCCCTCCCTCACTCTGACCTCACCAACTCCTGGTCCTAATTTGCCTCTGTGTGTGATTTGCCCTGGGGACAAGGTGTGATGCTCCTGTTCATGCGACTTGGACCTCCACAGTGGCACAGAAGCAGCAAGTGTTGAAACACAGGTCAAATGCTGAAGTGGGAATCTTGACAGTCTGGGAATTGTTATGCAAAATTTGTGAATTGTGGGAGGTATAGCTACTGCAGAAGGGACGGACAGGTGAAACAGCATGTTTCTCCTCTCTTTGAAATTGCTAAACCCCTTTGTGTGAAATTTTCTGACACACTTGTGTAAGCATGATATCCAGGAAGAAAAAAAATATGTGTCCGAGCAGAAGTTTGCCAAAATTAGAAGCAACTGAAAACATGATCTTTTAAAGGAAAGTACTAAATATCAATAGATACATAGTATTGACATTAAATAACTCTAGGAACTCTACACCTGTTTGCAGAAACCAAGATGGATTTTCATTTTTAGTTTAAAGAGACCACGTTTCAAATGCTGAGTAGATTTTTTTTAAAGGTATAAGAGAGCTTGGAAAAAGTATGGAGAGTTGGTAAAAACAATTCATTATTTTATTCCAGAAGAGGGTGAGAGCATTGAAGTTGTTCTAGGTAATAAAGTTGCTTTGGATGCTGATTAATTGATTTCTAGAGACTGTGTTAATAAGAAATTCAACTGAGCATTTAGCTGCAAGTGAGAGTTATATGGGTTGGGTATAAAAATGTCTCCACCTTTCCTTCCAGCCCCAGTTAGTGGGTAACTTCCATGTTTGTGGCTTAATTCCAAGGAGTCTTTGAAAAGACCTGCTTTCTTATTGAATTTCTACTACTTGTACAGATTCAACATCTAATTTGTTCTGAGGACTCAAGAGACCTGATTTTGTCTAGTCTTTTTTCTGCCTTAGCAGGATTTATGACAGCATGGGCTGTTTTGGCAGCAGGCAATGTTTTCCCAGTTATGGGGTATGACCTGCAGGCAGTGGATGTAACAATAATCTGGTGAAGTAAAAGTTAGACTCACAGTGATATGTTTCATATCAAAAGGGAAAAACATCATGTGATTGTTTCACAGAGGGGAAATCATTAGACAAAAAGTTAATCATAACCTGTAACATTTATTATAATAGTGACAGTACATGATATGACAAGTGCTGACATGCTATTTTTTACATATGATAAATGTAAGAGAGTGAGTCAGGCTGAAACAATGTGCTTTAAAAGGCTGACAACTATATAACCTTCAGCCCAGGGACTGAGTTGCCTGTTATACAGGGTTTAGTTTATTGCAGCACAACTTTGTGACTTTGGTGCGGTTTTACTGAGAAATTGTTCTTGAAAGATAGGTATGCCAGAGCCACACAACATAAGGAAATTATGACAATTGAGAAGACAGCAGTTAACAGATCAATGGTTTGAAAGGAAAAACACTAACATGAAAATATATTTAAAAAACACTTATAAAACACTAAGAAAAAGAAATGCAGGGAAGTAGTATGCAGCAGCATCAAGAGCCAACCCTTTCCAAGGGGCAACGGTGGCTGACCCTTGCCCACTTGACTAAAACCAACCTGGGCAGTAGAGGCTCACCAGATGTCTCACTGGTCATGGTGAGCCCATTAATACTTAGCTTTTTATACAGACAGCAGATAGCTTGGACTATTAATGGAAAAATAATGTTTTGTGCTCTAAATTGTATGGCTTTCTTGCAAAGTGTTTTTGTACATGGTAAAAGTTTCCTCCACATGTTAAAAGTGACCCAAAGAAGGAGAGTTAGAGCTAAGCCACTTAATTACAAGAATACAGTCATCAAAACTGTTGGTAAATGCTAAAAATAAACCTCTTAAAAGTACAGGTGTAATACATGTATACTGCTTAATTATTCAATTGCTTTATTATGAGCCATTAGCTTAAAGAAAAAAAAGGCTTCATGTCTATAAAATGCTATGTAAGGAATTACTTGATGGTATTAACTCAGTATTAGATTTTATCATTCTATTGAATGTATGTAAACATACAGTTTCCTTTCAGGATGTGAAAATTTAAGTTTAGTAGCAGAAGGGGGAAAGAGCCTTTGACTGTGAAAATAGTTAGGCAGTTGGGCAGCCTGTCAAGGCATGTTTTACACTTATCGACAGTGGATTGTTCAGTGCTAGATGAGACTCCACGCACCAGGGATGTGTGTAAGCCATCAAATCAATCCCTCTGTTGTACTGAGCTCGACTACATGACTCACTAGAATGGCTTTCCAGCTGAAATTATTCTTGATTAAACAATAAAATGTATGAAAAACTTCAAACCTCAGAAACAGGGCCGGGGGGGGGGGGGGGAGGGAATCAAACACTGGTCCATACCTGTAGTCCGCTAGTAGCAAAGCAGGTATATGTGTGTGATGAAAGAATGAAGTAGCAAATAAACAATCCTGCAGGAAATTAATTTAAGTTCAGTTTTCTCAAAGGACTCTGTTTATTTTTTTTTATTTATTTTGTTTTGCCGTTCTCCATTTAGTAAACATTATTTAGACAAGTAATTAGCTGAAGTTTGTCTTAAACAAAAACATGTTTATCAAAGCATTATACCACAAAAGCAAGCTATGAGACAAAGGATAACGGAATGGGGAGAGAGTGAGAAATAGTGTGATGTGCAAGAAATGTCCCTAGAGAAGTTCGGGATAAACTTGAATAAAATACAGCCATATAAAAGAAAAGATCTCCATCCAGCTCTTCTGGACAAGTGTTCAACTCATTGAAAGCAAAACAGAAGGGTTTTTTCCTCTTCTTTTCTTTTTTTTTTTTTTTTCTTGTTTCTGGGAAGCCTAATTATTGGCAGACTCAAAAGCCAAATAAAGGGTGTTTATGAAAATTGAAGGCTTCCCAAGAAAATATCTCTGTATCAGGAGGAAAGCTTATATTTCATCTTCCCTATGGAAACTGTGAACTTCAGTCCTAAAGGCAGTCTATTGACTTGTTACATAGGTATTAATAAGTTTTTAATGACTTAGTTAAACGTATGAGAAGGGTTTTTTTTTAAAAAAAAAGCTCATTATTTTCTTGTATTGTGAATTCAGTGGATGGTACAAGCCCCAGTCTCACTCTCACAAGCGAGGAAGGGCAGGAAAGAATTTATGGGCACCTTTAGGCTTTGTGTTGTTTACTTTTACAGAAGATGCAGCAAGTAGTAAACTATTATATAAATATTGAAAATTGTCATAGGGACCTTTCTTTTATCAATCGCAATAACTGCAGTTTCCATAACACCCTCCCTTTTCTTACAGTTCTCCCAGAGAAATCCTAAGCACTATTTATCAACTAGGTAATGTTTTCATAACAGAAATAGAAAGATTAAAAAAAAGTTCAAAAGCAGAAACAGTAATATATGCTAATATGTGCTAATTCAGTTCTTTATATATACAATCTCAGCTGAAGAAATTTAGCAATTTCCAGTTAAATTTAGAATATTGTTCACTGCTGATGTTTAATCAAGAATTCTCTTGATATTTCTTGTCCTTCGAAGATTTGGTTCCCATATGCATGTCTTACTGTCAAACTTATTAAAAAACAACAAATTGTAAGCCAGAACCTGAACACAATTTAATGCCTTAAAAAGTATTAAAGAAAAAAAAGAAAATATATTTTTCCATAAGTATTATTATTGATTTATTTAGTTTATTTTTAATGCTTAGCCTTAGCCACATAGGCTTTCACAAACCAGTTTTGACTGTGTAAAAACAACCTGGTTCTCCCCTTCCTTTCTGGGAGAACTTCTGTACTACTGTTCAAATGATATCAGAAGGAAAAGTTTACTTTTAAAACTCTTAGTTATATTAGAATTCAGAGCTAATGATAAAAATTATTCCATTAAAGTCTCAGCTAGTTTCTTGTTTCCCAGCTAGTTTCATGTCTCTTAACTTCAGTACTGAAAACAGATAAATCTTTTTTAATGTTGTTTGCAAATGGTTTAAAGTTTGTTTCAGCTTTCTACCCCATTTACTCAGGTCTTTGCAAGCACTTTGGGAAAACAAAAGAAATGTTTTCATTAATCTTAGTTTCTGATTACCTTTGCAAAACCCGAATTCTAGACTCGTAAGTCCACAGATGTCTGTGCTTTTATATGCATGATGTATAGGATGATTAGTATAGTTGAAAGCAAGTCAATATGACTAAAAGAGTGATTTGCTTGAGAGCTAAGAATTAGTTTTAAGAACACTGAATGCTTTCTCTGATATTAGCTAGCTCATTTGACTGTGTTACCTCCTTTCACTTTCTCACCAATAAAATGAAAATGATGCTTGGACAAGGCTATACTAAAAAAGCATGACTCTTTCTAAAACACTGTTCTTGCAGCCCCATTTAAAGCCCCTGTGGGTCAGGTGGTCTCTGCACCACCTGTTACCTGGAAGCTGTGGGACGGGGCTGGTTGGGGAGGGAGAACACTGCCCTGCCCTGCCCTGCCCTGCCCTGCCCTGCCCTGCCCTGCCCTGCCCTGCCCTGCCCTGCCCTGCCCTGCCCTGCCCTGCCCTGCCCTGCCCTGCCCTGCCCTGCCGACCCCATGGCCCCTGTCACCCTGGGCCACACTTGCCTGTGCTGTGCTGTGCCCTGTCACTGCGTAAGACTATTTAATTTCTGTGGTTCTTATTGTAGCAGGCTGTTGAATGCCTTGATTAGCACTTACCTGGATTGTTGCTAATTTTTGCACGTGGCCAAAATGCAATACATTATGAAAAATGTGAAAAACACAATTTTTTTTTAGTTTCTATGCCACTCAGACTGTCTTCTGCCTTGAGGGAACTTGATTACAAGTACACTAAATTAATGTGAAATACAATATTGCAGAGAAATTGTTTCTAAGTGGAGCATTACCCCAGGAGACTTTCAGATTAAAACCTGAGAATAAACTTGGAAATATTTTAATAACTGTAAATGGGACAGGACTGTGTTAGAAAGGGTAAAAGCATGATGATATATGCACTTGGACAAGACTTGATACGTACATTTATGCAATATTTCTCTTCATGGACCTACAACTTTGTTACTGTCCAATTTTCTGAAACTAGCTTCAATCCCAGCAAATTCCACAAAAGACAAAATTTGGCTTCAGATGAGTTTCTTTCTTTCCACTGCAAAATTTTGGCAGGATCACCAAAATAAACTAGGATTAACATTAGACTTTGGGTTTTAAATGCCATAATATAGATTAAACATCTGCCTCCTTGACATGATGGTACAGGTGCTATGTCCAGCTCAGGAAGTCTCTCACACATTAATTGCTCAAAAGCCAGAGGAAGTATTAGTCTTTATGCCTGGTATATTTTTACACACTTTCCCTAAACATCTGCTGCCAGCCCCTGATTCAGACGTGCTTTTGACGTACCTCAGTTGCAGATCTCACATTCTAGAAACAATATTGTATTCCTAGATTAATTAGAAATTCTAAAACTCTCAGCTTTTCAACAAAGCTGCTACTAACGACCTTACAGAAGACCACAAGCTGTTGTGAAAACTTAGAGTCCTCTGTAATGTCTAAAATAAAATCTAGCTGTACATATTTCAGGTACATGGAAATGTACATCCAGACACAGATATGTAAAGCTTTATAAGCATCTGATATTGCCCAAGGCATGAAAGTCAGGTATGTTTCATGCACTGAAAAGTAAGTTAATGATACTCTGTTTCCTAAGGACATTTTTAATTGATATTTGCATTGCTACATTGCTAGTTGTAGGTCTGCAGAGCAGTAGCATGGCAAAAGGCTGAAATGTACTAAGGTTGTTTCAGTGGTGAGTGATTTTATTTGGCTGACAAATTTAATTTCTTTTTCTCTGGGTGGTGGATTTGAGATGTAACGTAAGTTCAGTCATCTCCATCAAATCCAGCTATGTTGAGAATGAGACTTATTAGGTATTTCATGTAATATATGCTGGCTTAGGTCTGATATGTAATTTATCTTCACTTGTGAGGAGACCTTAGAACCCACTTGTGGTAATGTCATTGATGATTTATTAGTCTCCTCGCTTGTGAAGATTAATGTCATATCAGACCTCAGTCATCATGCCTTCCCTCTACATATAAATCCAGATTTAGAAAAGAGAGTGAGAAAGAGAATAAGGGAATATTCCTGGATGGTTTGTGGTTAAGGCATGTCAAACTTTCTGTGGTAGAAATTGGACATTTACTTTAATAAATCTTGTTTTTTGAACATTTCTTCTTTCACATATCCCTTCAAGCAGATGCCACTGAAGCATTCAGGTGCTTCCCTTCACGCTGCACAGAACTTTTTTTTCTAGGAACACCAGTAGTGAATGGTAAAAGCCCTTTTAAAAGCTTCACCAGAGGAAATGGCTGGCAGACGGAGAGGTACATTTGTCAGATTCACAGAAGGGCAAAGTCCCCATTTAGAAATGAAATCTGAATGCCACTTACATGTATCTTCTGTCCAATTTTATGGGCTTTCATATATCACTCAAAACTCGAAGAAAAAACTGCACAAAGTAGAATAAAACAAGACTGAATATTGAACACTAGTCTGGTTCATTTCTAAGCTTCCATGGATGCTGTGTTACAAAGGATCACAAATCAGGTGAATCTGATTTTCTCTTTTGAATCCTAGAGACTGGGATCATTCCTTTAATGTGCAGGATACAATACCCAGAATGAAGTTAAGCAGTTGTGTGACAGGTTAAATTAGAGTTATTACAGATACGCCACTTGTCATGATGCAGATGTATAGGAAGCCACAAGGGACACAAATAGTATCATTGTAACTTAAATCTTCATGAATTACTCTTAACAGCTGAAGATGTTTATGTTGTCAGAGCATCTGCTTTGTCAAGTGACTTTTTGATAAACAAATTAACCTTCTTCAGTGTGCAGTCTTTCTTCACACTGGTAAAAGACATTTAGAATTGGTCCACTTTACTTGGTCTGATGAGAATACATCATGAAATCTGTACCCACAATACAGCTTGATTTCTGTACAGGAACAATCAGATTACCTTCCAGAAAAATGTTTGTTATGTTGAAAACTATCATGTAGCATAATGACAACTAAGTTTAGCAAGGGCACTCATGTCTGCAACCTACATGTTGCCTGTAAGTGGGATGGTTCTTAAGGCTTTAGTTTTCCTGCATTCACTCCTCCTGCAGGTCCGACAGATCCAAAGTTTGGTGAACTGGCCATGCTTCTTTGCTCTTAGGTATTTTTCAGAGGGAAAGAAGACAAGAGAAGAATCCTTTCCTGGCATCTCTTATGAAATGGACAAGGAATGTTTTAAATGTGTATGTGTGCTTACATGTAGATGTATGCACAACAAGTCATATAGCATAATGAAACACCTGCCCTACGTATTGCAGTAATATCTTTCTGGGACCAGTAGATGTCATCCCAATAGGAAGAGTACCTTGTGTATACCTTTATTAGTTGACTTTTGGTTAACATTAAAAATTTCTAAAGAAAAAAACCCAACATACAAATTTAAATGCCTTTTACCATGTGTCTGTCTCAGTGGTATTATGATTTACTGGGTTTTTTGACTGTAATGTACAGATCCTTTACAAACTTTTCATTGTGTTTCATGAGAAACATGCATGAGTTATATTTCTCCATTTAATGCTGTTGGCCCAAAAGGGAGAGAAACAGGAGCTGAAGATGGATTTTATTTGGAGTACACGAGATATGCCTAGAATTATCATGCTGAGCTTTATAAAATCCACAGTACTCATTTCTCATTGTCCCTTTAGAGTTCATGGCTACCTGCCATAGCTCCCTTCAGACATAGATGTTTGCTCCAGGAAAGCCTGATACGAGACACAGGTTATGTGCTAAACCAGGAGCTAGGAGTATCTATGTCTACAGACTGGCTTCATTTCTTTGCAAACACACAGTTGTGTAGAGTATGTGGCAGGGTACCCTGGTGAGAAAGGCTTGGTGGAAACTGCTGAAACTGGTAAAACTGGTATGGCAGCTCTTAGACTAGAACTTGCTTCTGAAGCTGTACAGAAATTTTTCACTGTGGGCAAGCCAGCTGGCCTGTCACACTTAACCACATCCTGAGAATGAAGGTGGAATGGAAATGTGCTAAACCAATGTCTGCTTTTTCAGAAAAGCAAACCAAGCAACCCAAGGATAATCACCTAACAGAATTTCAGTTTATTTTAGCATAAAATAAGCTCTACTTACAAATATAAGATTTAATGCCAGATCCCCAGTTTTGCCAAATAATATCTGAATGAGAAGTTTGCTGCTAGAAGCGAGTCACAGGATTTGTCTTACTTTAGGTACAGTCAAGAGATTTCTGTTTTACAAACAATTGATGATCAATCAGCTCATCACAAGCTCAGGCAAGATATACCATTTATATTATATGCATTATAGGGATTGTTTCAAGAGCAACTGTGAAGTGCAGCTATGCCATTACTAAGAAATTGAAAGGTACTTTGTTTCTGAAGGCTTAGAAGGACATCTGAACACCTAATTTTTACAGATAATATCCCCACGGTTTAATTCTGTGCAATGCTTTCAACAAATCAGAAATCTGGTCTGTGCTTCAGCAGAGTTAAGCTGAACAGCTGAAAGAAAAGCATAATGGGGGTTATTCATAATATTGCCTCAGCAGCCTGCTACTGCGTTACACCATTGTGCTCTTTATACGGATATGTCAGAAATGGTGCAAGAGAACCAAGCAGAATGCAAGTATAGATTCAGATATAAAATCTCATTTCTTTTTGTCCTCGGTCTTGTAGACCTTCCTAAGAGCAGCCTGAAAAAATTCAATCTCCAAATCAAATCTCTCACCATAATGCTGTCATTGAACTAAATCACCACCTGATTAGGTACCCCAGCAACTTAGCACCAATTATGTTATGATTAAAAGTTAGTCCTTGTTACAGCAAAGGATGAATTAAATCCCAATACTATGAGTGTATAACTGAATTTTCAAGTTTAAAGGGATTTAGGCAATGCTTAAATAATTATTTTTTTATATATAGTGCCATCTTATTTCTAAAATAACTTTAATGTGATGTCTTATGACAAAATTAGTTTCAGTGCAAAAGGCGAAGTTACATTCAAACTTTAGTCTTTGTAACAGGGAAAAAAAAAATTGCTTGTTTCTTTGATATGATGTGATTCGTAACACCTACACCTGCAATGGACCACAATGTACATCAATATTCCTTCCACCATACTAAAATATATCCAGAGTCTGCACAGTAGAAGTTAATATAGACTGAATATTTTGGTGAACATATAGATGTGGGTACTGCATTTATTAATGCCACGGAGATTGTCCAGCACTGTTAGTACCATGCATTTGAATAACTATCAAGGGAAAAAGAAAACTTGTAGAATAAAACACTCCTCTCTTCCAAGCTTTTCATGCAGTGAGTTTGGCTGAGGAATCAAGGCATGAATTTCTGAAAATTTCCAGATAAGAGTAACTTTTTTTTTCCTAGGATGAAATTGTCAGTACTAAATACTTCACAGCATGAAAGGCAAAGAAAAGAGAAATCATTTCCACTTTGTGGAAGCATTCTTTCAAGCAGAATTTCCTCAGCCCACATCTTACCCTGCCTGTATAGACACAAGAGAAAGGGAGGGAAACATCCTCTTGTTCCCTCCTGTTGTTCAATTACCCAACTCATCAGAAATGTTAATGAAGTACCAATACTGAGATACCTCCAACTGTTGCTTCATTAGGACTGGAGTTTAATAAACAACTTGTCTTCAATGCTACCTAAACTCTAATAGAATTCTTATATTACATTACTGGCTTGTATATAAGCTGTTTGGTTTTTTGTTTGTTTGTTTGTTTTTTTTTTTTTTCCAGAGAATGGTTAGATTTCACCTGGCAAAACAACGCAACCAGTGATAGTAGCATGTATCTTCTCAGTCCCAATAGGGCAGTACTTGGAATATCCACTCACCTGGAGTTTTTGTTTCCTGTCTCTGAATATGTCTGGTTTATCTCAGAAAAGAGGTTTCCATTTGTATACCTATCCTAAGTGCTAATTATTTATTTTGTGTGGAATGGTAAATTGAGCCTGGTTTCTGTATAACTGGCTGGATGAAGTCAAATTCACAGCTACTTCAACTACACGATGTCAGGGATGAATTGCACCACAAATACATATTACACTATGGGTATATTGATAGAAATAAATGACTATTCAAGACTTTGGTGCACATATTTTTTCTTCTTGCAGAGATTTATCTGGTAGACTGAAATCTCTAGATTAGATTTTGCTATATCTTGAGTTATCTATCCCTCAATAATTTAACATTTCCAATGGTGTCTTGGAGATGATTGCCATATTGCAAAATGAATCTATGCCTTTGCTGGCTAGGTAACATGAAGGTGTCATACAGGTTACTACAGCCAATCAAAAAAGCAGCTATTTGATCAGACAAATGGAATTGCAGAAAGGCTGACACAGATGAGGTAGGTTCTTTCTTTTCTTTCTGGAAGGTTTAAAGGAAGTTAGAAATCCTTCAAACATAACAAAGGCTCAGAAGTAGCAAAATAAGGTGTTTAAAAATTATTCCAAGAAAGTGCAAGACTGAATTTTAACTTGTGGTATGCAAGAAGGTTTGTGGTATCTAGTGTATCTATGAGATGAGCAAGGTCAGAACAGGTGCACTGAGAGGAAATCCAGCCAATGGCTAAACAGAAAATAAATAAATAATCAAGAACATGTTTTCAGCTGGAGCAATTCCCTGAATTGGCTCAAGATAGTCAAGTTGCCAACCTGTCTGAAGGAGAATTGTGGGGATGAATGGGTCAGTATGGGACTGGTCTTTTCAGCATGAGCAGGTACATATACCAACCTAAAGTGATGGTAGTGTCACAGCCCTGAAGGGACGCTCCCATGGTACTGAGTGTAGGTGAATCTTTCAGTATTGCTTTCCTCTGAGTCGCTACAGCTATGTTTACAGCAGTGTGAGTTTGATAGTTGATCCTCCTGCTCCCATGTCCTAGGCTGGACCAAAAGGAAGTTGCAAAACATGCTGTTTAGGTCATTGATCTGTTAAAAATGCTACAGAATCTGTCATCTTCGTATTTTAGGGGTGGCCTTGTATAACCAGTATCTCAGTATAGTGAGTCATTGACCATATGCAGTTATTAACGTATACCAGTCCTTTAAGAATGAGGTTGCTCACTCCACTGTTAATTTTGAATTCCAAGTAATTATTCTCTCCCCATCTAAATTCTGACTGGTAGTTAACTCTTTGCTAGTATGTATCACAACTATGGTTATGATGGTGGTCAGAGTATCTGACAAAACTTGAGTAGCTCAAAGGGCATGGGCAAAGTGATCCTTCTCTATATTTCAGCTTTATTACTGTTAAAAGATTATGTCCAATGAGAGGTACTGATTATAGGGCATACTCTCCCAGCAAATGTTTTAGTAACTTGAATCAATCATTCCCAATGATATTTTAAATATTCCTCCAGATATTTTAAATGCAATCCCCTAGAGAGAAACAATTAGTATTCTAAATGTAGTTGCCTCCTCTGAATAAGGTTGGGTGTTCCATGATTTGGTGGTCCTCTTGGCTGGGAAGTACAACACTCTTAGAGATTCAGCAGCTTTCCCAGGATTATTCCTGAGAAGCATGAGGGATCACTAAGGTACTGTAGCACATATGGATCCTTGATGCATCTGTTTTGATGGGAAGGTGCACACATTATAGCTTTTTTTTTCTTTGGTTTAGCTTTGTCATTTTTTAACATAGCAGTTTGCCAGTGAGGGACAACAAATCGTAATATTTAGGGTTGGTTTTTTTGTTTGTTTCTTTTTTATAAATTAAATGTGTAAACCAGTGTCAAAATTATTTTCTCTTTGTTTTCTGTGGTGATTTCAGAAAGTAATTGTTGTTTGTATTTTGCAATGACTTCAGATTAATAGTAAATATGCACCATCAATTTGCATTGAAACCATTGTTAGATAAATAATAATTACTTGGCAAAGTGCTTGCTGAAAATGCAAAGTCAATTAACTTGAGCATTGTTTTACATTCAGCTGTAATTTATAAAAGATCAATCAGTGGTTTTTAATGGTATTTATGTCTTTTCAAGCAGCTACAGCATAGAGCTAGCATTAAGTACTTAAACAACACTTTTAACTCCTGTCATTAATTTAATTTCTTTCAAATGGTAAATATTAGCAGTTTGATGACATCCAGTAAGTGGAACTACTGCCACCAAAATGCTCTGCTTATTTTGATCTGCTTATAAATGTATAAAGAGATATATGTGTTGTTTTAATAGCACTGGGCCAGATCCTATTGACCCTTTAAAGTAAATTTTTCTGTTAGCAGGACAATGTTTGTCACGGCCTGAGAGTGAGACAGTGAAAATTCATACCAAGAGGAGTAGCAAGACATAAAAATTTTAAAAATATTATTTTATTTCAGAGTTATATTCAGTGCTGTTAATTCATAGTATCTTTATAGCAAATATGCGGTGCGATTATCCCTTGTAACTAAGTGTGTGTCACTAAGTTCTGCTTATTGAGGGGTGTGGTTTTTTGGGTTTGTTTTTTTTTTCTTTACTCTGTTTATACCTTCAGTTTGTGTGCTGTCTGTGGTGGGGAGAGAAAAGGGAAGCATAGGAACACAAAGAAGGTACGGAGGAAGCTTCTAGGTTATTAAAACAATCCCTTGCAGGCACTATACTATTCAACTGCTTTAAAAACTTACTGAGTTTTCTTATAAGCATTTATGTTCTTTTTGTCTCCATTATTTTCAATGAAAGACTGTTTCAAAATCTGATAGGCAGGAAAGCTCAGAGCCAGTTTCTAAATTAAATCTAAATTTATTCCTGTTCAGCTTATGTCCATTCATTCTTGTGCCAATATTCTCCTTTAGTTCAGGTGGTCATTTCATCTCCATTGGGTTCATTTCCTTGTTGTTTCTAAAGACAGCAATCCTATTCCTCCTCATCCTTTGCTTTTCTGGTCTAATGAAACAAGCTCTTTTGTTCATCTTTCATGAGAAAAAAAATCTTTTGTGGATCATCCTTTGCTGTGTCTTTTCCTCTTCAAAGTCATTGATCCATTTATACACTCACCTTAACAGCAACATTTTTTTCATCATCCTTTAGGTAGTTGAATGGGGAGAATGTTGTTATATGCTCTTCCTTACTTCCTACCTCTACTGTCTTCAGGTAGAAGTAGGCCTTAGGTTTGCCTGCAAAAACTACTAACCGCATTTGAAATCTAGAATTGTTTCAGCTGAAAAGCTCACTAAATCATGTTAAAGGCATAGAAAAACACCCCCTGACTTTTGCTGTTTTAGAAACATTATCTCATTAAGTTACCAAACAATTATGGGTATCAGAAGGCACAAGTAGAGACATTTATCCTCCCCTTGATGCATACGCAGGACTGCAATAAGCCCATTAGGGTTGGTGAGATTTATGGGTGTTCATAATGGGAATAACAGGCCCCAGTGGGTGGCAAAGGGGGAGCAGGAGTCTGAACTCAAGATTGGAAGCCAACAGCTTGAGTTCTAATTAATGCTGAGTGAACATTTTGAAACAAATAACGTGTTCAAAAAATGCTGTGCTTTTGCCTGTTTTGTACATTACCTTCCAGACAGTCCACAATATCAAAAATTTATTTTCAGTTTACTTCTGTTGGGAGAAACCATTTTTTGCATGAAGAAAATATTGCCAAAACCATTTCTGAAATACTCAGTGTTTTTCTGCTTTGCCAGATGTACAGAATTCTTTCAAGGCTGTTATTAGGGAAAATAAACTTGGTAAAGGAAAGGGTACCCCAAGTCCAGAATTCTTTCAAGGCTGTTATTAGGGAAAATAAACTTGGTAAAGGAAAGGGTACCCCAAGTCCTTCATCTACAGTGGATGGAGGGAAGAAAAGGACCTGATGGTTTAAGGGCATAAGGGACATAAGGACATTTTAAAATCTTCGTCTTGCCACCTTAAGACAAAAATGAGCTTTTGGCTACATACTATAAGAGGACCCTAGTTTTAATTATAAGTGTGTTCTTTCCACTGGCATTCTTAAAAATGTTGATTCACTGGCTGTCTGGCAGACTTTGCATTCACTCGTGTCACATTTTCACCAAGTAATTGTATGTGTGTATATATGTGACATTACTTTTGTAAGTTCTCGTCTGATCCTTTCTTGGATGATGTGATTGCCTGTAGGGACCCAAATGCATTTCCATATACAGCACTACTTATCGTTTTATATGTTTGCTGAGAGTGTAAGTTTTAAACCAACATTCACATCTTTTCAGTTTTCTGTAATCATTATTTGTGGGTGTGGTGCACTGCTGTTTGCAAAGAATTATACTAAACTCTTCTAATCTTCTTTTGCATTTTCGAAGGCTGTTGCAATTGGAAGATTGTTGATTTAAATGGTTTGCGCTGAACTTCAATCATATTTTGTGTGTCTTAACTAAATTGATCACTGTTTTTTTCTGTTTTGTCCCTATATGGTGATTTCTTCTTATTTTGAAGTCAGCAAATGTAATACTATTTGGCGCTTTTTCTCTGTTACATTGCCAGGGCAATGGCTGAATAATTGCAGAATTGCTCCCTATGGCTTACTCTCCTCCTTACCTCCCTATGTATGTCGCATTATTTCCTCTACAGCATCTGCCAGTTATACTTAACAAAACCCATGCTCTTCATATATTCCATCTTCAGTCATTGTAAGCAATGCACTTGTGTGCTTGTGACCACTTGGCCCTGTTTGCAAGGGCTGTGGTAGACATTTTACTGCTCTCTCAGTCTACCTTGCAGAGAGTGAACAGGTGTGTTTTCTGTCCAGCACAGTTTGTTTCTCCATTTATAGCAGCTGATTTCAATGTTATGCCTGTAAAGAAAAATATCTTGCTAGTATTTTCTTAACATCTTTTCAGCTTGTACAGTATCTAGCAACAAATAAAAATTAAAAATAATTTACTTCTTAATCACATTGTGATTACAAGCTGTTATACCAGCATTTCCATATTTCTTTAGACTTATAGCATCCTTTTAGGCCTTACTGCTGTTAGCTATCCCTTTCTGTCAGGGCAGGAAAGTGTAACTGTAACAATTATTTGCCATCTTATTTCAATTCTGCCATTTTAACTCTCTGAAGCTGCTAAATACTATGAAAATAAAATTTCTTCCACCAGAATAAATAATTAACTAGTACATATGCAGCTACTCCTCACAGGGACATGAAGTTACAATATGAGATATCTCTTTATAGCAAGGTATATGCAAGTTAGAACTATATTTCCTAAGTTGTTTTTCATTCTATCAGGTTCTTGAGGCATTTTTTGTAGGTAAG
Organism: Pelecanus crispus; assembly: GCF_030463565.1. Lineage (NCBI taxonomy): Eukaryota > Metazoa > Chordata > Aves > Pelecaniformes > Pelecanidae > Pelecanus > Pelecanus crispus. Next base: position 117,148,633 of record NC_134643.1, on the reverse strand, counting down.
ATTTAAACTGCTATGTTTTTTAACACCTTGTTACAATTATAAATTTCATCCCACCAAAACTGTTGAGCGTTATATTACTGCTATCTAGCATGATCTACAGAATCATAAATATCAATGATGTCTGACGTATGTGTTTCTTCTACAAGAGTTCAGGGAAACCAGGGATCTCTGGGTGGATTATGTGTTGGTCTACTATTTTGAGTTTAATTCAAGTCAGAAGGAAAATGCATTCCCTATTCTGTTACGGTCAAAAAGTATATGCACTCATTAGTAAGTACTTAAGGAACTTTTGGAACAATTGCACCTTGACAAGGCACTTTAGGAAGCTTTACATGAACACCACTTTCAACTGACACACAGTTTGATCTCATAAAGTAAAAATTATTCTCAGAAATGTATGCTATTTAGCTGGTACCTTAGTACACAGGCCTTGCGTATTTGGTGAGGAAATGATGGGGTTTGCATGGCAAATTAAAAAATCCTGAAAACTGTATCAAATAGCTGCTGATTACAACCTGATCTATGTAACTGCAATTCAAATGGTCTGTAAGGAAAAGTGTGTGTATCGTCTAGTTTGTTTGTAACCTGAAGTACAGATATTGTATCTATAGTAATAAAGATCTAGCTTTTCATCATTTTGTCTTTTGCTATAGAGAGTGAAAAAATATCTTGAGGGAGCAGGGAGTATGTAACACAGTAGAGAAAGTGACTTGGCCTTTCAGTGATACTGATAACAACTGAAGTGAAAGTGGGTTTGATTGTAACACTCTGGATTTGATTAATCTACATCACACCCCCCCCCCCCCCCCAGACATTGACACCATTTAGCTGGTAATCAGCCTCTGCTCAGGGGAGGTCTAGAGTTGGATCACTGGCAGTGTTAATAGTCAGGTACTTGGTAAAATCTCTCTAGGGCTTCTCTGTGCTTTGATTTAGCTCAGTGATAGCGATCCCTCAAAAATTTTTTTTCAGTGTTTAAATTGAGACTTGCCTACTGTAAGAGAGGTGTACCAACACCACAGGCCACAGCACTGGTTCTGGTTCTGTACAGGCTTATCTTGTGACCTGCTGTATTTAGCCAATCACCAGTAAATAAAAAGCTGTCTTTCCACTTATCTTTGAAATTTTTGTATAACTGGTTTTAAAGTTAAATAGTAAAGAGGTGTTAACACTGTTTAGCCTCCAAAGACTAAGACGGCATTTCAGAAACCTCTCTGCTCTGCAAAATCTATGCTATGTCAGCCATCTTTACATTCATGAAAGGAACATAAGTTAATATTCGAATTAAAAGAAATTGTGAGTACTCTAAGTTACAGGAATTCTCCAGGGTGCTTTATGCACAGTGGAATTCTCACTGTATGAAGGACTTCATAAGGAATTTTCTCCAAATTACAGATTCCCGTTTAGGAATTATACTACAGAAGTCACTACTCTGAAAAAATGGCATGCAGCTTTAAGAATATGGAACTGTCCTTGTCAGTCCTTAGTTCAATAAAATACAGAAGACATGCTGGAAATCAGTTCAAAAAGGCAAAGCATATAATTCTTCTTTCTTTATTTTATTCTAAATCTGGTAATTAGTTATTTCATTTTGCGTTTTAGCAGACTGAAACATATCCTACGCTGCATCCAAATTTTGTCTGGTGGTATGAATGAATTTAGGTTAATCTGGCAAATATTGATATCCCACTCCATGGATATGATGGACATAACAAAAGTGTGTAAAATTAATGAAAGTGTGCCTTTTACCCAACACAGTGTTGATGATTGACAAGCTCTGCAGGTTTTCTCCTCACTAAACTGCAAGGGACTCATTCAGAGGCAAACCACAAAAGCCAAGTCATGAGTCAGTCAGAGTATCATGAGAAAGTGCCAGGCAGAAATCTTGTGGCAGGCACAGAGCAGCAGGAGTGACCTTGAGGACTGAAGGTTTCATGGCAGATATGCCTTCCCATCTCTTAGTTTACTATACTTCTGACCTCCTCAGTCTTGTAATGTGTTCTCTCCAGAGGTCCCACAGGAAGCAAAAAAGTGCCAAGAGCTTTTAAGCTTAATCATGACACTGAGCTGGCACAGCTGGGTGATGGACAGTAGTGTCTGACCAGGAACAGAGAAGACAATCTGGTGCAGGAGCAACTTGAAGTGCCTCACCTGAATCTTCAGGAGCTTGTCTGGTAGAACAATACCAACTAGCTCCCAAAAGCATTCAGGTTCCTAGTGTCCTACTGACACTCAGCTTTCCTTCTGCTAAGATTTTTTTTTTCCTGTGCTGCTGTGCTTTGCCTTCATTGAGAGGTTCAATTACTTTGTCTCTAACATTGACATTCTTTCAGCAGTGAATAGCAAAATATCTTCTGCTTAAGGTGAAAAATAGGAAAATGCAAACCTGTGAATATAAATGAGTTTGTAAATTCCTAGAAAAGGATCCTATTTTAACCTTCTTTTTCCAGTTCATAATATGTCATAGAATCATAATATAATTGAACCTCTGATTGAAAGTCAATACTTCATAAAACTAAGAGACATAAGGTAATAATTAAAGCAATTAAGTGGGCAATTGTTGCTGAACTTTTAAACCTTCACAAGGAGACAAGCTATGACATAAAAAGCCTGAAAAAGGAGGGTACAGTAGAATTAATGGAAATGTTAAGGATACCATTAAAAACTAGTCAGAAAGACAACAGACATAATTAAGCATACATATGTTTCTGTGTGCATACTGTTAGGTATACAGTAAGATTGGCCTGAAAATAATTTCTTAATGATGGTTTAAGGAATATGCTTCACCTCCTGTGGCAAAATTTTGTGGTAGCTTCTGACTGCCCTCTGTCCAACTGCAATCTAATTGTATGTAGCTCTCTTTTTCCTACTATGCCATTGTTCTATAGATACGGCAAGAGGAATCACTTTGTCTTTAATGTGCCAGAAACCTATCAGTTTTGTAATGTATGCATTTCTTTAATGTAGCTACGATCCGAAACGGCCATTGGTGTAAAGTGCAAGAAGACATGAACACAAATCAGGGCAAGCAAATGAATGCAAACAATATCTAGTACAGAAATGTTCCATTGTAAGTTCATATTAGCTTATCTTTACATTACATTGTAAAAGAAAGAAAAGAAATTAAGGGAAAGGAAGATAAGAAGCGATGTGACTACAGCACTTTGGCCAGAGGCTTGTAAGTGTCACTGATCGCATTTTAATGTTGAGATTTTTATGCATTCAGAATATTAAAACTTCTATTACATTTTCAATTAAAAACTCATATGGAATATATGTTGTAGTAATAGCATGGTCTCCAAAGAAGTTGATGTATGCACACTCTGAGGAAATGGGAATGTTTTGAATTTATAAACTGAGAGGTTTGCTTAGTGAGTTAGCTATACGAACATCTTCTGCAAACATCCTGGGACAGTGCAGACTCTCATTATGTTTTCTGTACTAAATTCCATTTCTTGAATAATCTCTGTCTCCTGGGCAATTATTCATTGCAATTTAAGAAGAAAAGGCATGTGCTTAATGTCAAATAAACATCCAGTCTCTTCAGAGAGGGAGCAGTGCACACTGAACAAGTGGTAAATGCTGATCTAGAAAAAGATGAAGTTTGGGCAGAACTTGGGTGAAATTCCACCTCTGCTGAAATCTCAGCAAATTTCTCATAAGTCCTAATGGAGTATTGAGTATGATAGCTAAGGCACTGAAATATCTCAGTTATGCTGCATTTTCATTCAGTTTTTTTTGATAACTTGATTGCCGAATGAACTGATGAATTGTTGGGATAATGTTTGACATGAACAATGTCTTTTTTTGAATAGTAGGAGGGTCCAGTTGCTGAATCAGTGATCCCATTTAGCTCCTTAGTAGTTTAACATCTTCCCATTAAGGACTGACGTAGTTCAACCCCAGCCAACAACTAAGCACCACACAGCTGCTCGCTCACTCCCCCTGCCCCGGTGGGATGGGAGAGAGAATTGGAAGAGTAAGAGTGAGAAAAACTCCTGGGTTGAGATAAGAACAGTTTAATAATTGAAATAAAGTAAAATAATAGTAGTAATAATAATAATAACAATATAATAATAATAGTAATAATAATATACAGAGCAAGTGATGCGCAATGCAATTGCTCACCATCCAATGACTGATACCCAGACAGTTCCTGAGCAGCAATTGCTGTTCCCCGGCCAACCCCACCTAGTCTATATACTGAGCATGATGTCATATGGTATGGAATAGTCTTTTGGTCAGTTTGGGTCAACTATTCTGGCTGTGCTCCCTCCCAGCTTCTTGTGCACCTGGCAGAGCATGGGAAGCTGAAAAGTCCTTGACTAGCATAAGCAGTATTTAGCAACAACTAAACCATCAGTGTGTTATTCAACATTATTCTCGTACTAAATCCAAAACACAGCACTATACCAGCTACTAGGAAGAAAATTAATTCTATCCCAGCTGAAACCAGGACATGCATTCTTCTGTCACCTCCTTTATGAATCTCAACAGTTTGTTCAGATTATATTCAGCAGAGTTATACTGAGGAATTATTTATCCTAAATGGAAAAATTCACTGCATGTTTTCAAATGCCATCCTTTTCTGTAACTGGACAAACCCCAAACTTTTTAAACTTTTGTCAGAAAAGGGAAGACTTAGAATAACAGGTAGCTTGGTCATGTCACTATCTTTTGTAGTGGAAATCAAAGCTTCGGTCCCTGTTCTGGTGTTATCTCAAATCCGAGGTAAATAACCTAAAATACTAGATGACTGTGCTGGATGAGGCTGCCTTTCTCTGAAGACATCGGCTTTAGGCATACATAACTGTTCATTTGATCAGATTATAAAGTTTCTTCTAGGATCAGTGTTATGTCCTTCTTCTAGTTTTTCAGGAGTGCCTGTGTCACATCTTCATGGCTTTGTAAGTCCACCAGTCTGTGACTGATGTAGGTCTGTGTTAGCATGTGAATGGCAATGGCTCTAGATGGATTAAAAAAAAATGTCTTGCACGAGTTGTTTAGTCAGGTTGCCTGGTAGCACTTACAGCATAATGATGATTTCAAGCGCTCTCCAAGGCAGTCTTTATGTAAGGCATAGCAAGCTCCTGAGACGTCCTAAACCAAAGACTCAAACCCCACAGTGACAGTGTGGCAGATTTATAGCTAAAAAGCTCAACACAACAGATACATTTCTAAGTGATATTTCTCGCCATGGGCAGAGCGTGGTAGTGTGGTGCGTGTGAAGGGACACAGACAGACACAATCCCAGAAGAAATAGTGAGATGAGCCACTGGTTACGACATAAAGCTCATGAAGTTAACAAGCTGAACCAGGAGTAACCGAAAATACTGGTACTGTAAAAGGAAGTGGTTCATTTAATAGGTTCACTTAATAGGGACGAGAGAGCATGACCCTTCATCCAAGCAGACTAGTTTCACTTGCATGGGGGAGTTCAGTTTCCCTTAAGGGCAGGAGCCATAGCCAAGCAGTGGAGAGGAGATAAGTTAGAGGCTGGAATACTGTGTTTCGCATATTTGTGAAAATAGCAGCCATTCTTCTTGTGACTCAGGTTTGAACAAAGGCTCTCCAGAGTGAAAACACTCACGTGCCACAGAAACCATTTCCATCCTTTCCTATTATGCCTGCTACTTTTGTCAGCTCTGCAATCTGAAATGCTGACATAAACCATTGAATTTCTGCCACGGTGGTGACTCCACTTGCCACTGCCATGACTTTCGTCTTGGGAAGTGCTGCCCTACAGCTTGAACTAAGAGCCTGGCTCCATAGCTGGGACTTGTAAAATAATTCTAATCTCTGTAAACGTGCAGCAGCCTTTGAACAGTACATTGTTTTCTCAGCACACTGAGGGTGTGAAAGGGAGAAAGTGGAGAAATGCCTAGGCAGGGAGGAGACCATCAGGGAGCAGCAGGAGCAGAGCTGCTCCCCAGGGTGACCTGGTGCAGGCCAAGCTGAACACTCTGCCCACAGGGCACAGACCTGCATGGGTCTGGGGCGGTGACAGTGACAGGTACCAAAAACCCAGACACAATGAGGGTTTGCTGCCCCACAGCCCCGCTCGGGCCGTTTGTCTGGCAGGCACTGCCTGGGGCTGCCAGCCCCTTCCCCGTTGGCACTCCCAGAGCTGGAGCTCAGCCAGGCTGGGCCATGGGCACTTGGCCACGGGGCGCCTGGTAAACCCAGCTCAGCCCCGCTCGGGCCAAGGGCAGCCCAGCCACCCCCTGGGACCCGACACAGCCAGACATCTGTCCCCAGCAGTGTCAAATATAACCACTCTTGCTGGGCTGTAAAAGTCTCCTTTGTAGAAATTTCCAGCATTGACATTTTGTACCTCCGTTTAGGGGAGAACATCACTAATGTGTGAGAGCAAGGAATCTGTGAACACACTGGATGTCTACGCAGTGTAATGACTCACCTTCCTGGAAAGTAAAAGGCAAAAACAAAAAGCTTCAATTCCAGGAAGTCTGGCCTTTTGCAATGTGAAAAGCCAATTTACTGTGTTAACAAGTTTTTAAAAGAATATTTTAACCTTCAGTAACGGAGGAAATGGATACTTCTAGTACTGCAAGAATCAGAATGGAAAAAATAACATTAGAAAGTCAAGTGAGGGTTTTGTGTAGAGAAGAGGAGAAAAAGTTAATCAACTTGTGAAAGAGACAGTAAGTGAGGGAGAACCTATTTACATAATTTCTGCTAATACAAATCCATAAGCTTTTAGGAAGAAATTGTTGTGATTTATTAATTTCTACTAATTACGACATTCTGTAGAGATACCTTCGGACATAGTAGATCTTAGCACAAGGTTTCAGATCAGTTTGTGTGACAGAGGTTTTCCTGGGTCTCGTTAGATTTGTCCCACTTATTGTTCAAGGCATTTGAAATGTAGTTAGGATTAAGAGTACAGACAAGTGCATGCTTTGCCTGAGGCTTCAGTTCTCACTAGTAAGGAACTAAGTTTATAAAGGCAATTGCCTGTATTTTATGAGGTTGTTTATTATATCCTAACTTTAAGAGTGAAAGAAGACTGTAGGGCTTAACCTGACTAGAAGCTGGTTATAGTTATAAACTACAAAATTAGTAGGGAATTATTGTGAATTTAATTTTCTGTATCACAGGTTTTGACAAGAGATAAACAGAACTCAGTAGACTATGATAAATAAACTGCAAAGAATAGAGAATCACTACACCTGAGATGTGTAAGACAATCAAAGATAGCACAGATTATAGTAACACATGCAAGTGTGTAAAAGGTTGCAAGAAAAAAATAAAATATTAAAATACACTTGATGGTTGATACTTTGTCAAAGAGGAAAAAAATTCTCTGAGCTGAAATTATTCGGGTGCACAGCCTACGTCATACCAGTAGAGATTAGCTTAACAGAAGTGTAATTATATTCAGAGATAGTAACTCATGGAGTCTGTTTTATTTTCTATTTTGACACAGCATTTGTTTAAATGGGACAATGGTACACCGTAATGGCATAATCCCTGAGACTTTTATGCATTTTAAAAATCAAGTTCTTTCATATTGCTTCTTCTCTGCTTTCTGTGTCCACTAGGACTAATCAAAAAGGAAAATGCGATACGTCTAGCCTCAATCAGTATGTCTGTTGGACTGATTAAACAAGAGATTAAAGGAGTTTTGTTTATATTTAAAACCTACTGCTGGAGGAACCTGTGGGTACTAGTGCTGACAAGTTAACGTGACTATCCTAGTCCTGTAAACAAACAGCTGGACTGCAAAATCCTTTTGGGCTACCCAACAAGAGTGGGTGCAAAGACTGCGGAAGGGAGAGAGGCAAACAGGGCTTAGAGGAAAAGCAGAGAAAACTTAGTATTTGTTTAGCTTCCTACCACCAAATTGTTTTTTCCACTTTTTCTTCTGTTTGTCTCTGGAGTTAATTAGTGCAGCTGTGACAAAATACTTGAATTAAGAAGAATTTACTTTAATTAAACTGTGAAAAGACTACTCACTTGTGTCTTCATTCTCCCTTTTTTTAGCAGAAGAATAGGGTATATGATTAACACCCAGAACAGGTTGTATTCAGAGTTAGAAAAACTTCAGTGCTGGGGCCAGACTTGCTGTTTATGAAAAATAGGGCCTATTATCCTGACAGGCTATCTGTCAAAAATCAAAATTAGTTCATTAAAACCAACAGAATATTAGTAACATGTAATTCTTTCTTTGGGTTTCTACTTATGCCGTCACTCTGTCAGCTGACTCCCCTCTTCTACTGCCACTGCAATTGCTCCTACTTCTTTTCTGCATAAAATAACCACATGAGATATGTTAAAAAAACAACAAACAAAAACCAAAACAACAGTACAAGAAAGTCATATTTCCCTTCTAATTTTAAAATAAAAAACTCACTGGAGTGTAAATAATTAGTCTATGTTGTACCTTTTATTTCTTCAGGCCTGGTATCTTTATCAGTTGATTGACTCTTCCACAAAACAAATAAAGAAGCACCAGCTTCAGTCATTTCTTGAGACTGTGACTGGAGTTTATTAAGGTAGTAATATTTCAGATAGCAAAGACAGCAAGAGGTATTCTGTGCTTTTCATTTGCCCTGATACAGATACAATATTGCCTAAGAAAATACATTTTTGACTATAAGGATGATAATTGAAAACCAAAAAAACCTTCTCCTATTCCATTTTCTAACAATAATTAGCAAACTAACCTATCAGGCTATATTTTTTTTTTTTTTCCAAACAACAACTGAAAGTAATTTTCAAATGTGATATGAAGAATCGAGTCTGATGTAGCCCTCTGTTGGATTTTTCTTATTTATAACATAAAAGTCTTTGCCTTTCTTAATACTTACATTTCAACCTTTTAAATCTATTTATCCTGGAACAATGGAATTATACAAGCAATTAGGTAAATTCAGATATAATGAAAGTGAATGCAGCTCAGTTGTAATGAATGGATCTTACTTTGCATTTGATTGCAGTTTGTTTCAGACTGTAAATAAGATAATTCTGTTTATGCTTTACTTTCTAAAAGTAACTATATTGAGTCAGATTTTCAAGAGAGCTCAAATCTCATGTCTATGTCCAGATAAAGTTCTTCAGAAAGTAGACCAAAGCATTATATGGAAATCTGACACTCACTGTTAAACCATAGCTGTATTAATCCTTGCAGTATAATGTACACTAACAGACTATGATTTTTTTTGGAGCATAAATGTTAGTTTTCATCATCTTCACTAGGTCTGTACTTCTCAGAGGCAATCTCAACATGCCTATGGAGAGCACTGCATCTAAGGCATCTGTAATATATTTTTCCTTCATGACATACTAAGTTCCACAAAATTGTGTAAAAATGGAAGGGGGGTCTTAGATATCAGATAGGGGATGATATGTGGGCCTGTCCTTTGCTTCTGAAATAACACAGTATAGGACATGTATACAATGTGCCTTAAACTCTCCTCCAGCCTCAAGGTTACATGTTACTATGTCCCTCAAGTTCTATTTATTTATTTATTTCAAATAAACCCCAAATTGTTTATCGTTTACCAACAGCTGGTTTTGCAGCTGGACTGAAGGGTGTATTAGTCTGAACCACTGGATGGCACAAAGAAGCCAACGTACACGTGAGCCTGATGTTACCTTTGCTTTCTGTGATTTAGGGAAGGCGCACTCTTTCTCTGAAAAATCCGAGTGCCTTTTAGTCTTAAAGTACTATGCCAATAAGTGAAGTACACCTATTTGCTTTTATTTGCATAAATAGGTTGTTGTCATGAGATACAGGGCGTCTGCTTCATGACTGGACGTATCAGTGTGTCTGTGCTTTAGGACAATTTTGGAGGGAGGGAGGACAAAGACATGGGTACTATTAATTTTTTTAATATATCTCTAAATGATCCCTGCTCACTTTGCTAACTGATTTATAGTAGGTTTTTTTTTTCAATTTAGCTGATTAAGACGTATTTCTCTCCAAAGCTGTTTGTCCCCATTTTTGACATCTTTATTCCTTATTCACCTATTCTCACAGTAATTTGTATTGCATTCTGATAGGCTGCTTTCTATAGCATGCTTAAAGACAGCAATACTTTGTGTTACTTTGTAGCTTCCAAGTACTTTCACAGTATTAATTATATTATCCTAACTTTTTTAAGCCCTGAAAAGGAGGCATTTATTTTCTCATTTAAGAAGTGGAGAACTGAGGCATGACTTATTTAAGCGACCTGCCCAAATCTGGCATAAATCCTTATAGTGGACTAAGGATTTATAATGAGATTGTCTTTCACCTCACTGATCCCATTGACTGGTCCAGGCTGTGTTTGCTCTCCTCCATGTTCTCATCAGATTAATTTTCTTATCTTTCCTCTGATCCTTTTTAATTTCTTTTGTCTGGCTTTCAACATTTCTTTGAAAAGATTAAAAGTATTATTTGTAGAAGAGATCGACAATATATCTTTAAATTTTAAATATCTTGCAATGCTCTGATAATACAATTGGAGTGCTGGGCTTATAATTTTCATTTTGTGTTTTGTATTTAAGCAGAAGTGAGATAGAAAGTATCAGAAATGGATAACCATATAGCTATGTTTGCTGTCTCTGAATTTGTTTTAAAGTATTATGAGAAACACCTGATTCAGCTAAATAGTTTTCTATTTTCTCTTAATTTTTTTCATATTTTATTCCCCTTAGGAAGACATCAATTCTTTTTTTCTGAGTGGAATGTATATTTGATGAAGTTCTGTCTCTTGGTGATCACTTCATTTTGTATTTCAGAAAAAATCTTTCTCTATAGTAAATTCTTATGAGAAGAAATTTAGTGATGACATCCTTCTTGTATTCTTCCTTTTGCCTGTTTAAAACCATTTTTATGAAAACATTCGAGTTATTTTAGTTTGTTCATTCATTTATATTTGGGTACAATAGAGAAATTATCATATTAGAATCATAGAATTGTTTAGGTTGGAAAAGACCTTTAACATCATCCAGTCCAAGCATTAATCTAACATTACCAAGTCCACACTAAAGTAATTAAAGGTAGACTAGACTAAACCATGTGCCAAAGTGCCACGTCTACCCATTTTTTGAATGCTTCCAGGGATGGTGACTCCACCACCTCTCTTGGCAGCCTGTTCCAATGCTTGACTACCCTTTCCGTGAAGAAATTTTTCCTGATATCCAATCTAAACCTCCCCCGGTGCAGCTTGAGCCCATTCCCTCTTGTCCTATCGCTAACTACATGGGAGGAGCCCAACACCCACCTCACTACAACCTCCTTTCAGGTAGTTGTAGAGAGCGATGAGGTCTCCCCTCAGCCTCCTCTTCTCCAGACTAAACAACTCCAGTTCCCTCAGCCGCTCCTCATAAGGCCTGTGCATATTGAGTATGCTTAAGGTGTAATTCTTTTAATTCAATTCAAAGTCACAGTATGAAGGAAGGGGACTAAACTATTGTTTAGCATGTTTGTTGGCCTTTTCAGACTCTTGTGGTTTGGTTTTGGTCTTCCTTTTTCTATATCACATACTGTGAAGGTTTTTTTAGTTTTTTAATTTTCTGTTACTGAAGTTGCGAAGAGTAACTTCCCAGACTTCCTGTTATTGATGATACCTGGAATAGAGTATTTAGGATGTATTAGAGTTGAACAGTTCTCTCATTATGAACACAATGGACGTTTTAGTCTCGGTCAGAGTTATTTCAAGAAGGAACTGGAGAACATATGGTCTTTGCTTTCCCCTTTATGTTCCTGGCTGGCTTCTCACAATGGTACCAAGTTGCAGGAATAAGTTCTGCATTCCTTACAGCTTTTAAATGATGAAACCCCTTTGATATGCAATTGGTGGGATAATAGGCAGCTAGTCTACATGGTGAAAAGAGGAAGGAAAACCATGGTGGACTTTTGACACCCCTGTTTTCCCATTACGTCATTGGAAAGAGAAAATGTCAAGTGTATTCAGAAAGCCACCAATATGAACAAACACTGTATAAAGGCTGTCCAATGAATGGTAGTCATGACAGAGAGCAACTTTCATTATTGTGCGGAAATTTTGCTGTGCACAAGAAAAGGAAGATGAAGGGATGGCTTTCAAGAGCATAGACCTAATTCTTTATCAATGTGCAACAACAAGGTAAAAAAAATTCTTCACAAAGTATCCCAGTTACTTCAGTGTCCAAAGCAAGAAAGCAAATCACATGGTGAGGCTGAAAGACCAAAGGCATGTGTGTACTGTCCTATAGATAATTTTGTCTGTCACTTTTGCTAAGAAATATTTCATTCTTTCCTTCTAATTTCATAAATCCCACAAACTTCTGCAGGATCCTGCAGTTTTAGGTTCCTCCATTAACCTTGCCAGAAGATAGCAGTTTTCTTGTTATAGTTGCTAACTTTAAGACTCTTGAAATTCCAGAAGTTGAACTGGCCTGTGCATCTTCTGTAGGAGTAACACTTTTTGTTAATGTAGAGGATTTCCAGGACAAACATGCTGGGCGGGGCAGGGGTAGATTCTGCAAGAGTGACCCAGGGTCCTGTTATATGAAGCATCGTGTCTTTAGGTATAAAACATCTTACAATTATGTAGGGGTTTTGAGGGATAAACTTTTGTTTAAATTAGACCAGTGAAGAAGTAGAAGGAAAACTTACTAAATTAATTTGCATTAAAATTAATTGGCATTAAAACAAGTGTTTCTTTTAATAGTTAACTTAGCCTGTGTGCTTTGACAGAGGTCAGTTGCTTTCACTGGAGATCTTAATGATGAAATGTGACAGCATATTTTGTTCTTGGAGTCCTTTATTCTTCAAACTCTGTTCTCCAACTTACTCATGAGGTAGTTTGTACATTCCTCTCAATAAATTACAGACCTCTTTGAAGATGCAAATGTTGCTTCTGGAGTTCAGACGGTCTGTATATCTTTACAGTCCCAAACACACAGCTTATGAAATTAAAGGAGCCCAGTGAAGAGTGTTGAACCTGTGCTTTTTGGTTTTGACAGTGAAAAACCAAAGACTGTTGCTATCTGAAGAAACATGATATATTTATTTGCTCTGACTTGTAAATTGGTTTAGTTTGCTTTTTAAAATAGCTTATTATAGAATCTCTAGGGCAAAGCTCCTCTTTTTTATACACATTTTGGCACACAAACTGTATGAATTGTTTTTTCTCTATATAAACACTACATAATAGTAACAAAGAAGCTGCGCCCATCTAAATTTCAGCTGAGCGTTGCTCAGATGATTACAGTTGAGTAGAACTCACTTACAAGGTAGTGCAGCCGTACATTTTTTGAGCCTATAAAGCAAATCATGAATAGTTAAAAAAAAATTATATTCATATTAAAATATGTCTATATCCTATAAATTTTAGCAATTTACCACAAGGGACCGTTATTTTAAACTCCATTTGGGGGAAAAATGGGGTAGCGCTACAGCAATATTTTTCACCTTTGATTTTCCTTAGTGTGGCTTCAGCTGAAACAGTTCATCCTTCTGCTGGCCGTGGAAGATGGAGTAGGACTGTGCTTGGATCTTCTGCACGTCCCAGCCCCTAACTTTGCTTTGTCACCCCTTGTTCTAGGTAACCCTTTGGTTCAGGAATCTAATTCCTTACAGTGCTATGGAGCTTAAAAATCTTGATCTTAGGAACAATTGTTTTTAAGGTTTATTGCTTCTGTTTATGTTTTTTTTTTTGGGGGGGGGGGAGTTGTTTTTTGGTTTTGTTTTTTGTCAGGTCCAATAATTTTCTAACTTGGAGTAAGGCTGGCAGTTTCAAGGTTAGGACCCCATACTTCTCCCTTAATTGATTCAAACCAATTTTTTTTTCCTTAACTACAGCTTCTGGTTTAGGTCACCAACTTCTCTGACTCAGTAACAAGAACATCAAACTCCAGTAGGAGGAAATGAAATGTCTCTAGTAAAAAGGAGAATATCTATTTAGAGACCAATGATGAAGGTGCCCAAAAAACTTAGTCTAGATTTTTGCCTCAGTTTCAATTCCCACCTTATCTTTGTTTAGGACTTCTAATCTTCATATATGTGAGTTTAAGATATGTTAGCCCAACTATCATGGGGAAAAGCTGCTCAGTTCACGTAATTAAAGCAAATCAGGATCGAAGTTGTTTTATTGATTTACTAATGACATGAAATTAGCTGGCAAACAGTGAACTATACCTTCAGGATCAATACAAGTAACAGAAAGAATAAACCACAATCCTGGCTGCTTACAAAGTGTTAATAAACACCCAAATCCCAAAGAGTTCTCTCTCTCACACACACACAGAGGCACGCACACACATATACACATACAAGGATGCACACGTACACAATTAGGGGCATTACCACCCCCTGAGCAATGTGGATGACAAGCATACACCCACTTTCTGGGACTGTAGTATACGTGGGCGATCCAACTTTGTGTGTGCTTGTGCTGTTCTCTAAAACCTGCTAATGCATGAGCCACTGAAAAAGCACCCAAGAGTCTGCATATGCACACCTGAGGTGTAGGTACTACCTGTGTCACCCCCGACATTGGTCCCACCACTGGAGAGCAGAAGCTGCCTATTGTATTCAGTGCCCAGTGGGGAGACTGCAAAGTCTGGCCAAGGCAAGGGTCCCCAGGGTCAGTGGGGTGTCTCTGTGCGTGTGTTCATGTGTGTGTGACTTCTGGCAGTCTCAAACTGGGGCTTGACTTGTGCTCCCAGGTCTTGTCTCTTACTTACAAATTTGCCTGCTTCTTTTAGACGTCTTTTCAGACCAACTTTCACGGTTGCAAGAGTCGCATTGTAGTTCCTTGGTTGCTCTTTAATCTGCCTGATGGTCTTGATCAGCTTTGGACAGACACTCTCCCAGACAATCTTTGTTATTTGGTTCACCCATACTGCTGATACACATGTTCCTCCTGTCTTAGCAGCCATTGTTATCCAGGCCATTTTGCCAAGGGTGGGCTGTAATAAAACTCCAATGTACAGCCTGCTTGTCTTAAATTAATCTTTTCAGTAGTAGATTCATAAGTGATCAGAGGTTACCTTTGTTTTAAAACTTGAATTTGTGCCTCCTGTGCTTTCAGAATATGAAATGTTATTGCAGACCATTTTTCTATGTGCTTCAGTAAAAGCTCATTTCCAAGAAATCCTAATTTGTCAATTAAGATATTGTTTAGCAGTTGTATAATCTTCACTTTTATGGACCAGATCTCCAGCAGTCACTTGCCAGTTGAAGTTATAATCATCCAATAATTAACATTTCAATTACAAAGCAATGAACACTTTGAATTTTAGGGCTCCAATTTAAAGAAACAAAAAACACCAAACAGGCAAACAAACAAAGAAAAACCCCACATGAGCTACTGGCACAATTGGCACTGGTAAATTTTGAGAATCTAGGATGGGTGCTATGTGATCCTTAGGGCTATCAGAAACTGTAGGCTGTGTTTTTCAAGATTTTACAGAAATATCAAGGTAAAAAAATAAAAATCAGTTTTGAAGAGAAAACTAATTTCCTCTGCAGTGAATTCAGGTTTAGGATTGAAGAAGTTTCAGCTGTGGTTTTAGACTTATTCTGAACATTATAGGAGCATGGATGTTTGCTCAAAAAGGGGAAGGCACCAGTTAGTTGCAAAATACTGAAAGGATTTACAAAAGTGTTCAGAGATATTTTTCCCAGTTAGTCACTTTGCCCTATAGAATACATATTTTCTGATATTTACATTCCATCATTCCAGTTTAAAAAATGCTGTAATCCAGCATTTTGAGAAACCTTAGCAATTAAGAGCTTGCTTATGTTTCAAAGAACTGACAAAAGTATTTTGTTGACTGGTATTTTGTAAAGATTAGCATTTTTTAATTAATTACTATCACTGTCTGAAATAATTTAATACTAATCCTTCTTTTCTTTTGTCTTCCATTTTCAATCCCTGAACTGTGTCTGTGTCAGATGTTGTATGGGTCTTTTTATGTTTATCCAGTTCTTTATGGGCTTATTTTCTATTGTTTTCTATTGGAAGATGAGTAAAAGAGCTTTTTTTTTTTTTTTAGTTTACAGCTGGGATTTTATGTGGCACAGAACTCTGTAATAACATCTGTGCATATCAGCCCACCATATGGATGGGAGGGAAATAGCTTAATTTAGTACATATGCATGAAGTAAATGAAGACTTGACTATTGCTTGGCTACAAATTGCTAAAGACAATTGAGAATAGTAGGTTGGGGAAGGGTTACAAGAAACCAAAGGGCAAATATGATCTCAGTAGTATTATACCATTTCTGCTAGACATTTCTTCAGTGTTCATCCAAAGCAGTGACTCAGCAAGTACGTCTAGTCAGAAAATCATTAAAGGTTAAAGCTTGACCAATATGAATGAAATGACATTGACTGAAAGTACAGCTCAGGGCTCATAGGCTTACTTTTGTTCCAGTGAGAGAGTACCAGCTTCACTGATTCAGCTAAAGGCACCAGTAGTCCCAAAGTAGTTTCACTGATAAACACATAGCCAGAAGTCTAAATCTTCTCTGACTTCTTTTTTTAAACTTTGACCATTACTGCTTTTTAAATCCTCTCATCTGTTACCACAATACATCAGCTTTATATCTAGTATTTCTGACATAAGGGACTTGTCTAAGGATATGGTGCCTTTTACACAGATTTGGTTTGGAGAGGCAGATATACATAGGGTTGGGAAGAAATAACTCCGTTAGTATTAGTTTTAGCTAATTTCACTTGCTAAAGTGTTAGACATTGAATGAATCTTTGGTTTATGGCTATAACATACCTGGTGAAGAGACAGTTACATCATTGGAGAAGATAATTAATTACTTCTTACAGAGTTCAGTTGACATCATTTGATGTCAAATTGTTACGTCACTGCTGGTTCTTTAGCAAAGATGTGGAAATAGTCAAAGTCTAAGTAATCTACCATCTTGAATAAATAACAAGTTAGAGATTGCTTGTGAGCAACCTGACAGCTGATCTTGGTCAGGCCAGGGAAAAATTCAGAGGAGATGTTCATTTTGGTAGCTCATATTGTATCTCCAAATATTAGGCAAAAGTGGCTTTCTGAGCAAAACCTGACTATGGTTGCGTGGGAGGTGAATAGCTACAATTGTCTAGAAAATGTGAAAAGCACCATATGATTGAGGTCTGCCCATGTCATTGAAATGCATGCCTATCTATTGTTTCTTTTTTTGTTTTCAATGGGACTTCTACCTGTGTTATTAGCCTTACAGAGGGGACCTGAAAAACTCAAGCCTGCTGACATTTGGTTGTGCATTGGGTGAGTTAATAGTTAGTTTTTAAGGTTTTTGTTTGAACCTACAGGAATAGACAGTCATACTTAGAAAGCTGAGATGAGTTACAAATATAAGTTTTCAGATTCTGATTGTATGATGTTGTCCTCATTTTGGCTGGAATAGGGTTAATTTTCTTCCTAGTAGCTGGCATAGTGCTGTGTTTTGGATTTAGGATGACAAGAATGCTGATAACACACTGATGTTTTAGTTGTTGCTAAGTACGGCTTATGCTAGTCAAGGACTTTTTCAGCTTCCCATGCTCTGCCAGGCGCACAAGAAGCTGGGAGGGGGCACAGCCAGAATAGTTGATCCAAACTGACCAAAGGGCTATTCCATACCATATGACGTCATGCTCAGTATATAGACTGGGTGGGGTTGGCTGGGGAGCAGCAATCGCTGCTCGGGAACTGTCTGCTTATCGGTCGTTGGGTGGTGAGCAATTGCATTGTGCATCACTTGCTTTGTATATTATTATTACTATTATTATTATATTGCTATTATTATCATTACTATTTTACTTTATTTCAATTATTAGACTGTTGTTATCTCAACCCAGGAGTTTTTCTCACTCTTACTCTTCTGATTCTCTCCCCCGTCCCACCGGGGCATGGGGAGTGAGCGAGCAGCTGTGTGGTGCTTAGTTGCTGGCTGGGGTTAAACCACAACTGATGTTTAGTACCAGTCACTGGGGAAAATACAAAAATAGTACTTGGATGAGGGATTCCTTGGATGAGGAACTTCCTTCTTCCAAGTCAGCATCACACAACTGGACTAGAGTCAGATACATCCTTTCCTCTCATCTCTGTTCAATTCTGAGTTATTTTCTACACAGTGGAAGATGTATTTTAAATTGCATGAGCTACACCAAAAATTTAAAGTGAATGTCAGTCTTCCAGCAAAACCAAATAAAGGGCTGTGCCTCTTTCTTTGGATTGCATATAAAAAAGACTAGGTCCCATCTCTAGGGAATGCAAATAATAACAACTTCAGCAAACTGCTTATTTTCTGGGATACATGGGATTCTTCTTAACATGCTTATTCCTCAAGATAATGTTTTGCATATAACATCAAATGAAGTCTTTTTTCTAAGGTGTGTAATACATGGCACCAAGTAGCACAGTGTGGTGGTAATTTCCTAAGAGAACCTTGTAATGCTGTAAATAAACTTGTAATTAAAATCTGTGTTGATGTAGCTATACTACTTGCCATTCTGGAGTTACTATGCTTAATGGTGTCTATGGGAGCTTTTTGTTTTGTTATATGGGCATGCCTTTGTATTTCCAGGAGTATATACCTGAATGCGCATGCACTGCAATGTTGGAAGGCTTTTGGTCTGCTAAATTTTAAATTAATGAGTCTGCAGTGAGTGTTGGAACGTTAGTCATAAGTGGTGCTGAATGGGAAATACCCTGTTGAATAAGTCCTTGGTGTGCAGGGAAAAATCAAAAACCTCAAAAAAACCTTTGACTGAAAATCTTTCAGGAGGAGAGTCTAGAGTATTTCAACTTGGGGAAAAAAAAAAAAAAAAGGAAAGGAAGAAAAGGAGATCTTATACAGTCAAAAGAGCAGGATTTATTATACATCAATTTGATTTTCAACTGTAGTCATGATATTGTAATATGTAATGTGACAGGGTAGTTGATGATAGTGAAAACATAAAAGCTGTGGACATTTTAAGGTGTGTATGCTAAAACTGATGGTGAGTTTTCCTTTGAAGTGTCTTTCATGTTTTCCTCTGGAATTGGCATGAAGTTTCTAAGTTTACTTATATCTTGTAAATTACAGAAAGAAATTTTGAAGAAATCTTTGCTCATATTTTACCCTTTTATAATATGTTTTGGCACATAGTCTGAAATCTATTTATAATTTTTTTAAAAAAGTGTCTTGTTTCCTAAAATAATATTTTCATAGGAAAGGTGAATAACAGTAAACTTAGAGGAAAGTTCTCCTAATGGCAGGATGAAGCAATGACATACCTTGACTTCTGAAATGCTGCCCAACAGCAACTGACAGATGAATAACCTGTAAACTTAACTTCTTAGCATATAAAACACAATAAAGTCATGTGAGGTGTGAATAACATTAGAACAAGCAAACAACTGGTTTTCATTGAGGCATGATGGTCATGCAAAGTGTTAATCTAGTCTATTACTTCATAGCAGATGGGCTTTGTTACTTCTTATTCAGTATCTTCAAAGTTATTTTAAGGTTGTACACTTCAAAGCCTGAAGTCTTGATTCACAACTGGATTACACAAACATCCCAGACAGAAGACACAAAATGGGGGGGTGGGTGAGGGGGTGGGGGGCGGTGTGTTAAGTATTGACACTGGTTCATTTTTTAATTTGCTTTGCACTGGCCTACCTAAGTGAAACAGATTTTTGTCTAAATATACCAAGACCATCCCTTAACAAAAAAAAAATGATGTAGAAGTTTCTTTCAAAAATTAGCATTATTAGAGGGATTAAACCAACAAAATGTATTTAATGAAAATTCAGTTGAAAATAATAGATAAATAGGTTTGGTCTATATACCCTTCATTCAAACTCTCTTTCAAACCAGTTTGTGTAAATATAAACAGTGGAAATCCACAGGAGTATTTTCCGTAGTGTCTGTAGACACTAACCCTTTCATTACTACTACTAACAAAGAAGTTTAGGGACAAATATCTTTACCTACATTTTTTTCCTGCAAGTCCAAACAGATTTTTGGTAGAAACCCAATGTAGGTTTGTACATTTGAAGCCAGAGACAATGTTTGAAGAAGACTCAAGTTCAGAGAGCTAAAGTAATCCATATGTCTACACAGTCAAAGATTTGCAGTGTCAAAGATGCTTGATTCAGACAAATTTGCTGTCAATGAAATGTGGTTCAGATGGCAGCCAGAGTTTTGAAAATTTGAAGCTGTTGATTTCGAAATTGCTTTCTCCATAATTGTGTGTGGCTTTTAAGGTGTATAAGGTATGTATTATAGAAATGTATTTAGTACTTAAACACACATGAGTACATGAACTTCTGAAAAATGCACATATAAAACACAAGTGCAAATGCAGACTGTGGGCCTCACCTACAACCCCCTTGTTATATCTCTTATCATAGATCCACCCTGTCACGTTCAAACCTCTCATGTTGGTGCAGGACAGCTAATGTCATGGCAGCAACCCTTTCTCCCACTGAAAAATTGTTTAGCCTTAATCTTCCTTGTTGCACACCTGCCTTTTTGATCTTAAAATATAGGATGGATATCTGGGACACAGTTCAATAGATGGTCAATTTCTGTTCAAACAAGGAAGACTTTCACTGGGAGTTGCTGCATAACGTGTACGTGAAATTCAGGCTTGTAGTCCATCATTGCTACTGGTGGTACAGCATCAGTGCTTGTGCAAGGGTAGAGGGGGATGCAGTGTAGGACTAGCAGGGCCGGGCAGTCTCACAGACCCTTCTGTGAGGATTGGTGTGAGCCGTCTAGCCCAGAGTGGCTCTGAGGGGCTGCAGAAGACAGCTTCAGGAGCTGCACTGGCCTCTTTGCTCTGTAACTCCAGGCACTGTTATCAGCAACTGAATGAATTCACTGAACTTCTCATTGGTTCACTTCTCGTTCATTTCCCCAACTTTATTTTTCATGTCTTCCTATTTTCAGGTTACCGAATACCAACTCATCCTATAGGGTTGGGGTTGTTTTTTTTTTTTGGAATATGATAGCAGAACTCTCCCGTACACTCTAAAGCCTCAGTGTAAGGAGGTGGAAGAAAGGCAGACTAGCTAGAACATTTGTAAACCTCAAATTCACAGCAGAAAATAAGGTGGATCATAGAGGCTGTAGTTTGGTTAAACCAGTGGGGATAACATTTTTGATAATTTTGCTCATTGCAAAATAGAATTATTTTGAATTAGACTGTTGTTGTGGGTTAACCCCAGTAGGCAGCTAGGCACCACACAGCCACTCGCTCACTCCTCCCCCTGCCCAATGGGATGGGAGAAGAAGAGGGGAAGAGTAAAAGCAAGAAAACTTGTTGGTCAAGATAAAAACTGCTTAATAAACAAAGGAGAAGTGGAAGAAGAGAGAAAGAAAGCAAAACAGAAGTGATGCAAAGGTTTCACCGTCTCCTGTGGGTAGACCGACGCCCAGCCAGTTCCCGAACAAAAGATGACCAACCTCCCCAAACCCCCCTCTTTTCCCTTTTTATTGCTGAGCATGACATTATATGGCATGGACCTTCTCTTTGGTTAGTTCAGGTCATCTGCCTGGTTGTGTCCCTTCCCAACCTCTTGCACACCCTCAGTCGGTTCAATGGGAGCGCAGAGTGAGAAACAAAAAAGACCTTGAAGCTGTTTCAACAGTGCAAATACTGTTCAGCAATAGCTACCACATTAGTGTGTTATCAGCATTGTTTTGGTCACAAATCTAAAACACAGCACCATGTGAGCTGCTATGAAGAAAATTAACTCCACCTCAGCCAGACCCAGTGCAACTGTGATTCATAGTAAATAGTGGTAGTAATCTGCGTATGGTGGTATTGTGACATTTGAGTTATTTCAGTTTGATCTTTTTCATACACTTCACTAATTCATGTATGAGCCTTGAAAGCAGTTATAGTTAGCAAAAACAACTCTGTTGCGAATCTTATGTTTTTAAGATTTCTTATATGTACATACACATATATGTTTATATATAAACACACACATGCTACATACAGTTCTTCATATGCATGGCAATGGAAGCATACTTTATGCAGTCCTTTTTTTTCCCCTTGACTAATATTCTCTTAGGTTTTCCTACTTGAGGACAAGTTCTGTTCAACTCCCAGCTATTGAGAAGTACTTTTATCTAAGACAGGAGTAAGCTAACCTTTCACCTGGAAAAGTAATTTCAGCTGACCTTTGCCAAAAACCATCAGGCAAGACACCAAGCGAAAAGTGTCACCAGTGCAGAGGAGAGAGTGCTATCACAGGCTTTTGGCTAAGAATCCAAGGATAACTTTATTAAACTCTATGGAATGGGTATAAAGCAAAATTCTTGAGTATTGTGTTCTAATCTTGTAGATACCCATTAACAGCTTGGTCCAGGCACTACTGAGCCGGTATAAAAGCAGTGCACCATGCTTCTGTTATGAGTGTTATCTAGTCCTACTCTTTTGTAGGACTCATCCAAGCATTGCCCTCTGAAACAAAAGCAATCGTATAGGGGAAGTTGTCAGTTATGTGGTAACTACCATTTTTTCCATACTGGGTCTGAGGACCCTTCTGTTCCCAAAGTGTACTCCCCTACCAAATGCTGTTAAGATTTTGTCCTTGTCTAACTGTGCCTTAGGGGGAGTGCAGCGTATGTTGTTGATACTGTCCCAGTTAGAGCATGACAGTTACTGCTACCTGTTCTCTTGGCTTTGATTTCTGATTCCTTTGGTTCAGTGATTTCTAAATTAAATATGTCCAGATGCTGTGTTTCATTTATTGTGGGTGCATGTGTACACAAACAAATGTTTGTGTTACTAACCTTTATGCATTGTAGGAGTAATGGAAACATTTAAGGTAGCAAAACAGGGTAAAAAGCTCTAAATGACCCAGTATGATTCTAAAAGTCAAAAGTGTAATAAAATATGTTATTATTCTAGAGTACATATGTATCTTCTAAAATATGAAAATAAATTTATATCAGTTCTCTACATTCACTGTCACTGCAAGTATTGCCATATGTATCTGTTAATTTTTTTTTTTTGTAATCTATTTCTAAATTTCCAGCATCTTATGTAGCTTTCCTTAAAGCTAAATATATGCTGAATCTATTTTTTACGCCCTTACACCAGAAAAGAAAGATGGAAAGGATGTGTATTTGAATAGTTCAGCACTTTTTTTCTTTTTTTTTTTTTTTTGAATGATGTTTCAAGTCCTTAGACACTGTATTACTGTTAACTTCAGTCTCTTGAAAATGCTGCAGTCTGGTAAAATTGACACAAATATACTATTAACAAAGAATTTATTGATTCACTTACCAGAATATACATTAATAAAAATAAGTCCTCATTGCAGCTTGAGAAGTATTTTGTAAAATAGGGGGCACATTGTTAGAAGGACTTTAAAGCTAATTGGTATGATTGTAATGATTTCAAAAGGCTGTTTCACAAAATCATTAAGGCTAGAAATTAATCTTTGAGCTATATTAGCTCAGAGACTTGCACTTTCTTCACACTTTGCAAGCACAACCAAACTGCCATTAAGTTCAAGGTGCCCTCCATGATGCTTCATCAGACAAGTGAATTCATTTAAGAGTTTTGTTTCAGCAGTATGTAGCTATAGACAGAATAGTACCCTATCATGATTGGCAGAGTAAGTGGCTTCATGATGGATGTGCATCCGTAGGAGTCAGAAGATTTGCAAGTCACAGCAGGGTTTAAGGTCACTCAGCTAACTTTGTTATTGCAGCAGTGTGCTTATCTCTGACTTAAAACAGTTCTTCTTAAGGATGATTAAAACTAATATACATGCCCTAATTATGGATTTGGAGTACCTAGGGCAAACACCAGTCCTTTGAATTCCTCTTTCATGTTAGCAGTTCTCACAACTTCTTTCTTATCTGCCTTGTCAGATACATTTTAAGACCTGGTTCCAGGACCACTCTTTTACCTGTCTCTAACCAATGCTACTTTATCCCCTTCTGTATACATTTCCTTAAAGATGCACAGGAGTTGATATAGCACCTCTTTGCTTGGCAACTGCTAGAGAGATAGGCAGCTGTAGCAACTGATTCTGTAGATAGTGGCCTTGTGCTATCTCCATTCTGGCAGGAAATTATCTAGATTTTCTCTGTTGGCTTTTCTTCTCTGGTAAACTAGAAATGTCTTTGAAATAAAGATAAGTAACCCTGTTAAATGAAATAAAGGCAGAACCAGAAGTAGAAGTAGAGAGAGGGGTGACACAGTCAGAATACTGACCTGAGAAAATACCCCTGAACAGCTGTAGAAGAGGAGGGCAGTTTAACTATTCTTGTAAATAGACACAACCGTTAACATTGTCAATTTTAATTAGATTTAAATGTGTCCAAAAATCCTTTTTAGTCCTTAACCACTAGCTTTATTTTTTTCTCTACTCTTACTGTAGGAATACAATCCTGTACTTTCCTCCCATGTGGGAACTTTCTCCCATCTGAAAAGAGCCATCTGACAGTCTGGTGGAGCCTTAGGAACTGAGGGAGTCCTTTGAGCCACCCTTTCTTTGTGTCAATAGCTTACAATATTCATAAAAAATGTATTTATTTTCCCTGTGCTTTCTGTCATCTGTAACAGTTGTATGATACTTGATCAAAAGAGTTTTCTAGGCCTTTAGGAGAAGTACACATTTTGCCATATGCAAGCCTACAGAACTACTGTAGTAGTACTGTAGCCTCTAGTTTTGTTCTTCCATGCTTTTTTTTGCTAGCAAATATTGCCATTTTTCTAAAGTCATCCTTTTTTCCCTGAATTCTTCACATCTAAAATTTCCTCCTGGATATCTATCCAAAATTCAATAGGACCATGGAAGCGTGCTTAGCAGGAAGTTTCAGATAGCAGTGAGGGTGACTTGGTATTTTATTATCAGAGGATACAAGAGCTGAGGACAGGACTGATCTAACTTGCTCCATTTTCTGTTCCTTGGAAGACTTGTTTACAGAACTGACTCTTCCAGAGGAAGTTCAAGGAATGGGAAGAATCAAGACCAAATAGGCTGAATTAACCAAAATATGCTACATAAATCTCCCATTCCACCAAATTTTGTCCCCAGTTTATCCTCATTAATACAACAGCAAACAAATGTTCTGTGTGATTGACATGTGGCCCTGGGTGTTTGTAATCTATCATATGCACTGAGTTGACACTGCTGTCAAGTTCTTGCACAAGCACATAATTTTACCTTTATATATTTCTTATAGTATCTCAAATGGTATTTGCAAAATACATTTAAGTAATACTGACTGAATATAATAAAAAATTAAAGATGCAGATTAATACAGATTAAGTAAAAAATACAGATTAAAAAAACAGATAAATTCTGTGTAGTTGCTGAACATGGTGATCGTCAGACCAGCTCAGGCATGCACCAGTACTGAACTAGTTGTTTGACAGACAGTGATGCAAAAAGGGCAGACTGATAGACAAGCTTAGAATAACCTTCTCACTGAGGAACTTTCTGCATTACACAGTCAGTTAGCAGAAGGTTTGTCCTCGAAAGTAAAAAAAGCTTGTGCTCCCTAAGTCTTTACATTCCAATTTAAAGCTTTTGTACATTTTGCCAGTCTTCCATAAGGTGAATTGGCTCATTCATTGTTTGGATATGGGTCACCCAGTCAGTGGGGTTCTCTTTATAGGCCTATCATGGAATTGGATTGCTGTGGGATAGTCCTTACTCTGTTCTGCAAGGTTCAAAAATGGGTTACATGACCTCAATATCTGTCAGTAGGTTTGTGGCATCAGTAATGTAGAATTCAAATATATCCTTTAGCTTGAGAATTTTTCTTCTTTTTCTTTTTTTGCTTCCATTCTTTAAAATACAACAGAGGAGAATTTCAGCAAGAACATCTCTTTTTTTCCTTTTTTTAAAACTGTGCGCAGGTATCTCAACTCATTCTTGACCAATGTGCCTGCTGGCTCTAAGTTTTTCTTTAACACAGGAAGCAACAAGCGTGTTTTCTCCTTTTCTCCAGCTGCTTTTAAGATACCAATCCTTACAGCCAAAAATCATTCATGCAAACTCTCCTGATAAGTTAAAATAAAAATGTAGGACTGGCATGCATGTGTGATGATAAATTTGTCAAAGTCATCAAAAATGCATGCTGGCACAGAAACTGCAGCACTTACTAAAAACACTAACAGTGTATAGTTATATAATATATAGTTATATAGTTAGCTATATAAAATCCTATAAATTCTGTCTGGTATGCACTCTTTTAAGAAACTATTATGTTATATAACAAATTTTATATTTATAAAAAGAATATAAAATTATAAATTAGAATACATAATTATAAATAGAATTATAAAATTGTTATATATAATTGTTATATATATTATTATTATATGTTTTATATATTTTTATATAACAATATGTTATATTGTTTATTTTTCAGTAGAAATTATCTTTTCTAGGACAATTCCTGTCACATTAAAATCTCATTTGTGGTTCTGACATGAACTTTTTGACACAAAACAACTTTTTTATCTTGCTTAGTACTTTCCACTGCTCTGCAATTGCTGCTCTGACTATTTTTCTGGGTAGTGTCTTTTTTTTTTTCTTTTCAGTACTGAATTCTGATTAAAAACAGGAAAAAAAAATCAAGTCTTAAGAAACTAGCTTATGTTGTAATTCTCTTTACTTTTCTTGGAGCTATATTAAAGTTTCTCTTCTGAAAATTCATATGACCGAATATGCTACCTGGATATTAATTTCACTGAATCCTAGGTCTAGAAAATGTAGAGCTATGAAAAAGACATGTTTTTTCTATGTTACAACATACAACCAAGTTTCTTTTGGAAAGAATATTATTTTATATGATTTATGTATGTCTTTAAACTCTAATCTGAAAGTTGAATTATTCTGGGAGCAAATACTATTCTTCTGTTCTTTTGCTTTAGATGCTTAATTTCTAGACATTAAATTTTGGTTGTTTTTGTAAGCCTATAGTTACTGCAAGCCTACAGTTGTTCTACATAGTGTATAAATACAAGCATTTTCTGTGTGGATTTAAGAGGCATTCATACTATTGAGATGAATGTTAAATTTTGCTATCTTTTCATCTGATTCCATAGATCTTTATTTGGACTCCTACATGAGGAAGGACTGTTGGAGTAGACCTAATATACAATATACACAGAATTACAGTGTGCTATTAATCATAATTTTGTTTCTTGATTGCTCTAATTACAATCATTATACTGTAGTGGCATATTGATAATTACATTACCCAAGAAGGTTAGTGAAAATCTTCAAAAATCTGTGGAGGTGCCTCTGGTTTTGGATGTCCGTTTTGATTTACCATATGGTTCAGTGTTTAGAAAGTACTTAACATCCTTCAAACTTAATTTTGTCTTTTTGTATGTAAGCATTACAATGGAGTCTTAAATTACACATCTGTATGTTTTTTAATAGAACCTCTGCCTCATTCTTGCTGTGGTCCAGAAACCCTGGCAATCAGTGGAAAGACTCCCTTAGTCAACTGGAAGCAGTATGACCTTATGTGATGTTTCCTAGCATTTGAGAGTATGCTTGGTAAACACAAATACTTTTGCCATATATATCTTCATCTAAAAATAGACCTTTTTCCACATTCATCAATATTTTAAGATTGGTGTAAAGATTACTGAGTAGATTACATCAACGTACGTTAGCTGAAATTGTGAGTTTTGAGAAGTAAAGGTTTCTTATTTGTGTTATATCATGAGTAAATCTAGTATTTTCTTTTTCTGATGGTAATCTGCCTCTGAACCAAATCTTAATTGCATTTTCTTTTCTGTATGGCTGAAATTCATATTGTGTTCAAATTTCTATGTGTTGTAGCATGCAATGCTGCAAGTTGAAGGCAACTCTCTTCTTATTTTGGGAGGCAAATATAATGATTTGTTTGAGTAAGGATGATAAGGGGGAAAGATTCCTATTTCAGAGCATGAAGATTTGTGTATAGCTGGGTTTGAGAGCCTTAAAAATAGCTACTGTGTAGAATTTCTCAAGGACAGGGTAGTCCTAACATTCTCCATGACAATAAGGTGCTGCACTGTGACCCAGGCCATAGCCAGATATAGGTATGTTGGATGGGTATTTCCAGGTAGCCATCCATTCTTGTTTTGGTGTCTGCCATTTCAGACAGTGCATGACATACTTACACAACAAAGCTTGCTCAAATGGACAAAAATACTTCAAATGAAATTATGTGTCTGGAAAATATAAGTAGGAGAGTGCCTGGCATTTAGACTTCTGCTGACCGAGGCTGTGGTTCCAGTGGCTAATAATTATAGCTAAATTCTTACTTTTTGGAATCTATTCATAAACAGTAAGCAGTAAGTTCATTGAAATAATTTGGGTCAGTTTAAAACAGAGTTCTTGATATTAACAACCCTATTTTAATCGCTCCTATGTTCTATTCTTGAACAATGGATTATCAATAAAGTGCTTTTCAGTCCTCCTTTTATAAAGAAGTATTAATACCTATAAAATGATTACTCTTTCTAAAGTCTGCCAGAATATATGGAGTGATGAGGAGAACTCCATAGGAAAAGTAGAGCACTCACGTGTCATACCAGTATGACAGTATGCCTTTAAATGCATGTGGGTTTTTTTTTCTTGAAATACAGGTTCTCATAATCCTATTAAAGCTGTCCCTGCTCACTGCAGGGAGGTTGGGCTAGATGACCTCTAAAGGTCCCTTCCAAGCCAAAGCATTCTATGATTCTATGATTCTATTCTCCTCGGTTATCTCCACCTAGCTATGGCATTACGTGTAGACAGTCATTTCAGGAAATCTAATATTAATCTCACTTTTTCTTCTGGGATTTGAAGTTTAGGTCAAAAGTACTGACAGAGTGAACTACTGACATTTCTGTTTGAATTCACTTCAAAAAGATATTTTGTCTAGAATGGTTTGGAAGAGTACCATGATGGATGATAGATTTCATTGTATAAAAAACAATGAAGAGAGAATCTGAGATCCCTATCATTAAAATCTTTCCTAATGAAAACTGTCTTTTACATTAAACCCCCTAATACAACCTGGAACTATTTAAAGAGAAGTGCTACAACATAAGGAGGAAAGCTAAGTCACTAGTAACCAAGACAATAACTTGAAGTGTGGGGTTTGGGTTTGTTATTTTTTCAAAAACTGAAGTCAGCTAGTGCTTTTAATTACTTTCAGCATCAGAGGGACCCAGTATGTGGAGGGTTTGTGTTGTAAACTTGTGAAAACCATCAGTAGACAGTAGACAGTATTATGGCCACATGCTTCTCTATCTGATCTTTTAAATTGGTGTGTTTGGTTTGGTGTGGTTTGGTTTTTAATTTGTTTATATGTACTCTTATTTTTTGACAGCACAGTATAAAATTTCCAGTAACTCTGACTTTGACTACTTCTTTTCTGGGAGAGGATGTTCTCTTGTTTGCTTAAAGTGTCTTGGCATCCTACTTCACTTGAGGGAACTCCTACAACTGGACTTTGCAGGGCTGTTCTTTGGGTTTTTGCCCTCATCCCCTCAAAACCAGGGAAATGGCACGTGGAATTTTCTGAGCATTCAGAAACCTTTCAATTAAGTTTGAAATCTGAACAAATGGAATTGCTGTGACAAGAACAGATGTACTTGGCTTTCCTGCCTTGAAGTCTCCACAACAGCAGCCGATTTGGCCCTTGTGCAGTCAGTTTTGTTTGAGACTTATGTGGTGATCTTTTTGCAGAAGGAACATTCAACACAGTATCTGAGCAGAGGTAACTCAGATTGACTGAGCTGCCAAACAGGGAAGCAATTTCAGTAGTTTTCTTTATGATGGAAAGAGAAAACTGTTTCTGAAGTCATGTTATTTAACTGTTGTGAACACTTTTATGTCTTAACCATTCTTTCAGTGTAACTACTGTTTTCACTCTAAGTTTACTTGAGTATTTTAGAAATGTCATTAGATGAGCATGAGAAGGCAAATTTTACTTTATTTGTAGCTATATTTATTGGAACTATGCTATCAGTACAGATTTCTTTAATGTTGTTGCCTAATAAGTGTATTGCAATGCATGGACAATGGTATGTGGGGAGATATGTTGTCTTATTTGCTTATTAGATGGATGAGGTTAATTTCTTGTCAGAAATTGTAATTTTCAAAGACTTTTTAACAGTTTTCACAGATGTAATCACTAGTCTTTCAACATTTAACAAAATTGTTTGAAACTTAATTGTTTAGTTTTTATTATTTCTTTTCAAAACACTTTCATATATCCTACACAAATTTATTTTAATTTTGGAGATATTATACGGCTTAGCAATATTCTCTGATAGGGGTAAGGACTGCTAATGAAGGCAGCATTACATTTTTAATAGGAAAATGTCCTGGTTTCGGCTGGGATAGAGTTAATTTTCTTCCTAACAGCAGGCATAGTGCTGTGTTTTGGATTTAGTAGGAGAAGAATGTTGATAACAGGCTGATGTTTTTAGTTGTTGCTGAGTACTGCTTATGCTAGTCAAGGACTTTTTCAGCTTCCCATGCTCTGCCAGGCGCACAAGAAACTGGGAGGGGGCACAGCCAGAATAGTTGATCCAAACTGACCAAAGGGCTATTCCATACCATATGACGTCATGCTCAGTATATAAACTGGGGGGGGTTGGCCGGGGAGGGGCGATCGCTGCTCGGGAACTGTCTGGGTATCGGTCGGCGGGTGGTGAGCAATTGCATTGTGCATCACTTGCTTCGTGTATCATTATTATTATTATCATTATTATACTGTTACTATTAGCATTACTATTTTACTTTATTTCAATTATTAAACTGTTCTTATCTCAGCCCAGGAGTGTTTCTCACTCTTACTCCTCTAATTCTCTCCCCCATCCCATCGGGGTAGGGGGAGTGAGCGAGCGGCTGCGTGGTGCTTAGTTGCTGGCTGGGGCTAAACCACGACAGAAAATGAACTTTACAGGCTGTCTGTTGTAGGTTGGTATAAGTGACGTGAATAAACACCAGCTTCTTACAATGTCTAATAGAAAGTCATAGACCAGGAACTATTAAAATCTAAATCACTTCATTTATTTTGGAGACATTTAAAAAAGAGAGATGCAATGTCAACAACTTCTTGAAAGTATGGTCATGTTTTTGCCTTCTTTTGCTTCATCCCAGTAGTGTGAAACAAAGCTAAATATAGTCAAATCAATTTACTGGGGTGGCC
The DNA here is from genome assembly GCF_030463565.1 of Pelecanus crispus. Classification (NCBI taxonomy): domain Eukaryota; kingdom Metazoa; phylum Chordata; class Aves; order Pelecaniformes; family Pelecanidae; genus Pelecanus; species Pelecanus crispus. The sequence continues at coordinate 117,117,513 of NC_134643.1, read as the reverse complement.
TAAATCTGCTTAAGACAACTATAATCCACTCCCAAACTGACAATTCCTAATATGTCCTCAATGAGCAACTGAGTATCATTTAAAAAATCTTTAGGGCAAAAAAAATAAAGATACCTCTACCTCCTGAAGCATCAGATGCATTTTATGAAAGAATCATGTGACAAAAGTAGGAGGGGCCATAGCAGGTAATCAGTTTTGTGTTGTAGATAACCATAGTAGAGTAGAATTGAGTTTTTAGCTGATTCTAATTACATTTATTTTTTACGACAAGTGTATGTCAGAACTCTAACCTGTGTTGCACTCAGGTAGTTAAATTTCTAGGCCTGGACCTGGACCTTAAACTCTGCTGTGGTTCCACATGCTGTGCACAGAAATCCACTTTGTTCTTTCAGAATATCTTACGGAAGTCAGACATTTCAGCTTCAGCTTTTGAATCCAATCATCATTGCAACTGTCCAACTACAGCTAGCTTTTGCCTTTTTTTTAAATTAAAAAAAAAGTTATCCTAGCTGTTGAAAGCACCAAGGGTAAGTTACTCAGTGCTGGATATGTAACAAGCTGAAGATATGGATGTCACACTTCTCACATACTGCAGACAATGAATTCAGAGCTGTGTGCAACTGTGGTTGATCTAAGCCGTGGCTATTGATAAATGGAAAGGCTTCTGGTAGGCAAGGTAACGGAAAGCACTTTGCTTCCTGAGCAGGCCAGCTGCTCACAAACAAGTGCTCCATGGGGAAAATAATTCAATTCATATAATCATCACTGGCTCAGGAGTGGAAATAAAAGAAGAGAACAAAGAGGTGATGAAAGTTAGAATTTGGAGGGATTGACAGGAGGTTGGGTGGCTTTGTTAACACCCACAAAGCATTGATGGCACTTGTACATTAGTATTTTCCTTTATTCATAGTGTTATTAATTTTTAAAGAACCATTAATATATTTCATTTATAGCAGGGAAATATGCTGTCATCTTCACTCTGAATATGTTTCCGGTATTTTTTTAGCTTTAACCTTGATCTGCATGTTCACCACATATGGGTATAAATTGGAAGTCATTAAGTTGTTGTCTGACATAGCTGAAAATTGCCCAAGAGTTTGTGAAGCACCTTTGCTCATGAGAAATGACGTTTGCCAACCCTAGAAGAAAAATTTCAGGAAAGGCATAGAAAGAGAAGTATAAAGAAGGAAACTTGACATAAAAGAGAAAAACAGTCCAAGCAAAGGCTATTGAAGAGTCTGACAGCAAAATAAAATAGATGAAACCGTTGAGAGTTCCCTCCACAAAATTTGGAAGGCTGGGACACATAGAGACAATCCTTCAGATTTTCTATGGTTTTATGCTGCTGCACAGAATTCAGATGTTTCTTGGATCTTTTAAGGTTGCCTCCTTGACTTTGATTTTTTACTTTTTTAAAAAAATATCTTCATACAAAATAAATATCAGGCCATATTTCTGAGCAAGAAATCTCTGTAGTTCATTCAGCTGGGCTTTTCATTTGATCATCTACTTTAGATGTGACTATTAATGTCTCTCATGGACTTTTTCAATAGGGAAAATATCATTAGTGACTTTAAGGAAACCACAATGATTAATTTTGAATGAATACTGTCATACTGCAGAAAAAAGTAATATAATTGAGTAGCTTGCGCTCTTCTTGATGATATATTACTTAGATATTGTTCCTAACAGGTATCAAAAAAGCTAGTGGTGTCATGACACTACAGCCATCAGCTTATGCTGCAAGTCTTGAACACATTCTGTCAGCAAACTTTGACCAGCAGTCAGTAGATATAGGGTAAAGCTGGAATCTGAGACCTAGAATGTGTTAAGAAAGCTAAAAGCAACAGAGATTTCTGCTTCCTTGTATGTTGTGAAGTCATCAGGAACTGGGAACCATTGTCCTGCATTGAAACAAGATAGACATCATTGCTTCATGCATGCCATCTTACCTTTTGTTGAGTGGGCAACTTCTCTCAGTTCATGTTTGGTTTTCTTAGCATAGATAGCTTCTAGTGTAGGCAAGAATAAAGACAGGCTAATCCACTGCTCCTGAAAGGCTGATGACACCTGGAATGAAATGTGGAGACTGCAGAATTTGTGGTCCTAGAAGAGCTCCAGGTTGTACTCTAAGAGTGAGTTGACATCAGGTAAAATTCACTAGGATAATGAATAAATGCTTAGTTGCTTGTTTAATTTACCTTCACCCATTTCAGTTGCATATATCTTTTAATCTTCTGCCATTTTCTCCTCTCTAAATGCTTATGATGAACTGGAAAATAGTTTATATTATTTCTTATAAATACCTGTGCAATAAGTAAGTGAGAAAAAATACTTTTGTTTACTTTCAAAGAGATAAACTGAACTGGTGACTGGCAGAAACAGCAGCCAAAATCAAGCAGTTAAAACAATTGAGAATAGACCTTCAATGGAATTAACAGAAGAAAAAGAAATTGAGACATTGCTAAGAGATGTTACTTCCAGGTCTGCACTGAATGTTTAGCTCTTGTTTTACTGAGGCTAAGGTGAGGCGCTAAAGGAACAAAGATCTCAATCTACTTGATTGCCAACAGTGTAGGTAGAGATGGGAGATGGCTGCAACTTGACCCCTAGACAGTAGGCTCGGAAGATCACAAACACAGCAGAAAATAGCACTGTAGTCAGAACTATTGACCCACTATGCAATGTCGATACCTTCCTATATTTATATTCTTCAGGATGTGTTTCCCCCTGTAGAAGTGGACATGAAATGAATTTTCCTTTCCCTGATTGGCTAACTGTTTTGCAGGGGATTGTATAATAGGATGTGGGGAAAAAACCCACACTTTAAACATACATGTGTGTGTGTGTGTTCATATGAGACTCCAGGTATCCTTAAGCTTTATTTTATAAAGCAACTCTCTTGACCTTAGCTGTTTAATTAGGAATAGTAGAGGTCAAAATTAAAAGCAACATAACTTCTTTCCCTCTACTTTAGTACTCTTCAGTGTTCCTCAAGAGTCTGATGCAAAAAAACATCAAACCAAAATAAATTAAAAAAGAATAACTCAAAAGAACTCCAAAACAAGTATTGCTCAGAATATTTTCCCACAGAAATTATAACAGCCCCCTTATCCTGACTGCAGCTGTGGATGTAGCAAGAAGTTTTCTAATAAGAAGCAAATGCCTGGAACTTTAATGAAATGCCTGCTGAATAAGTGTTTTAATGACATCTTACATTTGGTTTACTTACTGACAAACTGAACACAGGGGTGGGGAACAAAATTAATTAGAATAAAATACTGCTTTATTTCCAAATTGTGATAAAATATGTTCATTTTGGAAAAAAAGAAAAGAATATATAAGCAATATAAGCTAAATGTTCTACATTGTAACAAAAGAAAAAGAACGGTCTACCTTTGGAAAAAACGTATCTGTATTTTCTTTTGTTTGGTATAAGAACAACCATTCAGAGGGGGAAAAATCTACATCTTACTTCTTTCTAAGGGTATTTCAACACCTAACCTGAAATCTTCAGTTTCACTGTATACTCTTACAATTAGGTTGACATTGCACTCTGAAATTATTTTTTGCTTAGCTGGTCTTGAAGCTTTTCCATTTTGTATAAAAAAATTTGCTTTTATTTAGCTTCCCCTCTCAGTCAGTAGAATCACTACATTACTTATATAATTATGACCTCTAAGCTCTGCCTCAAACCTTTTTAAAAAGCAGTCATACTCCAAAGGTACCGGGGGAAGCCACCCACTTTCTGAGTGGTTCTACAGCAGTGCTGACTCATTATCTGCATTTGGCTGTCATTCAGGAGGTTATATTTTGAGGAATCTGAACTCTTACAGCCTCATGAATCAGACAGAGAAGTGATTGAGGTGGATAGAGTCATTCATACAGGCTACTTCTGCATTCAGCTCAGTTGGAACATCATACCTAAGAGTTTGCTTTTTGGGATAAATAGATTAGTTGGTTTGCAGCCAAGAACTGTGACCTTCTGTAGTACATACAACCATGGGTTTTTTTCCTGATGAAATCTAGGTATTAACCCTGAAATACTGTATTTGGTATTTGAATTATTTCTCATGTCTTAGAAACAAGATCTCACAGTTAAAGAGATTTATGCTCTATTTGGTAGTCTGCTCTTGCTGTTACATTAAATAGCTAAAGCTGGGAATCTAATTCTTGACTGTACTGAAAAGGTGACCTATTTACAGGGCTGTAGATTGCATATGTCTCCCACTAAAATCAACAGGGAACTGTTAGTGTTCAACACCTGAACTTGTGTCCATCTGTTTGATTCCTGGAAGATATCTTCAGACACGTACCATCTCACAGACATAGTCTGAGATAACTTGGTTGTTAGTATTGCTGTGATTGTAGAATAAAACAGTAAAAATGAAGTATCTTTCTTTTAGTTACCTTTATTGATATTGATTAAATCTTAGGGTTTTTTTTTTTCAGAGGCTCAGTGAGTTCTAACAGTTCTTTTGCCGATTGTTTTGAAGGCAGGTATTTCCCTGCATTCAGCCGTCTAGTTAGGACATCATATAAGAGAGCGTGCTTTTCAGGATAAACTGGATAGCTGGGTTTGTAGCTGAATGAGTACACAGACACATTGTATAATATTTAGAAAGAATATCAGTTATTTTTTCTTCTCTTGGACCAATGTCTTACTTTCAATGACAGCTTGCCACTCAGATAGTCTTTAAAATTAGGTCAAAATTTCCTTTTGACAAATATTTTTTGCATATTTAGTTTATAAAGAGGAGAGACATTTAAAATTATTGTTGTTCTGAAAGTTGTTTCAGTGTTCTTTCAGTACGATAAAGGGTTGTTTCAGAGAACACTGAAACAAATTTTACCATCAAAGTATTTCACAACAACCATTTGTTGGGGATAAGAATTTCCTATGGACTGCTAATGATGAGACCTTAAAGAGTCAAGTTAGAAAGGAAGTTTTCTTCTTCTTACCTAACGAAGTGATGGTTAAGTAATGCAGTTTATCACCTTCTTCCATATTTCTGCTTGACCTTATTCTAACTGCTGAGTTGAGTATCAGTTACAGAAACATGTATTCAGGGTTATCTCTGATGACTAACAAAACATTAGGAGCAGAGAAATGAGTCTCCACAGGTTGAACTAATCTAACACCTATATTAAACTTAAAATATTATATTAATATGTGGGACATGATCAGAATGGTATAAATCTCACACTGTGGATTATAAGAGCGTGGTTCTTCTTAATGAATGTGAACAGCCAAATCAATATTGTACAGCTTGTTGTGCATAATTTGGAACAGATATTAGCTAAGATTAATTTCAGAAATTATAATTTCAGAATATTTCTAAAGAGAAAGAAGGGCAGCAGGCTGGAATCTATGCACAGCAATCTGTGCAGGTTTCATTTAGCTTTTAGAGTTCCTAAGTGATTTCTTTGAAACTGTCTGCCGAAACCTAGCCACTAGGGTGCAGATATGCAGCACAAACCACAGTGGGGAATATATGTAAACATGTCTTACCACTTCAAAAGGCATTTTTTTTCTTTAAAAGCTACTAACATTTTGACAGTATTTCAAACTCTGAAAGTATTTATTAGTTCTCAGAAACCAAAACCTTCAAGCTTTCATTCTGTAACTTAATATTGAATAGGTTTCTATTGTATTCTGTAGTTGTTAACAAATACAGTTTCTAAATACATCTTATTAATGTAACAGTACTGAAAAGCATTTAAAGCATCTGTGACTTAAAGCAAAGGCATGAAAGGTCAGGTGCATTGCATGTGACCTTGTAGTTAAAACTGTAGTGTTACAATTGCAGTGTTACAAAGTCCTGCTTGAAGCATGAGGAAGAGGATGCTGTTGCAGCTTTACTGGTGAAAGCAGGGCTGAGGATTGGTAAAATAGTCATTGGAGGTAAGAACTGATAACTAGCAAACCTCCCACCTACAGGCACAATTTTGCTCTGAACCACTGTTTCATACTTACAACTTTTATTTTTTGCTCATTAACACTAAACCAAAAGCATTTTCTTTATTATTTTTAAGACAAGGACACTTTTATTTTTTTATAAAGAACCATTATTGGTGCTGCAGAAAATAAAATTAGGCAGCCATTTTTTGCATTGACAAATTCACAGGTAACAAACACATCTTTGTAATTTGTAATTTTATTAGAGGTAATAAACACTCTCATTGATACCCAGCACTACTTTTTTTCCTGCAAGAAGGAGGGCAACATTTCTAGTATAGATGGTGCAATTGGCTTGCACTGTGGATGTGAAATAACATGTCTGGCCCTGAGATAAAAATATATATGTTCCTCAAATATTAATCCTTTCCTAACGTTCTTTTTTGCAGTACATTATCCAAACCATTCCATCTTCTTTTTCATCCTACAACACATCAGTTGCTATTTTAATGCATTGTTATTCCTTCTCTTTCAAACTGTTTTCATTTTTACAGACCACATTTACTGCAGTGTTCTTTTCAGATCCAGCTCATGCACACTGAACCCAGAAAGGTCCATGCTTGCTGTTCCATCGACAGCCTGCCTTGATTGGACCTCTGGGTGCCATGCAGTCCTGCGTTTTCTCTTCACATGGTTTCTGTGAAGCTTTCTGTGAAGCTTTCTGCCACCTTGTCTTCTTGTCTTTTTAATGACACACAGTATTTGGAGTGAGAAAAATAAGAATTTTGTAACTTTCCAAGACCCAGTAAAACTGCATTTCAGCTGGCTAAAGAAATACCCTAAAAAGCCAAGGCATCCTTTAACATACATTTTACTCCTGATGTCTTTTAGTGTTGCTGATTTGAGGACATAGCTTTTCTTAGTTTTCCTTCAGCATGTTTGCTATTCACTGATTGTTTGTTCCTTGACTGATCCGCTTTGAAAACCTACCTGTTCATTTCCCTTCCTGTGTCCTTTTGAACAGTCATCCAAAATCTTTTTCAGACTTAGACCCAGCAGTAATGTCTGTTGATGTCTGGTTTGTCTTGTATTTTTTCCTTCTTCTTCTCTCTTTTCAGGGATTCTGCTCACTCCAAATCCTGCTGAAAAGTTGAAGGAACCCCTTTCACATTGGTTTGGTCTTGGTGACTACTTTTTGTTCTTAGGTGTTCATACTTGAGCAATATCCAGTAAGTTGAGTAGTATGGCATTGGCAGTGTATAACTCACCCTATTTTTGCCGAGATCACTGTTATATCATAGCCATACATTAACAAATTACTTGATTGTGCATATTTGGACTGTCAAAAACAACCGTCCAGCTGGAAATTTCTTTTCAAATAGCCAGGCATACAACATAAGAATTGTATCAGCTGGTGCCAAGAGAAAGATACTTTGGTATCCAGATGAGAGAAATGCTGCTAATGTCTATGCAATTGCTCAATAATGGAACTAATGGAGTGATTAAGGGTTTAGGATGGGGTGCTGCATTGTGCAGTCTTTTAGTATTTGATTTGTATATCTGTGTTCCCCTGTAGTTGGAGAGAAAACTGACGTTTAAGATTTTCATCTCGACTGGTTATCCCAGCTGAATCAGTGACACTTCAGTGATGTTGCAATTAGTCCCATGTGAGGACATAATCTAAAATGAGTTAAAGCTACCCCAAAAAGTGAGCTATTGTAAGTTTTCTGGAGCCAATGAAACAATCAAAATTGCGATCTAGACCTATAATAGCAAAGTCTGGGAAAAGTCACGTAAAGGGTATACAAAAAATGTTGCAAAGTTTAACCTGATCCTTAACTATTACAACACTGAAGAATACTTTGAAGAGGAAGTCACATTATTCTCTGCCTCCTGCAAGGCATCTTTCACTATAACAATCGGGTCCTGAGACTGAATGGAAAATCAGATTATTTCATTACAGTGATGCCCATGTTCCTAAGATGTAAACACATTTTTTCCTGCCTCCTTTTTTTCCTCTGATAAAAAGTGATGAGCTGTTGCTTTAAATGTCATAAGTATGTTTGGAATTAGCATCCATTGAAATAAAAGTCTTTGTTTTCATGATTATTTTTTTGATCTCTACAAATTACTTAAAATCATTCATTATTTGTAGCTTTTGTTTTCACTGTTTTGTTTACAGTACAGAAAATTAAAAGAATAAGTAATTTTTGGGTATCCAAATATAACAATCAGGCAACAGCTTTTCTTGATTATTCAAGTCTTTGAGATTTTCCAGTAGGGAGGTGTGTTTTCCTCTGGATGTAGTTTCCAGTGAACTGAATTTCAGCTGTGGTGGATTGACCCTGGCTGGATGCCAAGTGGCCACCAAGGCTGCACTATTGCTGAAGGCTAACTCTAGAACTTAGCTAACATCGTATCAGGCCAAGATGTTTTTGTAAGCTGGCAAGTAAAGGACACTGAATCATCCCTAGTCAGAAGAACAAACATTCAGTATCCTTTGACCAAAAACATCCCGGAGCAACTAGAACTTGAAGAAGTACTGACAAACTGGTAAAAGGGATCACCCTACCCCAGCAGGTGATGGAAAAACTGGATGATTGCTGAAAAAAAATAGCGGGGGGGGGAAGATAATTCCAGCAGGGGGAAGATCATGACCACTGCCTCAATTTAGGACCAAAAGGATTTGCCCCCCCACACCCATAAGGAGCATGCGTGCTAATTTACATAACAAGAGAGGATAACTGGAATACAGTTGACCAATAGCAGATAGGATGGTAATTATTAACCGATCATCGTATAAAGGACAATTACTAAATCTGCAAGTTCTGTGTGTAAATAAGGTGCGCAAAGTCTCATTCAGTGTGTTAGCTTTGTGGAATTACCGCCTAGCATGCATCTCTGTGCAGAAATGAAACAAAATCGATATCTCGACTCAGTGTGTGGATTGGATTTTTGCACACTGGGTAAATAACTCCCTTTGTGAGACAACGCTATCACTCCCCTTTTCAACTGGACAGGGGAGAGAAAATAGAATGAAAAAGCTCATGGGTCAAGATAAGGACAGGGAGATCACTCACCAATTACTGTCATGGGCAAAACAGACTCGACTTGGGGAAAATCATTTTAATTTATTGTTAATCAAAACTGAGTAGGGTAATGAGAAATAAAACCAAATCTTAAAACACCTTGCCCCTACCCCTCCCTTCTTCCTGGGCTCAGCTTCACTCCCGATTTTTCTCTACCTCCTCCCCCTGAGCAGCACAGGGGGATGGGGAATGGGGGTTGCGGTCAGTTTGTGACACATCATCTCTGCCGCTCCTTCTTCCTCAGGGGAGGACTCCTCACACTCTTCCCCTGCTCTAGTGTGGGGTCCCTCCCACGGGAGACAGTCCTCCACAAACTTTTCCAATGTGGGTCCTTCCCACGGGCTACAGTTCTTCACAAACTGCTCCAGTGTGGGTCACTTCCATGGGGTGCAGTCCTTCAGGAGCAGACTGCTCCAGTGTGGGTCCCCCACGGGGTCACAAGTCCTGACAGAAAACCTCTCCAGCATGGGCTCCTCTGTCACCATGGCTCCACAGGTCCTGCCAGGAGCCTGCTCTGGTGTGGGCTTCCCACAGGGTCACAGCTCCTTTGGGTACATCCACCTGCTCTGGCATGGGGTCCTCCCCGGGCTGCAGGTGGGTATCTGCTCCACTGTGGACCTCCATGGGTGCAGGGGCACAGCTGCCTCACCAGGGTCTTCTCCACGGGCTGCAGGGGAATCTCTGCTCCGGCACCTGGAGCACCTCCTGCCCCTCCTTCTTTACTGACCTTGGTGTCTGCAGGGTTGTTCCTCTCACATATTCTCACTCCTCTCTCCAGCTGCAGTTTGTGCCCCGTTGGGTTTGTTTTTCTTCCCCCCTTCTTAAATATGTTACCCCAGAGGTGCTACCAGCATCGCTGATTGGCTCGGCCTTGGCCAGCAGTGGGTCCATCTTGGAGTCAGCTGGCATTGGTTCTATCGGACATAGGAGAAGCTTCTAGCAGCTTCTCACAGAAGCCACCCCTGTAGTCCCCGCCCTGCTACCAAAACTTTGCCATGCAAACCCAATACACAGCCAAGGATGTATCTATATCAAGGAGCAGCTGAAAAAAAGAAACCCAAAAAGCAAACAAAAATAAAGTTGGGGAAAGACATTAATGGAAAGATCTATTTCACCATGACTATCTGAATGCTTCTTCCCCACTAAATGTGTCTGTGGTGATTTAGTTTGGAACAGTTTAGATATAGGTTACCCTGACTAATAAACCTGCTTAGTGCAGAATATGTTTCTAATGGGAAATTTTTTGTGGAAGGGCTCATGTGTTTGATATTCAGCCTTTCCAATCTTTCTGTAACAAACACCCTTGGTGTGGCTACAGACTTTATCCATACAAATCATGGGAACGCCTATTTGAGAAGGCAGTGTAAGAGAGTTACTCGTCTCTTTTATCCTTTTATTGTCTTGAATGATATATACGTGCTCAGCCACTGTATTGACATATGTAGAAATAATTTACATTTCTACATTTTTCTACATTTGAAATTTACTACATTCTTCAAAAATGTAAAATAAAGATAGCTAATTTTACTGTGATATTTCAATGTTCAACTTCCAATCCCCATAATGAATTTTCAAACACCTAAGAGAAAGGAGCTACCTCATGCCCATAAATTAAACAAAACTAGTTACAGTTCAGTTTTGTGATAGAATAATGTTTTTATTTTATTTATTTTCCCTCACTGAACTTCATGTTTTTTTCAGAGTTATAAATTGGAATAATCTCAGTAAATATTTGCCACTGCTCTTTGATGTAAGTTTGCTTGCTTGCTTTGTTATAGATTCCTTTGAATCTTTTAGTGTGTCTCTCTCTATATACATATACCTCCTTCCCCACTTTTTTTTTTAATAAATTGCATTAATATTTGTTATGAAATGCCTTGTGCAGTGATATGTCTACCAGAATATGTGACTTTCTGTTTGCTTGGGTTATTTAGATTTGCATATTGTTCTTTCTTGATCCTATGTTCATTTCAAATCCTTACTCTCCATGATTCTTTTCATGTTGTTTCTTTCATGTCTTTCCCTCTGATCATGTTGCAGTTATATGTTACTGACTTATTTATTGACTTATTTATTTATTTTTTTGATTAGAATTCTTTCCCCTCTGTTTAGGGTCTATCCTTATGCAGCCAGTTAAAAGCAGCCATAGCATATCTTACAGGGAAAGGAGACATCTTTCTTTTACACAGATACTGAAAACATTACACAGATACTGAAAACAACAAAATCTATGTAAGGATTACTTACCCTTGGAGTAGATTTTTGCTGAGTGACCTTAGAATGTAGAATTATTACAGCTTAAAGCATTTGTTGGTGTGTCTATGATGTCATGCCATATTTCTTGGGAAGACATTCTAGTGTTTTTCATCTTTGCTTAAGCAAAACATGATTCAAATTTTGTGATTATGCTAGGATTATTTATGCCGTAGTTCAGTGGTCTCTTTCATGTATCAATACCATCAACAGAGAGTTACACTTTTCTCTCTTTTATACTACTTCATTCGCTTGTGTCTCTGCTAAGAGGATGTCCTGGTTTCAGCTGGGATAGAGTTAATTTCTTCCTAGTAGCAGGCATAGTGCTGTGTTTTGGATTTAGGATGACAAGAATGCTGATAACACGCTGATGTTTTTAGTTGTTGCTAAGTACTGCTTATGCTAGTCAAGGACTTTTCAGCTTCCCATGCTCTGCCAGGTGCACAAGAAACTGGGAGGGGGCACAGCCAGAAGAGTTGATCCAAACTGGCCAAAGGGCTATTCCATACCATATGGCGTCATGCTCAGTATATAAACTCGGGGGGGGGGGGGTGTCAGCTGGGGAGCAACAATTGCTGCTCGGGAACTGTCTGGGCATCGGTCGTTGGGTGGTGAGCAATTGCATTGTGCATCACTTGTTTTGTATATTATTATTACTATTATTATTATATTGCTATTATTACCATTACTATTTTACTTTATTTCAATTATTAAACTGTTCTTATCTCAACCCAGGAGTTTTCTCACTCCTCCGATTCTCTCCCCCATCCCACCAGGGCATGGGGTGTGCGCAAGTGGCTGCGTGGTGCTTAGCTCCTGGCTGGGGTTAAACCATGACAGAGAATTACCTTGCAGAATTGCTTGGAGTTAAATCTTATCTTTTAAAAATAATCAAACCTCTAAATTCAACTTAAACTGATTTCCTGATCTAGTAGATCCATATTTAGTTGTCTGATTAACACTTTTACTTGCACAAAAAAAGCAACAATACAGTATTATAATAGGAAAAAAGAAGCAGAGGAGGTTAAGTGCCCTTTTAAATATGTCAATGCCATGTTTAAAGCCTTTCTTTATTATAGACATATTATCAAACAGACATTCCTGCTTCATGGTACCCTGCCAGACTTATTTGGATCCATGCACTGGCTATAACTAATATCAGGGATTTTAGTGGGTGGTCTTAATATAACTGAGTAACACAGAAGTTCACTGTTGTGATTCATATATTGAATTTTTTTTCCTGGATAGTCCTGTTCCAGAGTCTTTCTGTATATTTTTCTATGTGCTCCCAAACTGCAGGTTGTAATTGCAAATTCACTTAGTAGCTGAGATGGCTTGGAGAAGTTGTTTCAGTGTCTGATATGGAGTTATTTTTATTCCATATACAAACTCTAGCAAAAGCTTCAAGAGAAAATTTAAATGAGTTTCATTGTCTCCCTATATTTTAATGCAGTCTCCTACCCCACATACCGAATAATCATCATTCAGAAATTCTGATACTACAAAGTCAAACAGTGTATTGGTATATATACATTGCCCTTACTTTTGGATTTTTCAAAGCTAAATATTTAATATTGTAATACACCATTGCAAGTGTTCGTTATGGATTCCAGTAAGAAAGGCACTCAGAGCCCATAATGTATTGATTAAAATAGCATTTCTTGGAGATAAAATGAGAAAGGAAAAGAGGATAGCATAGATAAACTTACATCCCTTCAGATTCTGGGAAGGCTGAGTTGTGCAGCATCAGATGGACCTCCAGGTGGGACATGGCAGACTGCACTGTGCAGATCCTCTCTGTGGAAATGTTCAAGAGCATTGTAGTCTTGAGAGCTTTTACAGGATGTTCTTAGAAGTAAGCAACTCTATTAATCATTTCTGCTATCAAACAAATAGATGGTGTCTGAAAACATGCTGCTTTACTTCAAGATGAGACATGCAGGTAGCTTAATCACCAGGTGCTAAGTGGGAGCCACACCCAGGCTTCTCTGTTACAATCAATGTACTAAAGTTCATCCAGCAGCCAAGTGGTATGTGCAGCACAGCACAGGCTGCACCTACTCAAGTCAACTGTAAGGTGGATCCTTAAATCCTCCATGTACAACAGTCTTCCAGTTTGGACCACTACTAATATGTTCTGTTGACAGAGAATATGTTACCTAAAGAAGGTGGAAATATATCAGTACAACTCTCAGAGTGGATTGCCTTCTTAGTTCTAGTGAGTACTAGTTAGTGTTAAATGGTAATGAAATAACAGATGCATAATGCTAGGTTAGACTACCTGGAAGTCCCTTAATCGTTTTCCTGTTTTGTAGGTTGCTCAGGAAAAAAATCTTCAATTTCTTTCTTCCTGTTAATTTGCCCATTACTGCAATATTTTAATGTAAAAATACTGGGAAAGATTCTGAGTTACAAGCTGAAAAGAAAAAAGTAAATTGGGAAACGTGTAATAAATTGATAAAATGCTCTGTAACTGTCATCTCTTTGAGTCAAGTGAAACTCAGTCTGTAGCTCTAATGACTGATGTATCTGACAGCTAATCATCAACAAGAACATTATAATTTTTATTAATATCACTCCATAGTTTTCATAAATCAGTTAACTCTCAAGACAAAGAGGTTTAAAATCAAAGGTTAATAGTTATATCCCTTAATAGATTATTTCTTACATATATTGGCAGAAGCACTCAAGATCCACACATAAGCTTAGAAAGCTTCACATTTATGTTGCCAAAGACTATCTGAAGTTAAAATCTAAAGAAATTTTAGATGTTTTTCTTTGGATCACACCTGAGATGAGACCAGTATCATTATCTGTATTATGTCACAGTATTACATTATCTAAGAAAATATTTTTTAAATTTTATTTTACCTTTAGTTGTTATTAAGCTCTGTATAAATGTCTAGTGTTAAAGTTTTGCTACACAAAATATGTATTCACTAAAAAAGGGGAGTTTACTGAACTTAAGCTACTCCAATTATCTTAAATTCTAGTAACAATTCCAACTTGAATTTTGTATTTACTTTGTATGCTAAAAGGGAGCATAAGCATAGAAAGCATACTTACTGTGCTTTGTAAATAACTAAAGACTTTAGACTACAAAAATATCTCAGCTGTAGGGTGACCTTCATTGAAAGCAACTTTTGGAGGGTGTCTGGTTCAAATCCCTGCTTAAAGCAGGGACGGCTTAGACCAGGTTACTCAGAGCTCTTGCATCTGGATATTTGCAGTCCCTTGTGCTGCTGCCTCTTTATCTTGCAACCTTTTGTTACTTGCATGGCTCCTACAGGCAACTACACATCTCTTGGTGGTCCCATTGCCCACATACTTACATAAAATGCTCATACATTTTGTTTGACTACACCATCACAGTGTTGCAGAATACTTACATACTGCTGTTTAGTATGTCTATTTGGATTCAAGGCAAGCTAATATTAGCTATATCCTGATAAATAAATTTATAATTTATAGGAGTAGTAAGCCTCTGCTGCAGCTATAGGGCCTTGTTCAATCAAACATCAAGAATCTCCAAGGATGGACTTTCCATAACCTCTCTGGAAAGCCTGTGCCAGTGTTTGATCTCCCTCATGGTGAAAAAGTTTTTCCTAATACCTGTTCATTACCTCTTGTGCTGTTACTCCAAAGGGCTGCTAAACACCAAGATGAGTCTAATCTTCTTGTATTCATATTTAAGTAAAACCTGGAAAGAAAAAGCAAAAATAGTGGCCTGTGTTTATAAAGAATGGACTCAACTACTGGAATCACACTGATATCTGCTGTGTTGTATGCTTATTCATATGTTTAGAAAGAATCACAAAAAGAAGTGAACAGTTTCTGAATGGTTTACAGTTATTCAGGGCAGAATACAAATCCAGCAGTGAGGAAATGCAGCAGGATACTGAGTGGATGGGACATAGGATGCAGATGAAAGCTAGTGTCAATAAACATGAAGTAGTGCTTGTGGACAAAACTACCCTATGAATTTGCTTTGATAGACTCCAAATTAGGTATTACCACTCAGGAAAGTGATCTCAGTTGGAGCTGATAAATTCTATGAAAACATGAGCTCAACATTCAGCTACCAGTAAGAAAAAAAGATCAAATAAATAGAGAAGATAGAAGGGAAAGAAAGGAACACAAAATATAAACAGCAAAATGCCTCTCTGGAAGTCTTTGCTGCACCTGTGTCTTTGATGTTGATAGGACTGCACTTTACACTCCCCATTGGAAAAAACAAAAACAAAAAAAAATGGGAGGGGAAAGTAACAAAGGTAGAAGATAAATGTACAGAATGATATCACTGCTAGTGGGATTAAGTAGACCATTATATTAACTAGACGATAATACAAATCAATGGAGACTGTTAGTTACCAGTGCAGAAGACAGAGCAGTGAGACTGCTGTTAGGCTGAGAGCACAGTAATAGTCCCTTGCTGTGTGTATTGTCTGATTTTGCTTGTTTGATTTTGGTTTTCCTTCAGTTTCTGTATATCTCAGCTAGTATCTTTTTCCCCCTTTTCCCTTTGTTGATGAGAGCAAAGTTTATGAGGAAGAGCCAAAAGAGGGAAGAAGTAGATGATGTGAGATGGGAAAGGGGTTCACATGAATGGGGAGGAGGATCATTTCTCAGCAGGGAAGAAGGGGAGATATTCCTTTGGCTGGTCTGCATAAGGTGTAAGAAGGAAGTTTGAAGCAGATGCAGATGGGGTACAGATGAAGAGGAAGCCATCCTACAGTAGGCAGAGGTATAGATGGTAGCAAAGGTAGAAAAGACCCTGGTAAATCCTGGGGGAAACAGAGGGAGCAAAAAGGGGAAAACTTAGGAAGAATTCTGAAAAAGGGGGAAGTAGCTAGACATAATGTTAAAATATCTAACCGATAAGTAGCTGGAGAGGAAAGGATGCCGAGTCAGCTTGGTAAATTGAAGAGGTGTGAAGATGCAGACTGGCAAGAAAGAGTGTAAAGAATGCCAGAGTAGTAATGAAGAAGTTGATTCTACCTCTTCCTCCCTTTACTCCTTCTCTGTCTTTTGCATATTTGGTGGTAACAATGTTCACACAAGCAATTGAAAGCTCAACGGTTTATGTGGTATTGCTAGCAGAAGCAAGCTTTTTTCAGGAGCCAGACTCTGTAGCCCTTCTTGGGCAGCAGGAAATCTGGAAATCTACAAAGCACTTGGTCAGCTCTTCTCAGGAAAACAACAAGGCAGTTCTCTCCCCTACTGCTCACTTGTGATTAGGTAGATAGACCCTTCTGTTTAACCTCATACAACAATTTTACGTTGGTTAGCAAAGAGTTTGAAATGCAGCATGGAGTGCCTCCAGGTCATTGACTAAACAGATTAAACAAGGCAATTTCAGTGTTTGAACTAGTCTGGTAAAATCAATCTGATATGAATAAAAGACAAATGCTTTTCTAGACCTGCCTTTGGCCTTTATGTTCACCATAGCTGGGAATCATTCTTAAAGTGAACTAAAGCTATGATTCATGACAGTGGAAACTAAATTACCAATGTAACTTGAAACTAGTTGCAAGCAACCCAATAAAAGTTGCGACATGTTTTCCAATCTGCACACAGTATTCAGGGATGACTATTTTCCTGTGATATGACAAGATGGCAAGTTTTCCAGGTGTACTATCATGAATTATTTTGTTATACAGAGAAAGAAGGATATCAGGAGTTGGTATCATTATTTCAGAGCATAATTGCAGCCTATGACATTGGGTATGCTTTATTTATTTATTAAGGCACAGCCTTCTAAAAAGTGTGATTCAGACTTGATAGCATAGAAGAATAATGCAATCAGGTAAGAGGATAGTTTTGTACAAAAGAAACTATTCTCCTGAGCTTGAACTCCCTCCCTCAAAAAACAGTATTGAACACTCAAACCCCTCCCACCTCTCCTCAAGAAAAGCAGTCAGCATTTTGCTCCATATAATGCAAATAAAGTCTTTCTTTTCTTATTCCTTTTTTCTCAATACTGTCAATCAGAAGATGAAATATAACAGAATCTGTAAAAAAAACCTGTGGAGCTTAATCCTGATTTCATTTAACCCTTATGCTGATGTAAAACTACTGTGATTTTGGTAGAGAGATTCTTGATAAACGTTTGCTGAGAAGTAGTACAAAACCTATAAAGTCTTACAGTAATTTCTAGCTTTTTTAAATTAAACTTCTCCCATTCTTAAGAGAAGAAAGAGTTGAGGGTAGACTTTTAAAAAGACCTTATGTCAGAGCTTAATGAAGTCGGTATTACTCTAAAATCACTCATGCTATTGAACTACTGTTCAAACAATAGCATTTCGACAGTTGGTGATTGCTATGACGGTCTTTTCACAGAGTAACCATTTTATTACATTCTAATAACTATGATGATTGAGCTTCTTAAAAATTAAAAGCAAAAAACCCCTAAAAAAAGGAATTTTTATCATCTGAGTTCATTGAAATATGAGATTAATGATAATTCAAAAGTATTTGAGTTTTCTCTCCTTTCAGCAACTGTTCTGTAAGTCTAGGATACTTCATATAACCCTTAAAACTAACAATGTGCATGAATTGTTCATAGATTATTTAGTATTGATGTTCAGAAAATATTTAAATTCTAAAACTCAGTCAGAATGTTGTCAGAGAAGGAAGTCTTTGGAAATATGGTATTGTGATTGTTCTATTTTATTAGCTGCAATAACACATTTCATGAATAATTCTCTTGACTATTATATGTTGTAGTTATATGTCAGAGTTTGGCTTTATAAAATAGATTATTTAAGAGGAGATTGTTATTTCTTATAATATGGGTGGTGAATAAATATAATTACCTCATAATTCTGTGTATAAAATGGAATTTAACTGACTAAAAAAGTTATGGGTAGCCTTTTCTAGCTGTGGATCTATCTCCAGCAAGCTAAGAGTATGTAATATCTTCTTTAGACCTAGTTTTGTATGTATTTTTACATTCAAGCTATTTGCCTGCAGTGCACATGAAATGGCAGATATTTACTCCAAGACTGTGTGAAGGAGGCAGATCCTCTGTGTTTTTATGTATATATACACATAAAATATAGAAATATGCATGTATATATGTATATTTCATCTAGGAAGATTAAGCCAGCCAAAATTACTACAATGTTGTGCTATTTATGAGGCACAATTAGCAGTAAGGATTTGTGTAGGTTTAATGTAAGTCTGTTTTGTAGTTTGATTTAAAGTTGGATTTCATATGTATTCTTTTTCTCAATATTTTGGCATAGTGTTTTAGTATTTTCATCTGTAGGGCTGGAGAACTGATAAATAACCATGCCAGGTGAAAAGGGAGAAAATATGTCTCAAGACTTGGGTCTTGAATTGGACCTGGAGCAGAGGGCTAGGACTTAGAATGACAGGAGGCTGAACAGATTGCTTTTCCTTGTCAGTAAATATCTGAAATCTACTGGTAAAATGCATACTTCATTCCCCTGTAGTTGTGGTTGTGTAGGGTTTGCGTGGCAAAGTTTTGGTAGCAAGGCGGGGACTACAGGGGTGGCTTCTGTGAGAAGCTGCTAGAAGCTTCTCCTATGTCCGATAGAACCAATGCCAGCTGACTCCAAGATGGACCCACTGCTGGCCAAGGCCGAGCCAATCAGCGATGCTGGTAGCACCTCTGGGGTAACATATTTAAGAAGGGGGGAAGAAAAACAAACCCAACGGGGCACAAACTGCAGCTGGAGAGAGGAGTGAGAATATGTGAGAGGAACAACCCTGCAGACACCAAGGTCAGTAAAGAAGGAGGGGCAGGAGGTGCTCCAGGTGCCGGAGCAGAGATTCCCCTGCAGCCCGTGGAGAAGACCCTGGTGAGGCAGCTGTGCCCCTGCACCCATGGAGGTCCACAGTGGAGCAGATACCCACCTGCAGCCCGGGGAGGACCCCATGCCAGAGCAGGTGGATGTACCCAAAGGAGCTGTGACCCTGTGGGAAGCCCACACCAGAGCAGGCTCCTGGCAGGACCTGTGGAGCCATGGTGACAGAGGAGCCCATGCTGGAGAGGTTTTCTGTCAGGACTTGTGACCCCGTGGGGGACCCACACTGGAGCAGTCTGCTCCTGAAGGACTGCACCCCATGGAAGTGACCCACACTGGAGCAGTTTGTGAAGAACTGTAGCCCGTGGGAAGGACCCACATTGGAAAAGTTTGTGGAGGACTGTCTCCCGTGGGAGGGACCCCACACTAGAGCAGGGGAAGAGTGTGAGGAGTCCTCCCCTGAGGAAGAAGGAGCGGCAGAGATGATGTGTCACAAACTGACCGCAACCCCCATTCCCCATCCCCCTGTGCTGCTCAGGGGGAGGAGGTAGAGAAAAATCGGGAGTGAAGCTGAGCCCAGGAAGAAGGGAGGGGTAGGGGCAAGGTGTTTTAAGATTTGGTTTTATTTCTCATTACCCTACTCAGTTTTGATTAACAATAAATTAAAATGATTTTCCCCAAGTCGAGTCTGTTTTGCCCATGACAGTAATTGGTGAGTGATCTCCCTGTCCTTATCTTGACCCATGAGCTTTTTCATTCTATTTTCTCTCCCCTGTCCAGTTGAAAAGGGGAGTGATAGAGCAGCTTTAGTGGGCACTTGGCATCCAGTCAGGGTCAAACCACCACAGTGGTACATCTAGAAGATGGCAATGTATTGCTCCTGCAGATTACTGGGTTAGCTTGGGTGAAGTTTGCCTAGGACTTCACCGATGGTCTGTCAGATGATGCTGGAGTTTGCATGGCAGGTCTTCTGGGTTTGATCCATTCTTTTCTTCTCCAATTTTTTCTTTTTTAATCCCAGAAAACATAGTGAAAACCAGTATATGGTAGTGTATTTAAAGTTCTTTGATAATATTAAAAAGAAGGGAAACCTAAATTAAGTTTGGAAAGGATTCATGATACTGGTAATTTTAAAAGTAATTTGTATGTAACAATTTTTTTTTAAGACAGGGCTTTTTATATTGTTTAAAAAAGCATGATGAACTTTGCATTTCATTTAGTCTCCCTGGATACATTAGTTTATATATAGGTTTTAAAAGAGGCTAAACTGAAATCTTCTTAAGTTAATAAACCTTCTTCAGTTAATGAAAATGTTATGAAAGAAGTATTTCAGAAAATATTTTTGTGTAATTTGGATAAGCTGAATTTTATAATTTTGTGTTGTTCTAAAATCACTTATCTCTTCCCTTAATCTTATAATAAGGATCTCACTTCATAGTCTAATCAGCAAGAAAATTCACCTGAGAAATTGCAAGAGAATTTTCTATCAGCTAAAAGAGAGGGTGGTTAACTCGTCTGTCCTGGTAAACCTAGACACAGCTCTACAATCAGTTCCAGTTTGAAGGCACAGTCCTTTTATATCTGTAGTGTTTCCTCTTCATTTGATACTGTCAGAGCGTACGGTGTCTTGGTTTGGGGTGAAAACAAATCACATCATGTCCAATGACATCAGGAATTTTAGTTTCTGCAGTGGTACGATTAGCATGAAGATATGAAACCCTAAAAAAAATCCCAGCAACCCTGTTTTTTTCCTTGCACTCACCATACTCTAATGTTAGTGATGAAAACACAACAATAGGATAATTAATGCCCACTTTCTCACCAGTAAACTGAATAAACATTCACATCTGAAGGAACTATAGATTTCTTCCCCAGTCAATGAACATGATTGACCGTGTCTAATTCGCAAGGTGTAACAACACTGCACCTTCAGGTATATAAAATAACATTCCCTCTTTTTTTCTGGTAGTCTCATACATTTCCTTTACATTTCTTCACATTTATGTATTTTTAATGTAGGTTCTCAAATGACTAATCAGCTGAGAGGAGTCTAAAATCAAACAGATTTTTTTAATCTTTATCACTTACAAGTTATAACAACTAGAGATCTAATGACGCTTTATTTGGCTTTATCATCTTAAAAATTGGACATGTTGATGATGACTAACCATTGTCATGACAGTTCATAACACATCAGGAGGCCAAGGTGTCAAAGTAACTCTTTGATCCTGTGCACAAACGAACAGTCTGTGTTAGGCAGCAACTTTACCAACT
Source organism: Pelecanus crispus (assembly GCF_030463565.1). Classification (NCBI taxonomy): domain Eukaryota; kingdom Metazoa; phylum Chordata; class Aves; order Pelecaniformes; family Pelecanidae; genus Pelecanus; species Pelecanus crispus. The sequence continues at coordinate 117,096,226 of NC_134643.1, read as the reverse complement.
GTTTTGTCTTTGATAGCGGCCAGAGATGAATGCCTCAGAGGATAAATTAGGATGCAGGACTGAACTGGTGCAGAATATCCTTCTGTTTCCAGCAATCTGTTAATTAGGAAGGTTACAATTTTCTGATGGACGGGTACTGTCGTGGTTTAGTCCCAGCCGGCAACTAAGCACCACGCAGCCGCTCGCTCACTCCCCCTGCCCCAGGGGGATGGGGGAGAGAATTGGAGGACTAAGAGTGAGAAACACTCCTGGGTTGAGATAAGAGCAGTTTAATTATTGAAATAAAATAAAGTAAAATAGTAGTAGTAATAATAATAATATAATAAGAACAGTAATAATAATATACAAAGCAAGTGATGCAATTACTTACCACCCAACGACTGATACCCAGACAGTTCCCGAGCAGCGATTGCTGCTCCCCGGCCAACCCCCCCAGTTTATCCACTGAGCATGACATCATATGGTATGGAATAGCCCTTTGGTCAGTTTGGATCAACTATTCTGGCTGTGCCCTCTCCCAGGTTCTTGTGCACCTGGCAGAGCATGGGAAGCTGAAAAGTCCTTGACTAACACAAGCCATACTTAGCAACAACTAAACCATCAGTGTGTTATCAGCATTCTTCTCACAGTAAATCCAAAACACAGCACTATACCAGCTACTAGGAAGAAAATTAACTCTATCCCAGCCAAAACTAGGACAGTATCCACCCCTTATTCTATACTATCTACGTCATGCACAGGTCCTACCCTTTCCAATGCATTCTAATTAATACCACCACTTTCCCTGTCTTGATATATACACACAGATATCATTCCCTTTGTCTATGGACCATCCCTATAACACATCCATTGAGTTCATTTAGTCCATGACTTTGGGTTCCATCTGTCACCACAGTCTTTCAGAGCTGGAGACGTGGTGTGTGGTGTTGGATTGTTGCATGCTGAAGCCGGTTCTTGTTCCAACACTACTGCACTTTGCTCAGTTTCATCAAAGTTCATCTTCGTTAAGCTGGGCAATTCCTACTGTAATGGCACTGATGTGGTATATAGCAACCATAGAAGAGATGACATACAGTATTATATAGCAATTAAGATCATACAATTCAGTTAATTGGCTATTTTCACCCAAAATCAAATTCCCTTGAGGTACACATTGGTCCATGATCACTTCCAAGATTTCTGGGCGACTGGGGTTTCCTATTCGAGCCTGTTGTGTGATCAGTGCAACACATTTACTCCACATAGCATCGGTTGCATGATGTGTAGAAGGGATCTACCCTTTGAACATACAGCCGAGCACTGGCAGTCAGGGTGCCAGCAGGAGATGTGCTTCGGTACCAATCGCTTCCAAAGTAGCTCGAACCCCTTCATATGCTGCCAATATCTCTTTCTCAGTTGGAGTATAGCAGGCTTCAGATCCTCTGTATCCCTGACTCCAAAACCCTAGGGGTCAACCTCGAGTCTCCCCTGGTGCTTTCTGCCAGAGGCTCCAGGTAGGGCCATTCTCCCCGGCTGCAGTGTAGAGCATATTTTTAATATCTTGCCCTGCATGGAATGGTCCAAGGGCTACTGCATGACCTATCTCCCATTTAATTTGTTCAAAGGCTTGTTGTTGCTCAGGGCCCCATTTGAAATCGTTCTTCTTCCGAGTCACCTAGTACAGAGGGCTTACAATCAGACTGTAATTTGGAATATGCATTCTCCAAAAACCCACAATGCTAGTTGTTGGGGACATAGCTGTTATTTTGTTGATCACATCCATTGGGATCTGACGACATCCATCTTGCCATTTTATTCCTAAAAACTGGATCTCCTGTGCAGGTCCCTTAACCTTACTTTGTTTTATGCCAAAACCAGCCTTCAGAAGGATTTGGACTATTTTCTTTCCCTTCTCAAAAACTTCTTCTGCTGTATTGCCCCACACAATGATGTCATCAATATACTGCTGGTGTTCTGGAGCTTCACCTTGTTCCAGTGCAGTGTGGATCAGTCCATGGCAAATAGTGGGGCTGTGCTTCCACCCTGGGTCAGTCAATTCCAAATGTACTGAACACCCCTCCAGGTAAAAGCAAACTGTGGCCTGCAGTCTGCTGCCAAAAGGATGGAGAAAAATGTGTTAGCGATATCAGTTGTGGCATACCACTTGGCTGCCTTTGACTCCCGATTGTAGTTCTAGTATGTCCAGCATGGCAGCACTCAGCAGTGGCATGACTTTGTTCAGGCCACGATAGTCTGCCGTTAGTCTCCACTCCCCATTAGACTTTGCACTGGCCATATGGGACTGTTAAAGGGTGAGCGAGCCTTGCTGATCACTCCTTGGCTCTCCAGGCAACGAATCAGCTTATGGATGGGAATCAGGGAGTCTCGGTGCAATATTGCTGCCTGTGCACCATTGTGGTAGCAATCGAGACCTGTTGTTCTTTGACCCTCAGCAACCCCATAATAGAAGGGTCCTCCGAGAGACCGGGCAAGCTGGACAACTGTTTAATTTCTTCCATCTCCAAGACAGCTACACCAAAAAGCCCACTGGTACCCTTCTGGGTCCTTGAAACACCCTCTCCTGAGGTTGTCTATGCCAAGGATGCACGCAGCCTCTGGGCCAGTCACAATGAGTTTCTGCCACTCATTCCCAGTTACGCTCACTTTGGCCTCCAATACAGTCAGCTTTTGGGATCCCCCTCTCATTCCAGAAATACAGATGGGTTCTGCCCCTGTTATAGCTTGATGGCATTAGGGTACACTGTGCACTGGTGTCCACTAGAGCCCTATACCCCTGTGGGTGTGATGTGCCGGGCCATCGAATCCACACAGTCCAGTAAACCTGATTGTCCCTTTCCTCCACCTGGCTGGAGGCAGGGCCCCTCTAGTCCTGGTCATAGTATTTGTTACTCACTTCTTGTAAATGTAAATCAAATGTCCCTTGATTAAGATCGGAAGTAAAATTAGCCCTCTTACTCTGTCTGGGGAACTGCTCACTGGAAATTGGAGCTGCAGTTTTCCTGGGAGAACCCCCTTTTGTAATAGTTCTTCCTTGCAACTTATGCACCCATGTCTCTAGGGTCAAGGTAGATTTCCCATCCCACTTCCTTTTGTCCTCTCCGTGGTCACACAGGTAAAACCATGGTGTGGTGCCCGTGGTGTGTAACCTCTCCATCCTCTCTCTTGAGCATAAGGACATTGACTCCTAATGGCTGAGATACTGGTCCATACAGGTGGGGAGTAGGACATATTCTCTCTGAGTTGCTGGAACTCTTGGGACAGTTTTTCAGACAGTTTTTCCACAGCCAAGACACAGGCCTGTAGGGAGGAAGAGATAATTTCTTTGTATTCCTGGAGTCGGCTAGGCATTTCATCCACCTTTGGTGCCTCTTCATCTTTCCAGGTCGGTATTGCCAATGTGTTGGCATACGATGCTGGTGCATTCTGTACCAACCTTCTGCCACATGGGTCATGTGCACCTGACTTCATCTGGATCTTTAGGTAACTGCTCATCATTCAGGTCACTATAAATCACCTCCAGCATGCCTAATTCCCTTAGGTACTGCATACCTTTTTCTGTGGTGGTCATTTGCCTGGGCGATATATAACATCTTCCTTGAAGGGATACCTTTCCTTCATGCTTGACAGAAGTCGCCTCCAGAGGCTGAGGGCTTGTGCCCCTTTTCCAATTGCTTTGTCAATGCCCCCTTCCCTAGAAAGGATCCCAGCTGCTTGGCTTCCTTACCCTCTAATTCCAGGCTACTGGCCCCATTATCCCAGCATTGGAACATCCAGGTGATGATGTGCTTGCCTGGATGACGACTGATACCCAAAACACTGGAGGTACCCACTGTCCTAGGTACTTGCCCACAGTATCCCACACACCCTGTCACTCATAAATATCCAGCCTGATGAAACAGTGCCACTAATGACTGTGAACGAGTAAGTCTCTTACCAAAGCTCAAATCTCTGGATATTTTGCTGTAGTGGGGAGCAATACTCAGAACCAACATACTGTGCTGTTGTATGTTTTGAAAGCACTTTTGACATCTAACCATATTTGTGAATCGTTACTGTTTTGTCTCACAGATAATGCTTCATTTTCATCCAATTTTTATAGTGAGCAGCACTACTGCCTTTTACGGCTTTGTGGTAAGCTTTATGCAGTTCTTTATATTTTTGTAAACAACTGGTCAGGCTGGATGATGGGACAGAGTGCACCCTCAGCAAGTTCGCAGATGATAAAAACTGGGAGAAGTGGCTAAGTGGTGCATAGACCAGATTGTTGTGCTGCCCTTCATAGGGACCTTGACAGGCTGGAGAAGTGGCTGACAGGAATCTCATGAAAGTAAAAAATGCAAATGCCAAGTGTTGCATGTGGGAAGGAACAGCTCCATGCAGCAGTACAGGCTGGAGACTGAATGGCAGGACGGCAACTTTGCAGAGGAAGCCCTGGGAGTCCTGGTGGGCCCGTACTTGACCATGAACCAGCACTGCAAAGAGGGAAGACAGTGTCCTGGACTGCATTAGGAACAATGTTGCCAGAAGGTCAAGGGAGGTGATCCTTCCTCTCTGCTCAGCCTTCATGAGACACATCTGGAGTGCTGGGTCCAGTTCTGGCTCTCCAGAACAAGAGAGACAGGGATATACAGGAACATGTCTAATGAAGGGGCACAAAGATGATTAAGGGCTTAGATCATCTGTCATATGAGGAGAGGCTGAGAGAGCTAGGACTGTTCATTCTGGAGCAGAGAAGGGTAAAGGGGATATTATCAATGTTTATAAATATCTGATGGGGGGAGTAAAGAAGAAGAAGGTACTAGGCTCTTAATCAGTGGTATCCAATGACAAGACAAGGACAATGGGCAGACACTGAAATACAGAAAATTCCATTCAAACACAAGATTTTTTTTTTTTACATGATCATGATTGCAATGTTACGTGTTGTTCAAAGAAGTTGTGGAGCCTCTGTTCTTGGAGATAATCCAAAACCCAACTGGACACAGTCCTGAGCAACCTTCTCTGCTTGACCCTGCTCTGAGCAGGGGATTGGACTAGATGATGCCTCTGATGATCCAGAGTTGCCTTCCTGTGATTCTGCGACTCTTTGTAGTGTATGTCCTCATACCAAGGTGAGCACTGTTCATCAATAAAATATGTTTAGAATAACAGCATACAAGGTAGTAAACACAAACTTAATTTCATTCATTTGTGGCATGATTTATGAAGGTAAAATATCTCAGAAAACCTGGGAGATAAGAAGATTTTCAGAATGAATATTAACATTCCCAGATTTTCTGTCATTGCTATAATAATGTTTTTGGTTATACAGATAAAGAAAGGGTTTTACCCCTACCAGTTTTATTATAAGCTATTTATATTATAGCTTTCTGGTTTTAATTATAATATTTCAGAAATTAGAAAGTTACATTTTTCAGACTGTAAAGGAAATGATTACTACATAAGCCTTATTAGTAAGGTTGTAGAATGGATGGAGATAATGGAGTATTTTTCCTACTCAAGGCAATGCCTTGTTTTTTAATCCTTGTCTTCTTGCAATGACAATCCTATTGTAAGGAGGAGTGGTATTCTGGGGACAGTGAAGTAACAGAGCAGTGAAATCGAACAAATAATATTCTCCATTAACATAATGGGATTTAACATGTTGCTTAGGAACATAGCCACTTTCAGTTGTCCCTCTGATGTCCAGTTTGTATATGGTGATTTTCAGTAGTGTGAAATATTTCTGACACCTTATTTAGAGCTTTTAGATTTTATTATACCAGATTCCTATAATGTTTCACAAATGAATTTGTTTTCTCTTATAAACTTTTTAAAAGGTCTTCCCATCTGGAAATACACTTGACGATAACCTTTTCAGGCTAAATTAAGATGAGTTCATTTTGATAATTTTTTATTTCATTGGTAATGTGCTGTTTAGTCACCAGATAATGGGGCTTTTCATAGATGATGAGAACTCATTATCCCAATCTTCTAATAGAAATGCATCTTATCACAGGTGCGTGACTGCTATTCTTGATTTCATTTGAGATCATGTCTGAAAAAATATATAAAATATGGTATCTTCGTTGTCCATGGGGCAGCTTGTTAATAGACAATGTCCAAATCATTCACTGTGAAGTCCAGATGTGCCGTTTGTCCTCTACTGAGAACGTAACTTTTAATAGTCTGAAATACAAGTTTAAATATCTAATAATAATGATGAAGAAGTCAGACCTTATCCCTTACTCATCTCTGTGCTATTGCAAGACCATAAGAAGATATTTTGTTGGAGGTTTGTCTCTAATCATGGTTATTCTTAACTACCCAGGGCTTTTAGTGCTTTGTAGTTCTTATTCTGGAAATTGAAGACGGAAAGATGTGTTTTAAACTTTGATTTGTTGATGGAAGGACTTGAAGCCATTCTAATTTCTGAAAAGGATTTCATGTAGTATGTGAATATAGCTGAAAAAAAGATCTGTCTTCATAAGTCATACAAGAGATTGATCTGTTCTTCCTGAGCAAAGACAGTTGTTTTGGTGAAGAAAGCAGACTTTCTCTAAAATAAAGCTCAGACTGAAATTAGATTTTTTTGGGGGATGGCTGCAGATACAAGCGACTTAGTTGTGTACTGCTCTACCGGAATTGCACAATATGCAATTCTTAGCATTCTGGACCTTCAAGTGTTCCTTGAGAACTTTTTATATTTCCCAAGTTTATGACACTGTGGGAAGTAACTGTTGACATCAGGAAAAAAATGAATAATATTGTAATTATATCTATTCCAGTGAGTGCACATTGTGGTTTCTACAATCTTATTTCCTTTCATGATATTTTCAGACTTCAGGAAAATATTTTTTATAGGCAGTCTTCCTCCCTTATGGTTTGCTTAGAGTTTCACCAGCTTGAATTTCAATCAAAACCTCTTCTTTTACAAAGAATGACAAGCAAATTGTTGTGACTATTTCCAGTGCCATTACCTTCCAGTTGCTTCAGCTCTCTTGATTATTGAATATGCTGTTGTTGTATATGCTGAGTTGTATATGTTCTGTCAATTGGAAAACGTTTCTGGGGCTCCACGTTTAAAATCAAGCTCCTCATTTTTAACTCATTTGATAGATATCAGCAAGCAGAGATCTATGAAGAGCAAGCAAAAATTTTGAGGAAGTCGTGATATTTTAAATATATCAACTGAGTATATGTACATTTAATTAAGAAGCCTATCAAGTTTTTTAACTCAGAAAATTGTTTAGTCTAGAGCATTTATTAGTCTCTTTTGAGTGATGGCTTTCTGTTTTTTCTTTGACACTATTTATCAGTATTTTTTTTTCTTTTTTGTTTTTTTAATTTTAACTTTTCCAAGAGTAAGGAGTCACCTCTACTTTATCCTCGGTGGATCTAGGTAATTGATATAGATGTCCACTGCTTGCTAAACAGTTTATCACAATAAGCATGTAATAAGTGATGGACTATTTGTAATATTTTTCAGATATTTGCCTTTCCTTTAGTCTTACAGAAAATGGTAAAAAATAAATGTCCTTATAGAAAGAAATAAGAGAACTATGTTATAAAACAAATCACAAGGGGCATGTATTGCTGCACTACAGCAATATTTTTGATGTCTCTTGCATTTGCTGATGATCAAGCTGCCTGTGCTCTAAGTTGGCCTTTCTCTGAGAAATTGGTTGGACCAGATGACTGTAAATGTCCTTTTCAGCCTAAATTACTCTATTCACTGTGAGGGTGGTGAGACACTGGAACAGGTTGCCCAGAGAAGTTGCCCCCAGAAGAATACTCTCCCTGGAATTCCTCAAGGCCAGGTTGGATGGGGTTTTGAGCAACCTGTTCTAGTGAAAGTTGTCCCTGCCTCTGTCAGGGGGGTTGGAACTAGATGATCTTTAAGGTCCCTTCCAACACAAACCATTCTATTGTTCTATGAGTCTATGATCCAAACCAGCCTTACATAATACAGGGTACCAGGCAAGACTCAGATGTAAGACCCTGATTTTGTTCTTAAAGCAATTTCTCATTTGCCCTGTGTGTCTTTCTCCAATAGCCCAGTCAAATCCAGATTTGTACCTCTACTTTCCTGTTCTTATCCTGAACTCTCTCTGTAGGCCAGGTCCCCAACCTCATGCTCACCTGCTGCACATACTTCTCACACTCATCTTTCCTGCCTTTTAGAGCAATCAGCAGCCTCCTCCATTCTGGGCCTGTAGCTATTTTGTCAGAGCTTTGCCCTCTGCAACATGAGCTCATTTGAGAGGGATAAACTCCATCCCACTTACTTCGGTACAGGTGCCTCTGTGGAGGCTGTTTCCTTGCAACAGAAATTGGAAAAGTGGGTGAGAAAGGAAGCAGAGGGCACCAAGTATGTGATATGCTCTGCCGTGCTGAATATCTCCACACAGACTCATGGCACTTATGATCTCGGTTTGCAAGTAGGAACACCGGTGCAACAGTGGAGAGATACATCTCAATTTGCAGTCACAAGTTGGTGGAACACTGTAGGAGATTCTTTTACTTTATATCATACCACAGCCCACAAGGCACAGCTTCTGGCTGGAGGGTAGCCTGTGAAAGTAAATTGCATACACACAAAACAAAAGTTTTCTTTGCTCCAAGGAACTTACAATTTCACATATACTGTTTACTGCTCCTTATACAGAAATAAAGATGGTCTTGGTCTTATGCAGGTTAGATTTAATATCAGCTTTCCTATCTGTCAGTTTTTCATCTTTTATCTCCAGAAAACATATGCTTTTATAGTACAATTCTGGGAAGGATCAGTTTTCTCGGCCAGTCCTGGCATCAAGAGGACATTTTATCACTCATGGTCTTGCACTAGTTGATGGCTTCTTTGTGTGCATGCAGATATGTCTAAAAGATAGGGTTTCACAAATCATATATGTCAACAATATTTAATGTAATTTGTTCCATGGGAAGGAATCAATTTACTTTCATTCAACTCAACTTTTAACTCCTTGGAGATTTAAGCTTTTTCAGATTTCTGTAGTCTTTGCAAGTTTCTCATCCTCTTTTTTGGAATACAAATCTGAAATGTTGATTTGGTGCTAATGGAAAGAATTACTGCCTTTTTTCTGCATATAGTATAGTTTAATCCATTGAGACTCTAAAGAGTTTTTAATAAATTGAGAAGACGTTACCTTCCTACTAAAACTACAATATTCTTTACTGGCAAGCTATGACTTAATAAAGAGGACTCAAAAATAGAGTTAATGAAGCATGAAGGAACTGGTTATTTCATCATTTAAGGAGCTGGTTATTTGGTTAAACAACATCAGTGCTCACTTAATGTAAGACTGGAAGAAATCTAAATGCATGTCTCTGTAACTTAAGTGGTATTTCACTTCTGTAGGTATCCTTGTATTTATTCTTCTCTGGAGTATGTAAGGGCTATAAGTTCCCAGAATATCCTAAGCAGATAGGAATTTCCAGTGTAAATAGAAAAGCTTTGTGTGGGATATAAAAGCTAAATGTCTGGGTGAGGGTTCACAGTTCCGTGACAAGAACCATATCATGTAATACAGAACACATAAAATGGTGTGCTTGGTGCTACTAGTGGAGGATCTAAAGCACCCATAAGTTTCCCTGAGCACCTGCATTTGCCTTCCATATTACCACAGGCATGTCATAAAGCTAGAGAAATATTAAGTTTCACTTTAGGTTAACTAGAATGTGTGTCTCTAGGAGACAAAGAGAAACTGAAGCAGCTCAACAGTTTTAGGTAAACACATTTTGTACTTTGCTATTGGCATCTTGCTCACTTTTATATCCACAGATACATTCAGCATTTTCCCCTATAATTATAAACCTACCTTCTAATTATAATCTTCTTTCAATTCAGTGACAATGCTTTAAAATAAAGGCTAAAAAGTCCACCTTCAAAGTCTGTTAATTTTAACTCCTCTTCTGTTTGATCTAAAAATATATCAGATCTCCATAAACCATTTCTATTTTTTAATAGAGTGATTTTTTAATATGTAAAACTGTCTTACAACCAGTGACATTCTATCATGCTTTTTAATTGTGGTTTGATAGGTAATAGCTAAACTCAAGGTCTTGTATTCTCTGCATATAGCTAGACATGCAAACATTTTGATAACATATTGTCATTTTTAACTACTTAATTAAAAAAAATATTGTAAGTCTATATTTTCTTATTTCGTCTTGAATTCTATGAAACAAAAGGCAAATATAGCCTTTTTAAAAACCAAATTAATCCTTCAAATGTTTTAGCTATTTTTCTATTTGATCCCTGACTCACTATCTTTCTATTTTAATTTCTATCTATCTTTCAGGTTGCCCAAAGAGGTTGTGGAGTCTCCATCCTTGGAGACATTCAAAAGGCATCTGGACATGGTCTGGGAAATCAGCTCTAGGTGGCTGTGTTTTTGCAGATCATTGTACCAGGTGATCTTCAGAGCTCTCTTCCAACCTCAACCATTCTATGATTCTACTAGTGGTTCACTGTTTTACAGTGTTTGGAGTGGTAAGGACTACTGCTTCTACTCTTCGGACATTTGCAAACCATTTTATCTATCTTTTCTATAATAGAAATTAAGCAATTGATGTGTTCCTGAATTTTTTATATTTGTCCAGTGTTATAACCTGGTCTATCCATTTAATATTTTTTTGGTCTTCACAGATATTTAGTAAAAAGTATGCAGGCTTACCTCAAGAATTGTTACTGTTGGATAGGTTTCTGTAGCCCAGATGTTATGCAACTTGTTCTACTGATTCTTACTCCTTCTGCTTTTGGATCATTGTCCATCATTACCCAGTTCTGTAGATAACAAAATGCCTAGTGATTACTCAGTGGGAATTCTGGGTTTCCTGTTAAAAACACTGATTGTAAAAGGAATGGTTGTAATGTTCAAAACTTTAGTTCTGTGTCCTTAGAGCCACCCTTTGTGTTTTCTAAAAGTGCAGAAACTGAAAGTTTATTCAATCTTTGCCTTCAATATCTAGGTTTTTACATTTCTGAATCACAGTCCAAGGCATTCCATATTTTTTCCTTCAAGTCTTGTTCTCACAATGTAGTCAACAGTAAGAACAATTGCACAGTTTGCTTTTTATTCTTGTTAATAAATAATACACTGATTTTGGCTTGAGAGTGGACAAAATATGCTGTTTTAACATAGACTTTCTTTCTTGATGTATTGGGTGTATGTGGTAAGTTATTGGTAGTTTCCCACTACCCAAATCAGTAATAAAATATTTATTTTAGCTGGCAATAAATTAAGTTAATTTTCCACAAGTCTGCTTTGTCTGCAAGGGTAATTGGTAAGTGTTCTCCCTGTCTTTTTCTCTGCCCATGAGCATTCTCGGTCTTCCTATTTCCCCCCTACATCCCACTGAGGAGAAAAGTGAGTGAGTGGCTGGGTGGACATTTAACTGCTAGATAAGGTTAACACACCTTGCTCAATAACTTAATTTGTGTTCCACAGCCAGCCATTATCCTCTGTGCATTTTCTGCAAGAATAACAAGATTTTTTAGAGTGACACAGGTTAACAGTGATTACCATTTTGCATTTCAATGTATCTTCCTAGGACTCTTTAAAACATTATATTTATTCAGTATATAATGTCCTTTCTCTGACACCGGTAGATTCTTTTCTTACCTTGTTTTTTCTCTTAGATCCCCTTTGCTGTAATATCAATCTGCTATGAACATTTCCTGGAAGTGACAGTAATGTTCTGCTGAGCTGGTTAATACATTTTGGCTCATCTTCCTTCTGTGGCACTGTGACAATTAAAGTTAATATGTTTTTGTATTCAACGCATTATTGCCGATGCTTGGTCATTTCTTTCAGATTCTGCAGTGAGATTCTGTCTGATATTTTGCCTTGTCCATGCAGCTTCCTGCATACTTTTTTACCAACGTCAATTGTTTCCTATTTAGTGGAAGCTCACAGCTAATTAGTGAAGTTTTGGGCTTTTCTATGAGTACTTAGGTTTAACCCTAAGGTTTTATTTTATCCTCATAAATTTTTAGCGTAAGTCCTGCTTATTCCTTTCACACAAATATTAGTTGTCTAGGTTGCTTTAAAAGTTTTTGAGGATTTGGTAGATAGTTTTAAAATTGATTTTTTTGGACATCCTCTGCTCTCTTGACCTTATTGTCTATACATATTCCTTCTCTATGTCTTCATTTTGTAATGAGGTCTTTCATATCCTTGACATTATGGTTGTGACATAAACCTTTTCTGTTGAAAGAATACAAAGGCTGTTGTAAGAAAATGAAGGATCAAACCAAGGCATCATGCTCCTAATGGTGACTAGTAAATGTCTGCAGAAAGAGTAAGTAGGGTGATCTTTTCTCCAGTATTGCAATTCAGCAATCAACAATTTGGGAATTAAGGACCAGGTGATCCAACTGTCACAATTGTAATAGTTACTGGTGGACTTAAAATCTATGAATTCACCTAAATCTGTTCTGAACATACATGTTCCTTTGGCCTCCATTAAATCTGGTGACAATATTTTCTGCAGTTGAATTACACACTGCATAAGAAAACACTTTGTGCTAAAACACTGCCAGATAATTTCAGTGTCTATGTCTGAGAAACAATCACTTCCTCCCTACTCATATTCCTGCCCTGGCTACATTGTAGGTGGGCTTGCCCCCTGCCCTGTTCCTGAAATTTCTGTGTTTCCTGGGTTGACCTTGGATTTGGCTTGTTAGTTTACCTTTGCATGGTGGTTGTTGGACTGGTGGTAGGACCCGTTGGAGTCCTCGCCGTGTTCTGCTGGCCTGCCTCTGGTGCTGTGGGACTGTGCCTTGCCAGCGAGGGCGTTGCCACCATGGTTGCCATCAGGTCCAAGATTGCCTTCCATTAGATAACACCCTGTTCTTGCCGCTCTCTGACAGTGCATACAATTAAATGGTTTGCATTATATGATTCAATGTAATGGTGTGCATTATTTTGTATTTATCACCACTGAATATTTATTTCTAAGTCATTCAGGAGGAGGATGCTCCATTCATTCTAATGGCAATTAAGAGGCTGCCTCTTGTTGATCATCATTTTTCAATTGCTGGTTTAGAGTAAGCTGTCAACAGGTGTGCCACAGGGTCTGGATTTGTGCATGAGGAAGGCAGCAGTTTCATGTTAGAACAAGCCTGCAGAATCAGTCCTCTTTCTTAAGTGCTGTGGGGGCTGAGTTATCAGGTTTTAATTCAATTTTCATGTGAATTCAGCTTTGCTTTCTCATCAACCTTAGCATTCCCCATTAAGAAAACATGCATAAAGACAAATATGTGGTTTTCTGGGATGGAACAGGAGAAAGGAAGTCAAACTTAACAGATACTATTTTCTTAATATGAATTAGTAAAAGTATACCAAGCACCACAGCAATGATAGTGATAATAAGGCCTAAAGTGCAAGAGAACGGGAAGAACTATATTATGTATTCCCATGAAGCTCTCAGGAATAAAGGGCAAGGGACTGTTTTAGTGTTAGATAAGAAGCTGAGGAAATTAAGTTGTGTATGGCATAAAGATGTGTAAATTCTTCAAAGGGGTATGAGCCTTTCCCTCAAGCCCATCTACCTTAAAGGATATAGCACTGTCAGGATTCTAAGGGGAGGCTGCAGGAGGGTAAAATTCCCCAAGTGAAGGGAACTTTCATTTTCAAACATGTGAACAATAGTAGGATAAAAAAAGACAGAAAAGCCAACTGTCATTTCTGGTTGTGACTCAAGCAAAACCAGAACAAAAACCAAACAGAAACGGCATACTGCCTTCCTTATTTTTATTTGTATTGTGCTTTCCCCCCCTCCACTAGATCCACATATTTTTTCCTCCTACTTGTTTGGATAGTGACTATCTAGTGAAAGCTTTATGTCTCTGTGCCAGCTGTTCCCTAGTGTCTATTCTCTAGTTCCTCTTATTCTTTACATGACAGCTGCAATCTGTCCTCTTTAAACAGTTTAACTAGCAAAACTCAAGTAACCATTTTTGCCCCTTCCAAAAATATTAAATACGGATGCAGATACACAGCAATATTGGCAGCTAGTAATGAAAAACTGCTGTATCTCACAAAACCAAACATTTTCATATTTAATATTGCATCCCAAATAATTAGAGTAGAATTAAATGGAAGCATGAATGTTTATCTCCTAATACCAACTACCAAAGCTTTGTCTGTGATGGGTATCCCTGCAATCACAATCATAATCATAACCTGGCACTGTTAGCAGATTTAAGAGAGCCACTCATTTTAAGTGGTTTTGTGCTGTCATCTTGGGACATTTCAATGATCATAAGCCCAAATGTCTCATTTCTAATACACAGAAGCAGGAGAAAATGCAGTCTTGAGGGGACAAATAATAATATATTCATTCTAATAATGTAATAGGACAAGGACAAACACTAGAAAGCTTACAGTATATGTTTCTGGCTCTTAAGTTCTATTATTTGAAATTTAAGGAGTTAATAAGTCAAAGGTAATAGGCAAAAAAAAAAAAAGAAAATATAAAGAGGTAATGAGGTAGAATTACAAAGGTGAAGAAAAGAAGGAAACAACAAGTGTTAATTAATATCTTATTCAAAACCTGCTGTCATTTGCTTTCCTTTAACAATTCTGTTTAATAGGTGTTTAATGCCCATTCACTTTTCATGCTCTCTAGAAAAAAATGGCCATAATGTGTAGGGTTGTTCTAGTACAGGTCCTAAGATTGCACTGCCTGTATTTTGATCAAATTGCTCCAGAAATTTTATTTGTATCCTGTGCTAGGTAGACTACTTTCCTATCAGTAGTGTCCCAAATTGACTTTCTTATTTTAAATAACAAATTTATCTGAGATTAAGAAAGTGGAGCTTAATTAAAAAAAAAAAAAAAAGTAAGTGGTTGGTGGCTGTAAAACCCAATCTGTCATCTGGATCTGTTATAAGCAACAATGGTTCTAATGGCATTAAAAATATTTTGAACATATTTATTTTCCAAAAATTGTCATGATATTTTCTAAAATGTTTGCTAGGAAAAAGACATGTCTTTTTCAGTTAACTTGGTCTTAGGAGATAATAAAAAATGAGTTGAGTAAGTTCTTACTCATGGTAGCAAAATGTCGAGCATTTAAAAAAATCAGCTGAGTGTTTTAATCCTTTGGAAAATAACATTTTATGCTATGGTAGGAGTAATCTATGATCTCTTAGTCCCTAGTATAACAGATCAGAAATTGTTTTCAAATACAAGCAAGAACACTGTGAAGAAGTGCCTGTCTTGATATAGCAGTGTTGTTTTGCTGGACACTGGATGCATATGAACGTTCAGTAACCATTGTAGCTAGCAGAAAATAATTTCAAGTAATTTAAATTGTACATAAATGGTAAACAAATATATCAGTCATGATAAAATATGAGGGGTTTTATGACCCTTTCTGGGTCTGACATGGGTGGTCGTGACAGAATTGAAACAAATAATATTTAGATATTTGTGAAGTAGTAGATGTGCTGTTGCACTCTTTGAACTCATAACGTCCTCTGTTTTGCTCTTATCTTTTAATGAGTGTCATATTTTATACCCCAATCAGCAGGACTAAAAAGTAGTTACTGTTTATGAACATGTCTGTCTACAGTGATGATTATAATTCACAGTTAAGTAAATAAACACTTGTGTGAGGAGAGCTCCATAGAGCTTTAATATAATAAACATGAAAAAACAAATAATACCTCTCTTTTATAGGTGGGATACCAAAAATATGAAAAGTGTGACTTCATAATCTTACATTTGAAGCTTGATACCAAAAAGAGGGCAGAGGTAAGAATATAAACCAAACCTTCAGGTAGGAAAAAAATCTTCTTCAGCACGTAACCACCCTGTCTTTCCCAAGGCAGAACATAAGATTCATCATCTCTGACTACATTTGTATAAATTATATAGAAGACTCATTAAGGCAAAGTTGTTTCCTTGCTGGAACAAATAAGGACATTCAGCTTGTTCAGGAGCACTCCTATCACAGTGTGCTTGACAGGAGTGTAAGTATACATTAAAGTGAGCTATTTGAAACATCCAGAACTTTGGGATAGGGAAGAAAAGGATGAGATCATGATCCTTCATGTGGTAGCCCCAGACCCTTCTCTAATGTACAGCCAAGAGTCTTGCAATTCAGTACATAGTATTTTGATGATACGCTAATAAACTTGGGAAGAGCTACAGCTTGAAGATAATTAAATCAAAAGCTAGTTACCTCCATTCCAGCCTGAGAATGGGTGCTACTTACTTACTGTTACTGTGGGTGCACAGTCATAAAACATTGCAGAATTTTGACCAGTTTTTTAGATACGAAAA
This sequence comes from Pelecanus crispus, assembly GCF_030463565.1. Taxonomy (NCBI): domain Eukaryota; kingdom Metazoa; phylum Chordata; class Aves; order Pelecaniformes; family Pelecanidae; genus Pelecanus; species Pelecanus crispus. The sequence continues at coordinate 117,079,931 of NC_134643.1, read as the reverse complement.
TACTGACTAGTTTTATGATATCACTCATCATTGAATGCTAAGAATAAAACAAGCTTAAAGTAGACACATTTCATGGCAAGACATTTGTCTCTAGAAGCCAGATTTGGTGTGAGATTTCAAAGCATAAAAACTGAGATTACAATCTACTTATGGTTTTCTTGCAGTAAGATTTTCAATCTTTCTCTCCTCTTACCTTCTTAATTTCTAACTAGCTTCAGCCAGTGTTTCTTTAAGCCCTGCCTCTTCTTTTTATCAGATTCAAGTACTACAAGATAATTCAGGAGAGTAATGTCTGAGTGAAAGACATCTAATATGTTATTTATTGACCTCTTTTCCTTTGTGTCAGTTGCTTCAAGCACTTCTGATAGTTTTCCTTTTCCACCTCTGCATCCCAAAAGAGTAAATCATCAGCCCATCAACACAACTTGTGGTACTTATCAGGACTGGTTAAGACCACCTGGATCATCTCTCTCAATTGAGATATTCCTTCTTTAATTTCTGATTTTCATCAGAAACTGTCATGCTTTTATCAAAGTGCCACAAGTGCTCTTCAAAATAAATGTGATGTTGTTAATATACAGGTCTTTTCATCAACTATGGAAGGTCAAACTTGATAGTCTGTAAAACACTTTGGTCTCTGTGTTTATGAATAGGTTTCCTACTCAATTCTCAACTTTAGGGCTTAGAATCAGACCATTTATGAGGCCAGAAGCACTGTTAAATTATCTTCTCTGACCTCCTGTGATCCTATTCCACAAACAGTAATTTTTGATGAAAAATAAAATTCAAGGAGGCCAAATACATTTTCAAAGCTAGGAAATAGCTGCAGACATATTTTTTTTTAAAACTCATTTTTTTACAAAGATAAAATGTTCATTTTAAATATATATAAAAAATATTTAGACTTTTAATTTAAAAATTGAAAAATCCTTAATAAGGTAAGAACAGAAGGAAAAAGATAAAGGGCTCACAAAAAGAAAAATATTTTTACTGGCTTGAATTACACACTTTGGATTGCCCCAATTCTGTTTCTAAAGAGGAGGGGGGAGGATGTAGGAGAGAGGAAATCTGTTTAGTTTCTGATACGAACTCAAGTCAAATCAAAGACAATTATACTTTATCTCATTTAATTTAGTTAACTGACAGATTAAAAGATGACCGATGTTTGATTACTCTTCTGGGAGATGTAGTTTGCCTATTGTATTTTTGATACATCAAAAGAGAGCATTCACAGCTTCCTTCTGGTTTGTTACAGTGATTAATCACCCTCACTGTAGTGAAGTTTGTACCCAGCATATTATTCTTGTTCATTTGAATGTATGTGTGTGTGTCTATGTAGCCAACATAAATATAGTAACTCAGTATGCTTAGTTTCTGAGATGACCTGTGCTGTTGTACAGCCTTGAAATGTTTACAAACCACAACAGCGCTTTTAAACAGTAGTTTTTTATTTGGTTCTTAATCATCTCATGTTAGTGTACTTGTTGTCTGTTAGGAATCATTTCAGCCAAAGAGTTTACTCAGTAACTGTCATGAATATGATTTTTTACATGGATTTGGTTTTGCAGCAATTTAAGATTTATTAGTATTTTTGAGATAGATTACAGAATTAGGTTGTATAATTCTTAACAGCACTTAAGCATCAGCCAATTTAACAGAGCAATTCAATGGTATTTGTTACAATCAAAATAGTGACTTAGTTAAAGATTCGAGAATGTCAAGGGTCACCTGAAACTTACAGCAGGGTTGCACACACACAGATGGGGTTTAAATCAAATCACACACAGAGAGATTGACAAATCTAAACCAGCTCTAAATCAAATTGCACCCCCCACACACACACAGAGGTTAACCTGTCATTAAAATTTCCTCTTTTGTGAGTTTCATTAATTTACTCATTTTATGTGCCGGCATTCATCAACAGATGATTGGTGAACCTCACGAAATCAGGCCTTCGAGTCCTCGCAAAATTGTCGACAGGTGATCCTTCAAACCTCGTAAAATCTTCTGAGAAGGCATCTTAGCTCAGGGGGAGATACTGGGTCACACAGCCCGCTGTGGTCCCAGAAAGCTTGAAAGGTGTCCCTTTTGGGTCGCTGTTTATAGGATCTTGAGATGATTGGCTTTGGTCAGTATTTTACCTTCTGGCCACAGTCTGTGCTGAGTCATTCTGGTATAGAGTTCAGGCAGCAGATGGCCCAGATGTGGGCAGGGAGTGCCTGACACTCACGTCATGCACTTGTGACCAAGATAACAGCACAACAGGGCTTATACTTGGATCTCAGTGTGGTCGGGGCGGGGGGGGTGGGCGGGTGGGGCTGCACCACCACAGTATCCCATTCTATTCCCTCTTTATAGGTATAATTCCTATTTTACTGTAAAATTTATCTGTCCAAAACAATAAGCCCCTTAAGGTTTTCTCTAGAAATATGACTTCTATTTTCACCTTACTTATATCTTACTCTCAGAAAGTTCCAACGCATATTTCATTTAATAGTACTCAAACTGATCAAAAACTGAGTCTGAATTCTAGTTTTTCATTAATCTATCTTCTATCCTTTTCCAACTTGTTTATGGCAAGATCAATTCTTCAGACTTAGATAATACACAGGTTCTATGTTTTCACTTTCTTTCTGCATCTTCTGTTTAAAAATTTCTACCCACAATACAGTAGTTCACAACTATCTGTACTTGTTTACTCAGCAAAGATTTATGGCAGTCTATTCATGGCATATACCTTTGCACTCAGAGCTGTGTAGTCGCAAGCTGAGTGTTCCTTAGATGTCATCAAGGATAAACAGAATTTCAAGAGAAATCCTGAGCATGGTACTATCAAGTCATTGCATATTATTTGCTGGACTTAGAGTTGTACAGCAAGAACAGAATTAGGGTTATCTCTGAAGCAACCATGCCTGTTCCAGGAGTCAACAGGTTGGAAATAACCACAATGAGAGATGGCAGAGGGGTTTTTATTGTCTGAATCCCAGACACTGTCACAGGGATATTTTGAGGCAGCAGTACTGTATTCCAAGCAGTTACTCTACCTCATTTTCAGGTAAGAGCAAGTTTACTGTTCGCTTTAAGAAAGGCAAAAATTGGCAAATTGAATTAGATTAGGAATTGTCTGAGCTTTTCTCTCACTACACTTCCCAGGCAATGCAAATTCATCAAATGAAATATTTCATACAAAGGATGTTTTTGGATATTGTGCAGGGCCATATAGTAGTTGATGATAGATCATAAGCTTCAGCCAAGGCAAGATATGATCAGAAATAGGAGACAACCTCAGGTTGAAAATATTAAATGATTTAATCAAAGAGGAAGTGTAGCAAATATCAGTTATTCTCATTAGAAGGAGTTAAACCTGGTGAAATACAATTGAAATTTCACATAATAAAGTGCTGCAAAAGCAAAAGGTGACGCTCTGTAATCTGCCAGCTCTATGTCTCAAAAAATTTGTCATCTCACAGACAAATGCAGTCAAAAAATTGAACAAAATAATACTTGAACAAGAAGAATCTATTGATTAGTTGTGGTAAATGGTGTTAAGTTCAGTTGGCAGCCGGTCACGAGTGGTGTTCCACAGGGCTCTGTTTTAGGGCCAGTCTTGTTCAATAGCTTTATCAATGATCTGGATGAGGGGATCGAGTGTGCCCTCAGTAAGTTTGCAGACGACACCAAATTGGGTGGGAGTGTCGATCTGCTGGAGGGTAGGATGGCCCTGCTGAGGGACCTGGACAGGCTGGATTGATGGGACAAGGCCAACTGTATGAGGTTCAACAAGGCCAAGTGCCGGGTCCTGCACTTGGGTCACAACAACCCCATGCAACGCTACAGGCTTGGGGAGCAGTGTCTGGAAAGCTGCCTGGCTGAAAAGGACCTGGGGGTGTTGGTAGACAGCCGGCTGAACATGAGCCAGCAGTGTGCCCAGGTGGCCAAGAAGGCCAACAGCATCCTGGCTTGTATCAGGAATGCTGTGGCCAGCAGCAGCAGGGAGGTGATTGTGCCCCTGTACTCGGTGCTGGTGAGGCTACACCTGGAATACTGTGTCCAGTTTTGGGCCCCTCAATACAAGAAAGACATTGAGGTGCTGGAGCATGTCCAGAGAAGGGCAACAAGGCTAGTGAAGGGTCTGGAGCACAAGTCTTATGAGGAGCGGCTGAGGGAACTGGGGTTGTTTAGCCTGGAGAAGAGGAGGCTGAGGGGAGACCTTATCGCTCTCTACAACTGCCTGAAAGGAGGTTGTAGTGAGGTGGGTGTTGGTCTCTTCTCCCAAGTAACAAGTGATAGGACGAGAGGAAATGGGCTCAAGCTGCACTAGGGGAGGTTTAGGCTGGAAATTAGGAAAAATTTCTTTACGGAAAGGGTGGTCAAGCATTGGAACAGGCTGCCCAGAGAGGTGGTGGAGTCACCATCCATGGAAATGTTCAAAAAACAGGTAGATGTGGCACTTCGGGATATGGTTTAGTCTAGTCTACCCTTGATTGGTTTAGGTGGGCTTGGTAGTGTAGGTTAATGGTTGGACTGGATGATCTTAAAGGTCTTTTCCAACCTAAACGATTCTATGATTCTATGATTCTATGATTGAAGTGCAGAGTACAGAATTACATTCTATTTGCAGCACCATATTGTTTAACTCTTGAAAGTGTCTACAAGAGGGCAACGTATGTTGCATCAGTTGGAGAAAACTATAAAACCACATTCATCCTTGGACTAGGAAGTATTAGCAAGCATGTCAGGGAGCAATACATGAAGCATGCAATAGAATCAGAAGGGGACATCACTGACAGAAAAGTGTCTTTAAAAATTCAGAAAAGAATAGGTAGATCCTGTAATGTGAGAATAAAAACAGCACATAAGGGTTGTCTGTGCAGAGGTAAACAAAATACATTATGACTATTTTGGGTTCTGAAAGACAGTGTTGCACTGCAACAAGGTTTATTGATGTTGAAAGACAGGAACATCTTCCCTGATGATATAAAGCAGAATGTGTTACTTGTTTAAAAGAGTCTTTAAAATAGAAGACTTTCAGTGAAAAAGATCTAAGCTGGTCAAGGGAATACATTGAGCAGATATGAATTTCCATATACAGAATTTTATAGATGTGATACCAAAAATTACAGCTTACGGGAACTCTCTAAGACTCATTTTGGAGCTTTAGAAAGCAGGCATTCTTTATTTACAGTTCTGAATGCACAGGGGATACTTCCACCTAACATGCATGCCGCACAACAAAAGACATACAATTTATGTACGACAGAAATATACATATTCATCATATTCCTTGGAAAAGGTGGCCTTAGGATAATGAATCCTTGGAACTTATTTACATATTCTCTCCCCAGGTGTGCATGCTCTGTGATTTGGGTCGGTGGTCCTTGCGTGTCACTAGTGGTCTTTGTAGAGGCGTCTTTCAGTGTCCTTTCCATGAACTCCGGAACCTTTTCCCCTATGTAGTCATGAGTTGGCTCACTGAGCAGATTATCACAGCTTTGCTACAATATGTGCTAGTCCTAACTGGTTTCTCTGCACTTATCTTGGGTGATGATGCTCCTAGTTCCTCTAATCTTTGTGTTTGCTGGTTCCTAATGAACTTGTTCAAGGTTTGTTAATCTTACAGTACAGAGATACCATTTCAAAGAATCTCTAAACAAGTCTGCAGTTTCTCTCCACTAAGAGTTGAAGTCACAGGCCAAACTTTTGGTGCAAAAGTATAGATCTTACATTCTGTATCAGATGAATGCAATGTGTGTCAAAATCTATTATGACCAATTTAATGAGATTCCAAGTCTAAGATATCAAAAGGTAAGTAGTGACTATTTTACTGCTGCAGATATCCTTATTTAGTGAGCTTTAAGATTTTTTTCCCTCTCCATCCTTGTTCTTGTGAGCTTGAAATCTGCTTCTATAAGAATAATTCCTTAAATAATTGGTCAGTAGCATATCCCATTTGGAAGCAGAAAAATGAGTTAGGCTATTTCAATGAAAAACTGATAAATTAAAAATTACTAAATCAAAGTTTTGTGAGATGGATATGCCAGAGGTAGGGATCATAGAATCATAGAATCATAGAATGCTTTGGGTTGGAAGGGACCTTTAGAAGTCATCTAGCCCACCCCCCCTGCAGTGAGCAGGGACAGCTTTAACCAGATCAGGTTGCTCAGAGCCCCATCCAACCTGACCTTGAATGTTGCCAGGGATGGGGCCTCCACCACCTCTCTGGGCAACCTGTTCCAGTGCTTCGCCACCCTCATTGTAAAATAATTTCTTCCTTACATCCAGTCTAAATCTATTCTTCTTTAGTCTAAATCCACTATTCCTTGTCCTGTCACAACAGGCCTTGCTAAAAAGATTCTCCCCACCTTTCCTGTAGGCCTCCTTTAAGTACTGAAAGACCGCAATAAGGTGTCCTCGCAGCCTTCTCTTCTCCAGGCTGAACAACCCCAGCTCTCTCAGCCTGGCCTCACAGGAGAGGTGTTCCAGCCCTCGGATCATTTTGGTGGCCCTCTTCTGGACCTGCTCCAGCAGGTCCATGTCCTTCTTGTGCTGAGGGGATGGTCCTTTCAGTCATGCTTATGATATTTCTGAAGTTTAGAAATTCAAAATTGTCATCTCTAAATGACAATGACAATACATTCAGAGAAATGCTCCACGCTTCCTCAGAAGGTTCATGACAGATGAAAACGAAGAAGGTAATACTATATGCAATAGGACACCCAAATTACTGTGCATGTTCCATCTTGAAAATCTAGTATACCTGAAAACTAAGGTTGGTAAACAGAATTACTTTGATGTAACATTTTGTTTGTTTTCAACTTCTCTTTTGCAATAATGGCATGATATTAACAGATATTGATTGTCCTTTTGTATTATTTCAGAATTTATTTTAATTTATTTTTTATTTTTGTTATTCTATTCCTTTACTTTTGTAAATTATAACTGATAATTTCCAAACCTTGATGTCTTCTGAATGTTTGAATATTTTATATTCAGAATGATGTAGGCTCTGTTGATGGTCTGATGGGTGCAGAAAGATCCATGATATGCCATCTGTGGTCTCAGCTGTCTAGAAATCAGACAACTCTTACCTGGTAACAATATTGCTATGTGAGAACAACACTGTGACCTCAGCAGGGCATATTAGTTTCATCACTGTGCAGTTACATATCTGTATGGTTTTGACGTTGCAGCAACTGCCATGAAGAATGCTCAGGCCATGGTGAAAGGGTGGCTGAGGCTGCCTTTAATCATTTTGTGCAGATACGTCCTTTGACTCTGCTCACGTCTAGTCCCTTTAAATCAGTACAGAGATGTATCCTCCTGCTGCTTCCCAGGGTATACTTGTGAAACAGCTTTGGTGCTTTTTAGCTGAACAATTCTGTATGGTCGAGAAATTGTTTCTATTCCATTGTTTCCTCTTTAAGCTGACCTCCTGCCTCTGAAACATGCCCCTCTTTAGAAAGCTGGTGTATTGCGGTATCGGATGAGGTATTTGCAGAGTTTCTGCAAGGTAATTGCATCCCACCCTCCTTAGCTCGAAAACTGCAAAACCAGTCCCTTCCCATTCCCCCAAAAAATCAGGAAAGAAAAAGGTGTGGTTTTGACTCCTGTGTTATTTGAGATGATACAAGAGATAGAAACAAACTGTGTTGAAATATTTCCTCGAGTCTGCAGACATATAGTAAGTTCTATAGTCCCACAGCATCTTGACAGACCAAATATTAAATGTTTCTGGATGAGGGAATCGTAAAGTACATAAAAATTGTCATTTTCTTCCATCTTTTATAATCTGCTTGTACACCAGCTGTTCTTGAAAGAGTGAGCACTTGGCCTTCAAAACGTCTCTCTCAGCTGCTCATTTTTCTAGTTACAGAAACAAGACTGTCTGCTTTACAGACAACTTAAAAAAAAAAAAAAAAAAAAAGAGAGAAGTACCCTAACTATATTAAACTCTCTAGGTCTCAGATTGCCAGCCTGACTAAAATGTGGTCTCAGTTTTTAGTGTCATTGCTTTAAAGGGCAGTTGTCATGGTTTAAAAGCAGCAGGCAGCTAAGTCCCCCTAGCCGCTCACTCACTCCCCCTCAACGGGATGAGGAAGAGAAACGGAAGGGTAAAAGTGTGAAAACTTGTGGGTTGAGATAAAGACATTTTAATCGGTGTCGTGGTTTAACTCCAGTTGGCAACTTAGCACCACACAGCCACTCACTCACCCTTCCTCCGCAGTGGGATGGGGAGAATTGCAGGATTAAGAGTGAGAAAACTCCTGTGTTAAGATAACAGTTTAATAATTGAAATAAAATAAAGTAAAATAGTAGTAGTAATAATAACAACAACAATATAATAATAATAGTAATAATATAAAAAGTGATGCACAGTGCAATTGCTCATGACCCACCAACCGACGCCCAGCCAGTCCCCAAGCAGCAAGCACTGCTCCTCGGCCAGCTCCCCGCAGCTTATATACTGAGCATGATGTCATACGGTATGGAATAGCCCTTTGGTCAGTTTGGGTCAGCTGTCCTGGCTGTGCCCCCTCCCAGTTTCTTGTGCACCTGGAAGAGCATGGGAAGCTGGAAACGTCCTTGACTGGTGTAAGCAGTACTTAGCAACAACTAAACCATCAGTGTGTTATCAATAGTCTTCTCCTACTAAATCCAGACCACAGCACTATACCAGCCACTAGGAAGAAAATTAACTCTATCCCAGCTGAAATCAGGACAATAGGAAAAGCACAAGCTGTGCACGCAAGCAAAGCAAAACAAGGAATTAATTCACTGCTTCCCATTGGCAGGCAGATATTCAGCCATCTCCAGGAAAGCAGGGCTCCATCACATGTAATGGTTACTTGGGAAGACAAATGCTATAACTCTGAACATCATCCCCTTCCTCTCTCTTCCCCAGCTTTTATTGCTGAGCATGACTTCATATGGTATGGAACATCCTCTTGGTCAGTTGGGGTCAGCTGTCCCAGCTGTGTGCCCTTGGAACTTCTTGTGTATCCCCAGCCTACTCGCTGGTGGGGTGGGGTGAGAAGCAGAAGGGGCCTTGACTGTCTAAGCACTGGTCAGCAATAGCTAAAATATCCCTGTGTTAGCAACACTATGTTCATCACAAATCCAAATCATAGCACCATACAAGCTACTTTGAAGAAAATTACTTCTTTCCCAGCCAAAACCAGTACAACAGCATACTACTAAATCCTAAAGGAACATAATTTTACTGTGTGAGTTAAGCACTTTTTTTTTCAGTAATTGATGAGGAATTCTTACCTTTCTCCATTTTTTTTCTAAGTGTTGTGTCCAATTGTACTTCCAATGTTCGTGTATTTTTTCTGTGTTCAGTTAATTATCTATCATTATATCTTTCTCAGTAAGAAAAAAAAAATGTGGTTTATAAGAGAAATTTTGAAGGAAGGTAACAGCTGAAGATGCCTACTATATAATGTGTTCTTTAATTGACAAAAGGTTTTTTGCTTATCATTGGGAGAAACATTCTTAGGGAGACAGCAATTCACACATGCACATGCACAAACATATAACTCCCAGTTAATTGTTAATATAAACCATGATTCTCCATTTCATTGCAGAGTTCTGAATCTTTTGAGATCCATGCATAAAATTAAAAGCACCTAAGATGCTGATAAAGAAAGTGTAAAGAAAGTGTAATATAGGGGAAACAGACTATATTTACTAGGCAACATTTTATATACAACTATTTTAATAGGCATGTCAATAATGAAAGTTAACAGGACATTCTACCTTTTTCTTGCTTAACTTTCCAAACAGTATGTGACACAGGTAAGAAAAGGAAAGCACATATCAGATTATGTGTATTGGAAGAAAACTAATGAAATCCAGTTGTATTTTTTAGTTTTCATGCCAGCATTTTTCTTGTTGCTTTTATGGTCTTAACTGTATTTTTGTCCTTTCACTGGAGTGAAATCTTGCAGTTTGTTCCTTCACGCTGCAATTCATGAATGCCTGCCCATCTGAACCAATTGTTTACTTCCTCGAGGGTGTGAGTATTTTAGGAATCTGTGCCTCGTCCCTTGAGATAACTGTGACTAGTGGGACAGTAACTGACAGCTGTATTGACAATATATTTTATGTAAAGTAGGAACAACAACCAGAGAACGGAGGATTTTAAAATATTGATATTTATGTATCTCTATCATACCTGAGGTATTACGATCATAAGAGTGAACCTGACAGGCTTAGAATTTTGCACATGATCCCATGGGTTCCTGTGCCCTGTACTTTCTTTTCCTGCTGACTTCCCTCAGGAAAAATTGTTTTTAATAGCTGGCTATGAATTTATTCATCTGCCTAGGAGTATTTTAATCCTGAATTTTTTCTGACTTCCTTCCTCCAGCATGTTGAGCTTGTTTGCAGTTTTCTTAGAAGAGCAGAGTAAACCCATTAAATTCTTTTGTCTGGCAGTGTCTCAGAACAGTCCTAAAGCATTGGCACCAGATGACTATCAGAAAAACCTGCTGCCTAGTAGGGATGTTGCTACCTTGGCAGATCCCAGTGGTGGTTCTTCTGAACACCTCACTGATAACAGCTCTGAATATATGTTAATATTTTTGAGCTCATCCTTGAGCCTAGGTTGAGTACCTGTGTTTGCAACTAATGTAATTTAAAAGATCAGTAGCAAAATTCAGAGGAACCTTGACTACACTGTCATAAGCAACTCGTTTTACTTACTAGTGTTACAAAATAAAACAGAAATAAAAGTAACAGAAGAATGCAGCATGAAGTGCATAAAAACAAAAATTGTGAATGTTCTAATCTAAAACCTTTATGTGCCTACCGTCCAAAGTCTGGTCCAGATGACATTTGTCTCCACAGTTGCTTCAGGTTTAATCCACAAATGATGACCTGAACTCCTGCTTGACTCATAGTGAATATCCATAAATTTTCCTTTTATTACAATGATGAGTAACACATCGCTGCTACGCTATCTTATTTTTTAGAAACAGAACAAGACATTTATGTTGTTATTAAATGTCAATATTTTACCTACAAATAAAAACCTAAAGGGAAGTTCAATGAGCCTCTGTTTTAGGATCGTGCACTATGATTTAGTAAATCAGCAAATATAAAACATCAGGTGATGATTAATATTGAGATATTAATCTATTTTAATGTGACAAATAGCTTATTACAGGGTGTAAGCCACAAGCTGAGGTCTTTGCTTGAGTAATGTGAATTGATAGTAAGATCTTAATTGTCAGTAATCTGTCAGCCCATTCTCGCCCTATATATTTAGAGAAGTGATACCCATCTATAATTAAGATTACAATGGATTTGCATTATTAAGATAAATTACTGTGAAGATTTTTTCCAGATAGAACTAGGGAAGGTACTGGGGCCACTTTGGACAATTAGATAATCCTAATCAGATAATAGATAACATATATACACAAGAATTCAGCCTCTATTAATTTGGAAACTGAGAACAGATTTCACTATGAACAGTGACTGAGCTAAAGGCTTCTAACTCCAAACAACTTAGAGAGATTGCTACAGAAACCTATTGATCTTGTAATTTTTACAGTATTTTTGTTCTAGTCTGAAGTACTGGGTGAAGAAGGAGAGGAAGGCAAGAAATGGACTAGTCTTGGGAGACTGATTCCATGGAGGAAATGGGAAGTTCACAGCCAACTTCTGAAGAAAACACAGAACTCTCTACAGAAGATGTTAAAGTATTGCTACATCACAAATACCTTTTCGCACATGATAGGGCATGAAATGAGGCTATTTCTTTTCAATGTGAAACCTAGAGAAGGAAGACTGAAACCCAAACAAACAGAATCTGGTACATTTACAGGATTCAATATCTAGGATACGATATTCTCTTTTGTTCTTACCTATTTTAAAAAAAGTAACATACAACAGTCTGACAGCTGATGTCTGGCACAGATACCATTAAATCTCTAATGTAGAAGATCCAGAGATTTCAGCAAGGGCCAAAAATACCTTAAGAAAATGTTTGTAGGAAAAAATTCACCTGAAACATTCAAAATTACCTTTGTGCTCAGAAACTTGTTTGTTTTTCCTCCAGCTGGCCTTAAAAAAGATGTTGCATTGTATTACAAAAGTTACCTGCCTTGTGTTCCTAGCACTGCTGTAATCATGATGGACTGGTACTACAACAACATGGGAAAGATCTCAAGGTTTACTTGGAACACAGAGGAAATGGGAGGGACAGCATGCTAAATTGAAAGAGCATCTGTTTTGGAAACAAGCCGGAACTGCCTGCTCTGGACTGCTTGGCATATAGCTGTCTTTTTGTAAGAGAATGTGACATGGAGCTCCATTTCAGGGGTTATAAATTCTGCTTTAAAAAATGAAAAAAAAAAAAAAATTGTACTGTCTTTGTAGTTGGCACATCTGTGCATGATGAAAAAACCTGCAACCCCGACTTCTGAAGGCACCTTAGTTTCCTCTGCTTTAAAGTCAGGCAGAGACTGGAAGCTAAACAGTAGCATTATAAATCTGACAAATTTGACAGGTTCTTTACAGAGCTCACTTGCTATTACCGGAGTTAATGGTAGACAAGAAAAGCGAAAGTGTACCATTCACCTCTGACCAGAGAGCCAATCTGAAGATTTTGGATGATGTCTTTCTTCAGATGTGCATTGAAAACTTAGGTAAAGAGTTGGAGGAGGGTTGATTTTTGGTTTGTTGTTGGTGTTAGGACTTTTTTGTCATTTTTCATGTTCCTTTTTCTTCCAATAAATAGTAAAACATCTGGAAACTGAGTTGCAGGATTTTTAAAACCATTTTAGGGTCTCAAAATTAGATCAAATCCAATGCATTAGTTTAGCTAGAATAAATAGGATGAGGATGGTGTATTTTTAAACATAGAATCAATCTGTTCTGAAATATGCTGTTCTGTTGTTTTCACAGAAAAAAGATACTATTTAGTACGTGATAAAATCTTTACTTAGGCACGTGGAAATTAAACATTTCACCTTTTCCTTTTGAAAGACCATCTCTTTAAACAACAAAAATCGTGACTTGCATTAAGAGTATAGGAAAAGGATGAATAATCTGAAAGAACATATAACATTGTTTGAGTCTTAATCAACTATTACTTTTTTTTTCCTTTAACAACAGTTCTGAAAATTGTCTGATTCCGTACAAATTATTCTTTCTCTGTGCTCTGTTCTACTACAGAACAGAAAAAAAATCCATGTGCATGTATTTCCAGGTTTGACTCTACTAATGGATAATAAAGACCTGAGAATTTACAATGTGTGAGGAAATTCCAAATCCATGGCAGAAAATATCATGTCAAATGCATGAATGCTTTCACTTCACTGAAATTCAGCTTTGTTTCTAGGTAAGATTCAGCTGGGTTTAGATCTTCAGAGGTATATAACCTCTTAAATTAAAATTTTACTGTGACCTTAAAGACTGAAGTAGTCTTAGCTTTGGTGTTACAGCTGAGTTTTGCCTGGCATGGACACATACATCTTCTCAAAAGACTAACTAACAAAATCTTTCCAGCCACACACAATTTTAATGTACTTTAGTAAAAAATGGTGGCATGACTATTTTTGGAGCCAAAGTCACCTTTTTTTTCAGCCATTTCATTATAAAAGATACTTCTTCCTCCTCTTTCTTCTCTGTTTCTTGATTTCACAACAGGTGGTAAAAGGAATCATCATAACGCTCTTTGCATGTAATTTTTATAGTTCATTTCCTCAAGTAGTAGAAGCTTATAGAAAGCAAGTGACTAGCTGAAACTCCTCTAAGTGCAGATGTTCCTCTGTGTTAGGAAAAATGTAAGCTTATAAAATTTCTTGCAAACTCCTAGCAGCAGTATTTTTTTATGTTTTCTCTCTGTAGACAAATACAGGTGGGTTTGAGTTGGAAAAGACTACAGATGGGAAGTGGAAGGGGGTTTTGAGCACAGAAGCCTGCATATGTTTGAAGAGAAGTAGAACTTCTATGTGTTTTGAAGAAATATTTCTGGAGAAATGTTTCTATTTGTGGACTAGTTATGTTGAAAGTGAAGCCTGAAAGAACAAAAATTGATGTGTACGATGGGTAGGGGAATGCAGAATGTGATGAAGATGACTGAGGAATTGATCAATGAATCAGAGAGGTAAGTGTCTGCAAAGGGGAAAGGAGAGAAAGGGAAATGTCCTGGTTTTGGCTGGGATGGATTTTTTTTTTTTTTTTTTTTTTCCCTAGTAGCTGGTATAGTGAGGAAAAAAAAAAGGTGAAAAATATCTTGGAAAAAAATGCCTTTTTATTTTTGAGAGAGGCAACTTCACTGGTTTATGAGGGGTAAAATTGGCTTCTGCACACAAAGAATCAAAGAGAAGAATGCAATATTTACCTCCTATAATTAAGCTTCCCTTTACTGATGAGGAATAAAAGAGAAATTAAGTCATAAGTGGAGACTCAGAGAATAGAATTTTTTTTTATGTATATATATATGTACTTACATCTTTTTAATATGACTTTCTAGAATCTTTTTGCCTAGACTCATTACATCTTTATTTTTCCTACAGTAGAAATACAAAACCTTCCTTGCACTCTGATACCTGGAACAGCCATGTAGAGAAAAATAGAATTTTTTACACATTTGGAAATGTGTAACAGAAATTAAAATATAAGTTTAATAATATTTTGCAGAAAATAAGTCTGAAAAATTCTCAGATAGGATAATAACATATGTTACATTTATTAAATATGTTTGAATGGTCTTACTGTCTCTTTTTGTCTTGCATCGAACACTTTTTAAATTTGCCTAGACAAGATCTTCCTGCAGTATTTGGACCTTTTCAGCACCTTATACTTGTCTTAGTCTTTGTATATATAATACAAGACACCAAAATGCTTTCGATTTTCAGAACATACACATTGCTCGAACTTAAAGAGAAAGAGTGGTGCATGGTCCCTGCAATAATTATTTAAAAATAAGTCACCATATCACTAGATTGAAAGGGAGGGGGAAAAAAAATCGTATATCAATATTTCAGTAGGAAGGCTTGGGAATTTGAAAACCAAATAAGAAAAAAGAAAAACACATGAGAAAAAGATTAGTTTGTTTTGTGTGCCATCAGCTGGAGAAAAGGTGATATGTGGGCAGTCTGATAAATTAGGAACATTATGGAAGTAGTCATGTTGCTGGGTTTTGTTGTGGTTTTTTTTTTCTTTCCCCTTTTCTTCTGGTTTTCATGGGGTGAGAAATACCAGACGGTTTTCTTGTTCAGTATTCTGAATTTCAATAAGCAAATAAATAAGCAAATAAGGAAATGGTGGTGTTTCACCAAGAAAAGCTGTCTTGTCACTAAGTGAAACCCATGCGTCTCCCTGTCTCAGGTCCTGAGCAGTGTCACAAAGGGAAAGGAGAGCAGCAGAAACAGTGCAGAGAAGAACTTACAGCTGAATTGCTAATGCATGTCATTAAAAACCTCAAATTTTAAGCAGGATTTCATTGTCACATGGTGAACAAGTAATAGACATTGCCCTGGGCATAATTTTAATCATTTTTCATTTGTTCTACCCTGTAGATTGAGTCAGGGAACTGGCTCACTTTTAATAGTACATTTGCAGCAGTGGCATGAGTTACTGACTTTGCTTATTTATTTAGAACATTATGTGCCAGGAAACCTCAGTATAATGAATGTATATCAATTCCATCACCAACATGGGAGGTAACAGAATCAGTAGGAGTAGAAAGAATATTACAAAGATTTACAGACAGAGTGACATATTGACATATATTTTAAAAAACATTCAATTTTCCACAAAAAAAAAAAAGCAAAATACAAACAAGTAAATCATGTATTAATAAACATGAACTGTTAGGAACAATCTACCTGCCTTCAGAAATTATTTGTGTCTACACTTGCAGTCTGACTATCAACTGGCTTATCTGGGGTTTGATTCAGAAACAGGATTTACCTAATGGTGTGCAGTAACTGCTTTAGCTGGCTTTTGTGTGGAAGGTATGGTGGCAGAGGCTTTCTAAATGGATATTCTTTTCCACAAAGACATGTGAAGTTGTTCTGAATGACAACCCTATTACTTGGCACAGGTAAAAAGAAAGGAGAGCTGGTCTGAAATTTTCTGACATAAAGCATTTTCATTAAATACGATAACGTATGAAAACCTAACTTTTTTGTGCATCATATATGTAACTTTTACAAGCAGAACTTCAGAGAGAATTTCTGGTCAAGGCAAGAGAGAGAAAAAGGTCAGTCAGCTAGTTTCTTCAAAAATGGCAGCAGTGGGGAGCCCTCCTAGGGTGTAACAAACAAATCTGCCTCAATGTATACTAATTAAATAAGCATACAAAGAGAAAACTGAACTTTGGTATTATGCTTCTCATGTAGCTATTCATGTCTCTGGACTATGCAGTAAAAATATTTGCCTTAATTAATATGTACTTAAATATATCAAATCTCACTAATTAAGTTTTCTCAGTGCAACTCTTTTCAACAGACAAGATAAAAAGAATCTTTTTTTTCTGTCTGCAGACTAGTAAACTACCCAGTGTTTAAGGTAGTTACTTATTCCTTATAAGATTCTTACTTAAAGTATGAGGAAAAAATGCAGTTTAGTTCCTGGTGTGAAGGCAAAAAGTTTGACTTCCACTCTGTTTCATCAGGACTCTAACAAAACAAACAGAACAAACTGTACAAAGTGTCACCCTCTCTTTCCCCACCACATTTTTAGGGTAATTTTTTAAGAGCTCTTGATTTCATCCCAATGGAAGCTGAATAAAAAAAAAAATCAGAATGTTCTGTAGGATGAGAAAATGTCTTCTACTGATCTCTCTAAGTAAGTCTTCTGAACCCTTCAAAATGAATGAAAATTATTCTTCTGCAACCTATATAGCATTTCTTTACCAGTCTTATATCCACAGGTATTGCAGGATGACAATACTGATTTTTAATAAGACAGTTCTAACTTTGAAGTTGAAAGGAAAGGAGGAGACCCATTTTACTTCTCAATCAATGTGGAAGACAATGTAAAAGTCAAATCACGTGCTTGCTATCCCAGCTTCATGAACGACAAAATTAGTCATTACTATCAGCTATAGTTAGCCCAAGAAAGGGCAGTGAACCAAAGTCGGAAAGTAATACAATTAGAAAAAAATTGACACAATTGTTCTTTTACTCAACCAGGCGAATGCATTCAATTAAACAGTTAATGTAATCAGTTGTAAGCATCTCTGTTTATGGCAACCTCAGTAGCTACTAATTTACTTTTGCTTTGGGGCATTTTTTCATGAGGCATTAAGATTATGTAGAGATAAGAAGAGCTGTAAATTTTCTATATACAGCTGTATAATAGACACATCAGGTTTCATACAATAAGTTCTCATATTTTTACAGCACTCATCTGAAATGGATCAGATTGCTTAAGTACTAACTATGCTTGAGATTTTTGATGTTTCCAGTACTACAGAAACAACAGGAAGTTTCTACGTTGACATGTACTTTGGAATTCTTTCTAGCACTAGGAACTCATGACTTTTCAGTATCTTCAGTCACACCCATAGAAACAAAAATAATTCTTCCCATGGAAACATGTCATGTTCTTTAAGTTACTTAACTATTTCTTTCCAAATATATTGCTATTATTCTGCTACTCTTCCTTTTCTTCACTTGATTGGTTAAAAATATTTAACATATCAGAAAGAGGGATTAGGAATAAAGGGCAGGACTCATAACTGAGGAATATCACTATCAGAGTTCCAAAGGGGTTTGTGGTAGAACACATTCATAAATAATCAGGGAGAGGTGAGCAATAAAGTGACAAAATTTGCTGATGATATTAAGTTATTGAGAAGTCTAAGGACAAATGCTGACTATGAAAAATTCTCAAGAAACCTTATAGTACTGAGTGGCTGAGCAATAAATGGCAGATGAAATTCAGTGTGTATAAATGTGATACACATGGGGAAGAGCAATCCTAATTTTATGTTGTCCTGGTTTTGGCTGGAATAGAGTTAATTTTCTTCCTAGTAGCTGGCATAGTGCTGTGTTTTGGATTTAGGATGAGCAGAATGCTGATAGCACACTGATGGTTTAGTTGTTGCTAAGTACTGCTTATGTTAGTCAAGGACATTTTAAGCTTCCCATGCCCTGCCAGATGCCCAAGAAGATGTGAGGGGGTGCAGCCAAGACAGTTGATCCAAACTGACCAAAAGGATATTCCATAACATATGACATCATGCTCAGTATATAAACTGGGGGGAGTTGGCTGGGAGGCAGCTATTGCTGCTCGGGGACTGGTTTGGCTTTGGTTGGCAGTGGTGAGCAGTTGCATCACTTGTTTTTTTCCTAGGATTTGTTTCTCTCTCTCTCTCGATATTCTCCTTTTCATTACAGTTTTTATTGTTATTATTATTATTATTGTTATTAATTTATTTCAATTATTAAGCTGTTCTTATTTCAACCCACGAGGTTTCTTACTTCTGCCCTTCCAATTCTCTCCCCTATCCTGCCATGGGGGAGGGTGAACGAGCGTCTGTGTGGTCCTTGGTTGCCAACAGGGGCTAAACTACAACAATATATGAATAATATGTAAAGCTCTAAGTGGACTGTTACTACTCAGAAGCAAGATCCTGATGTCATGGAATAAAATTCTATGAAAATGTCAGCTCAATGTACAGTAGCAGTCAAAAAAGAAAGTCAAATATGACTTACTGAGGCAAAGAAAAATACAGAGAACATTACCAATACACTGTAGAATTCCTAGTTTGCTCATACTTTGAATATGGAAGTATGGGAATTCCCCTTATCCTGATTCCTTCACCTCTAAAAGAGAGTAATTGAACTGGAAAATGTTCAGAGGAAGCTGACAAAGATACATGACCACAGGTAAAGAATGTCTTCTATATGAGGAAAGACTGAATAGGCTAGGACTGTAAAAGAGATGACTTAGTATTAGAGAGGACAAGATAAAGGTCTACAAAATCATAAGTGACATTAGGAAATAGGGATTAGTTGTTCACATTCCCTTCCAATGCAAACAGTGAGACTCAGAAGAAACTAGTCAGAGCTGATTCAAAATATACAAGAGGTGATTCTTCACATAGCAGAGAACTGGTCTGTGCAACTCATGACAACAGTGTAATATGGATGTGCAGGCAAGACTGGACAAATATATGTAAAAGTAATACACAGAGACTTGCTAAATGAGTAAGACTACTTCTGGTGTGGGAGAACTTACTAAAATGAAAATAGATGGAGGCAAAGAACGTTTTTACCATAAACATCAGGTATCCCTGCCTACCTTTGTTCTTCCCTTGGCATCCTTTGTTAGGTATTACTAGGGAAACACATGGGACTGGATAGACTCCCCTTAAGTCTTTCTTAAGAACATTGAAGTGTATTGTTTCATAGTTCATGCCATCCTTGAATTCTGAGTTCACTCTGGTAGACAGGCATTTTTAGGTATTTGTTGTCTGCAAATCTTTCCTTAGCTTCCAAAAATGTAATGGGGAGGGGTCTGGCAGTTACATGTAATGTTTAAGCTGTTCAAGGCATCTAGGTTTAACAGGATTTAGATGATCAAAGCTAAGCTGACTAAACACGGTGAAACATATCCTAGCCTGAAGCAGCTAGTATTTCTCTGTCTTTCTCATCTGCAGGGCCTGGGAGTATTACTGACAGTAGAGCACTTTCTGAAAACTATAGCTGCATTGTGACTCTGTATGTGTACAGTATTTTCCATGATGTTTTGGTTTCCAAGGGAAGGTAACCTTGGACATATAGATTAAAAGGTCAGTAAAAGAGGATATCAGGAGGTACCCTGTCATACACCTGCTGCACAATCAATGCATAGCTTTGGTCTCTGTTTTCTTTTCCAACAGATGTCCAGGAAGCCTCAGGACCATTAAAACCAAATTCTGTTCTTTTTTTGATTGGTTCCAATCATCCAATATTGATGTTTTCCATCCACCTAGCAGATATTTGCTATCAATGTCTGACAGCACTAGTCATTAAAGACTGAATTTCTAGGCCTCAAGACATTCATTTTGACAGAATGTAGGGGGAGAATTGATTTAAGTTATAGAAGTGTGAGTTATTGAGAAAAGTTCTATTACACTGGAGGCACCTCACATT
The DNA here is from genome assembly GCF_030463565.1 of Pelecanus crispus. Taxonomy (NCBI): domain Eukaryota; kingdom Metazoa; phylum Chordata; class Aves; order Pelecaniformes; family Pelecanidae; genus Pelecanus; species Pelecanus crispus. Next base: position 117,059,826 of record NC_134643.1, on the reverse strand, counting down.
TGGCTTAGAAAACACATGAGTAGCTATGGCAAATACAAGGAGTTAGTACAACCTGTCTCATCAAGAATCTTTGCCTGTCTATTTTTATGTTTAGCATTTCTACTCCAGCATTTCTAAATCTTCTCAGAGATCATTTATTTGGCATACCTTTTGTTCAATGTGCGGTTCATAAAACTGCTTCTGTACTGGGCTGGTGATATAATGCCTGGGACTTTATGTCTTGCTATCAGTTTTATATTTCAGACTACAAAGAGCATCTATCAAAGGACTTCTACACATTTTAAGACATGTAGACATTCTGCTACATTTTTGAAGTTTGACCCTATTTTGTCTACACAGATTCAGAAGTTAAATAATAGGTTGACATGCAATTCCTTCAAAGTGCTCTCACTCCTTGCCATAAGCAGACGTCCCATAGTATTCCTTTATTAGCTATCTTTTGTTTGGGAACCTTTTACTGTATAGAAGCAGGAATATAGAAAAGTTATGTTTACACAGCAAGTATTTCTAGACTAACACGCATAGTAGATAGCCTGGGCTAATATAATAAGCTAAGCACTGGTACGTTTGTTACTTCCGATGCAGGTACCTGAGGAGTCACTGCACGCAGCTGGTACCAGTCAGGTGGGGAAGGTGAACTCTGTTGCACCTTGGTGAAGGTTGATCTTCAGTCCTGCTGAGTTGCTGTCTTCCAATTTCCTGCACTTTTATTGTGGCTTTTCACTTTTCCCTGGAGTACTTGACTATTGCACAGGCTTATCTTTACTTTATGTAATTTCTCACAGCTTGACAACGTTTTTTTTTTTTTTTTCAATCAGCTGGGCCAAAGTCACACAGCAATGCTTCACAAAGCTGGGTGTTGGCTCACAGGCAGCTGGGCTATGGGTTGTCCTTATCCTGGCCATGGGGTAAACATGTCACTTCTTTCTAGGTATAGCTGTAATAATATGTCTTCTCAGTCGGCATTACAACCTACATACAGCTTAAATAAAATACATCATACACACTAAAATACACTATAAGCCAGACATGTATTCTCACCATATTAAGTGCTGAGTGTAGACACTTTCATCTGTGACTGGGCTTTTGGACTATTACCTCTTCTTGATTAAGGAACATATCTCTTTAGTGGTAATATGCAATCAAGAAGTGATTATAAATCACTGAGGACAGTGTGTTCTCAGAGTAAGGTGGAAATCTTTGTTTACAGGATTCTTTAGTTAATATAACTAAGTGTAGCTTAACCCAGTCAGTCCCGGTAAAGCTGTCTCCCTGCATTGTCAAGTAGGGCTAGGCTTTTCTCCATGTCTCAGGTAGATCCCCATTTCTGAATGGCATCAGTAAAAGCTAAATCATTTCCTCAGATTTTTTTTCTCTTGATTTTATACTCTTTCAAAAGTTAAAGTGCTATTCTTCATGAACTTTTTGTTCTTTGGTGGAACACTCAGGTACCATTTGACACGCTGGGCCAAAAACAGCCTGGGGAAGAAGACTGGCCTGGCTGAAAAGAGAGCTTTAGTTAGAAGTCAGGATAAAAAAAAAGAGTTTATGACCTTTGGAAGAAGGAGCAGGCAACTCAGGAGGACTACAAGGATGTTGTGCGGTTATGCAGGAAGAAAATTCGAAGGGCCAAAGCCCAACTAGAACTTAATCTGGCCACTGCTGTAAAAGACAATAACAAATGTTTCTATAAAGAGATTAGCAACAAAAGGAGGGCTAAGGAAAATTTCCATCCTTTATCGGATGCAAGGGGAAGCATAGTGAAAAAAAAAGAATGAAGAAAAGTCTGAGGTACTTAATGTCTTCTTTGCCTCAGTCTTTAATGGTCAGACCAGCTGTTCTTGGGGTACCCAGCCCCCTGGGCTGGAAGACAGGGACAGGGAGCAGAATGAAGCTACCATAATCCAAGGGGAAATGGTTAGCGACCTGCTATGCCCTTTAGACACACACAAGACTGTGGGTCTGGATGGGATCTACCCAAGGGTACTGAGGGAGCTGGCAGAAGTGCTCACCAAGCCACTTCCAATCATCTATCAGCAGTCCTAGCTAATCAGGGAGGTCCCAGTTGACTGGAGGTTAGCAAATGTGAGGCCCATCTACAAGAAGGGCCGGAAGGAGGATCTGGGGAACTACAGGCCTGTCAGCCTGACCTCGGTGCTGGGGAAGGTTATGGAGCAGATCATCTTGAGTGCCATCATGTGGCACATACAGGACAACCAGGTGATCAGGCCCAGTCAGCATGTGTCCTACTTGACTAACCTGATCTCCTTCTATGACAAGGTGTCCCGCTTAGTGGATGAGGGAAAGGCTGTGGATGCTGTTTACTTGGACTTTAGTAAAGCCTTTGACACCATTTCCCACAGCATTCTCCTGGACAAAGTGGTTGCTAATGGCTTGGATGGGTGTACTCTTTGCTGGGTAAAAAACTGGCTTGATGGCCAGGCCCAAAGAGTTGCAGTGAATGGCATTAGATCCAGTTGGTGACCAGTCACACCTGGAATACTGTGTTCAGTTTTGGGCCCCTCACTATAAGAAAGACATTGAAGTGCTGGAGTGTGTCCAAAGAAGAGCAATGAAGCTGGTGAAGGGTCTAGAGAACAAGTCTTATGAAGAGCAGCTGAGGGAACTGGGATTGTTTAGTCTGGAGAAAAGGTGGCTGAGGGGAGACCTTATCGCTCTCTACAACTACCTGAAAGGAGGTTGTAGAGAGGTGGGTGTTCGTCCTTTTTCCCAAGTAACAAGCAATAGGACAAGAGGAAACTGCCTCAAGTTGCACCAGGGGAGGTTTAGACTGGATATTATGAAAAATTACTTCATTAAAAGGGTTGTCAAGCATTGGAAGACGCTGCCCAGGGAAGTGGTTGAGTCCCCATCCCTGGAGGTATTTAAAATATGTGTAAATATGGTGCTTAGGGACATGGTTTAGTGGTGGACTTGGCAGTGTTAGGTTTATGGTTGGACTTGATGACCTGAAAGGTGTTTTCCAACCTAAATGATTCTATGATCCTAAACCTAGCCCAGGAATACATATGCTAAATACTCACATTTCATTTCACATAGTCCAAAATAGAGATTAACCAATACAACTCCTTTAAGAAAAAAAATTACAAGGAGGTGTCATTAAGTTTCTAAATTTGTCATTTGTCTCGGGTGTCAGGGAAAGCATGCATCTTTTCAATAAATTTGTTGCAAAAATTTGCATGTTGTCCATATCTACATAGAAGACCAAACCTGTGAAGTCTGTAGGGATATGTCTGTTGACTCTGTAACCTGCAAGTATTAACGAAACATGAATTAATCGTCTTTCATTATCAACTCTGTTAATACCTGGACACCTCACCACACCTGGAAGAATTGAAAAATGAGTAATTGAGTAAATTCTCAGCTGATGGTAGATGAGCATATGACTTCAGACTCTGGGCTAGGCCATGGTTTGACTTCAAGATTTGGGTACATGTCTTTTTTTTTTTTTTTTTTTTTTGTAACATGGCTGGACAATTTAATACCATATTGTGTATAAAAACTTACTGGGAAGTTTTTTCCACGCTGTGTCATCAGAAGCGCAATAGTTAAGCATACTACATCGTTATAGCTTGTGGCAATTTTCCGGTGGGCATAAATAGTTCAGTTTTGATCCTCAAGGTGAGTTGGGAACTATCAGTATAGGAACTTGCTTCTGCTTCCCTGCCATTTTACTGAAAATGCTGTTATAATAAATGTTTGTATTAAATGGTGTTGTAATTAAGCCAAAGGTGTTTGCAGTGTTTACTATGAGTGGCTGCAGTTTTGGAATTTGAAAGTATTATTTTTTTGTCCTATAATACACATCTTCAATATATAATGACAAGCCTTAAACTTACAGTAATGTTGGAAATAAGACTGAGAAATATTAGTATTTCAGTTTGCTGAGGTATTACAAGTGTTTTCTTAATTATGGTTTGTTTCAGGAAAATAGATGGATAATTATATCTGTAAATTCTTGGTATATCTTTCATTTCTAGAACCTGATTGAACAGGGAAATAATATCTTGTCATTTAAATTACTTTATATTTTTTCTTGTTCTTTATGTATTGCTGTATTTTAACTCTGTAGTTTAGAAAGTTGCATTTATTTAAATGCATATATTTTAGATTATTAGCACACTTATTAACTTGAAGGATATATCTTAAATTATTTCATAGCCATTAATTGCATTGCTGCTAATAAGTAAATACTAATGGTACATGTAAAAATGTACATAAATTTAACTAAAAGGTAATTTATGTAAACTCAAACCTTCCAAGATAATTTTCTATCCAATTAAAAAAGAAGAAATATTTAATGATACAAAATTCAGCTCTTATTTTGAATTTTCCTATGTTTTTAAAATGAAGAGAAGGGTAATTGAACTCTAGAAAAGGCTGATCTAATCATTTGTTCCACATCTCTGATTTATCACTGAAGAGAATTTCCTAATTAGCGTTTTGACCTTTATGAAGATAATTTAGTGAATCTTTCATTAGTAGTCAACCAGGCAGGGGTTGTGGATTAAAACACTAACTTTTTCTGATGGTACAAAACGTACTTTAAAAAGTTTTTTGAAGTTCCCATATTTACTTAATTTGGTGTTTGATTCACAGCAACCCATTTTAGGTCAAGCTAGCATTGCTGATGGAATGCATCTTAACAGACCATGGGCAAAATTTCAGTCTGATTCTCAGGGAGGGTTTTTCAAATCAGATTTCTGAGCTCAGTTGGACTGGCATTATTTCTTGCAATACTTTTTGAAATTGTTATTAAAATCAAGAGCATTAAGAATTAATGAAATATGTCACCACATACCAAAAGCCTCTGATCACTTTTCCTGTGTCTCACTGAAGACTTCAAGAGTGGCGAGTTCTGTCTTTATATGTACCATACACAGAATAGAGGATGCCAGCTAATTATTTACACGTTTTCACTCTGTTTTCATGTTCTAGACAAAAATCAACATGTGTCTGACCATTTCTCCCAATAAGTGGTCTGTGTAAACTAATTGTTGTGATGCTAGGTTCTCAGAGGCTTCAACCTCACTCAGTACACTTTTCCACAGAAGCACTCTGACATTTGCTTGGAATGACTTATTCTGCAAGAATTTTGAGGGGCAGTAAATAACAGGCTATTTTGGGACACTACTGTAGGTATAACTCTCGTAGTTACTGCTGGAGCTTGGTGGCTGGTTCTTGTGCCAAGAGAATATGAACACTAGCAGAGGCCCTTCAGCTGGCAATACTTGTCTCTGCTCTAGGTTGGCTGTGTCTTTAGGCACGTGCTTTATTCATTCCTATTGAATGAAGCACATAAAGTGTTTATGCTTAGGTCATGTTGAATGTACTAAGATAACTGTTTGTTTAGGTTGTGGAATTAAGAGTTTTTGGCAGTCAATATAGTATTCTTTTGTTGCTATAGACTTAAGAGGCTCTTTGTGTGTATCTTGCCACTCCTGAGCTCTAGAGAGGGTCCTGGAAGCCACAGACCAGTAAGTCTGACTTCTGTCACAGGTAAGATGGTGGAGTCTGTCATATGAATTAAGAAGACTGAGTGCATGCAGAAACAGCCTGTTGGGAAAGTGACAATACGGCTTCTGCAAAGGGAAATACTGTCTCAGCCTTCCAAAATCAGGGCAGGACACAGTGAAATCTCCAAATTTGCAAGTTGTAGGAGTTTGTAAATTCATGAGGCAGCATATAAACTGGCTGTGGATTTGCCTTTCACTACCCACAATACAAAAACTAGGAAGCACTTGATGGAACTAGAGAGATTGATTTCAGACAGATAGTTTACACAACAGACAATAAAGTTGTGTGACTTGCTGCCACAGGAAATTGCGGGGGGAGACAGCATCAGCAGGTTCAAGGGATTAGATAAATTCCTGGACAACAGGTCCAGAAATGAATACTAACAGCATTAGGCAGAAACATATTAACAACGCTACCACAATTATGGCTGCCCAGGGAGTATGAGGAGAATAGACAGCAGAAGATGACTGGTTTTGCATGCTCTGCATTTTTCTAAATAGTGTCTCTTAATGCCAGCTTAAGAGACAAAATAGATGACCCATGTTTCTGAGATAGCAGGACGTTTCTTACATTCATATTTTGCAGGTAGAAAAAAAATCTATTATTTCCTGAGTAACTCTGCTTTGCTGAGGGCCATTTTGTGCCACCTTCCAGAGAGCACTCATTACTCTAAGAAGCTTCACTGATTTGGGCATGTAAAAGTTCCATCATTCTGATAGTTTATGGCACAGCTGAGTCCCTGGAGACTTTCTTTCTTCACTTAAAATATAGAAAAACTTACAGTGTTAAAGGAAAAGCACAATTAGTGTCAAGACCTTTCCAGTGCATCGTCCTTGACTTTGTGTGCTTCTAACTCCGTAGTCCTCAGAAAGTGCAATTCTCTTCTTTCAGTGATGGAAGATAATCTGTAGTGCACATAATCTATAGGGTTAGGGTCCTGATGTATAGAAAAAATTCTGCATATTGACAAATTGCACTGTTTTACATTGGAGCTAGGTAGTTTTTAGTCATGCGTTAAGACGTTACTCAAAAGGTCTGTAGGCAGTGTGAAGTATGACTTATCCAGTGGGAAATCTATGAGGAAAGCGTAGAATCAGCCGTTAGTATGTAGCTGGTGTACAATTTCTTTGAAAATTGAAACTGCTCAGAGGACTTTTTAATGACCACAGTCATATATCCCATATAAAGACTGGTAGCCCTAACAGCCAGACATACTTTTCAGCAAACAACCCAGCATTGACTCCTGATGAAAGAGCCACTTTCTGACTACTGATACATCACACAGCATGATAATGCTTATTTATTTATTTTACAGTTACACCTCAGGGAAGAAAGCTAATACCTCTGTAAGTACCCAAAATGCAGAAGGCCGGGGGAACTGACACATATATTGTGAGTTAAGTATATCTTTTCTGACTTGTATGTGGCATGTATTTGCAATTTATCATGGAGAGTCACATGGCAAGATCCTAACACAATGGCATATTTACTTTTCCTGTCAGTTTGACTTGCAGCTAAGAATGACATGTTTACATTTTTATCATAATTCTTTACTAATAATGTTAAAAAAAAATGTACCCACAAAATGACAAAACATGATTGTAGGGTAGAACAATAAGTTTCAGTGAAAACAGAATGGAAGACCTCATGAAAATTGGTCTTCACCATTTCATGTTCTTGTGTGTATAAAAAAGGCTTGTGTTTATGGAGATATGTGAGTTCAGATAGTGATATTAAATAATCTGGTTAAAGTTGGGAAAGGTCTGATATTCAATCAGCTCTTCTGCCAGTTTTCTTCTCCCAGCTTTTCATCCGTTCTTGCATTTTCTAATGGAGATTAGGCTTTTTAGGCTTTTAAAGATACACTTCAGAGAATCTTTGCCTATTTCTTTCTTCCTGTCACACTCTCTCTTGCATTTTCCCTCCCCTATATCCCCATGTTACTCATATGGACAGGGTGACCAAACACAGGCATGATACCTTTAGAATCTGAAAGTAATGGAAAATGCATTACAGAAAAGTTCCACAGTTAGAATAAACACTAATGGAGTAAACTCTGCTCTAACTCAGCAGATCAATAAAATAAAAAGAATTAACAAGAAGATCTTAGAATGTTTTTCTCATCATTTTCTGCTGTAGTTTGGATTTGTTTAGACTGCTGTGAGACCCTTATTTTTTTCAGCAAGAAAGTGGAAGCAACAAGAAAAGGATCTTGTCTTAAGCTCTGGGCTTTGGAAGATCTTGTTCATACTGCTAGAAATGTTACACAGAAATAATGATGTATTTTCTTTATACCTGATAGGCTGCTTCAAGCAGTAAGTCAAAGAATAACAGTTATTACAAATACCCGAGGGCTGGAGCACCTCTCCTATGAGGCCAGGCTGAGAGAGTTGGGCTTGTTCAGCCTGGAGAAGAGAAGGCTGCGAGGAGACCTTATTGCGGCCTTCCAGTACTTAAAGGGGGCCTACAGGAAGGATGGGGAGAATCTTTTTAGCAAGGCCTGTTGTGACAGGACAAGGAATAGTGGATTTAGACTAAAGAAGAATAGTTTTAGATTGGATGTAAGGAAGAAAATTTTTACAGTGAGGGCAGTGAAGCACTGGCACAGGTTGCCCAGAGAGGTGGTAGAGGCCCCATCCCTGGCAACATTCCAGGTCAGGTTGGATGGGGCTCTGAGCAACCTGATCTGGTTAAAGCTGTCCCTGCTCACTGCAGGGGGGTGGGCTAGATGACCTCTAAAGGTCCCTTCCAACCCAAAGCATTCTATGATTCTATGATGCTATATGTGTACATTTTAGATAAGTCATTAAAAATATTTTAAAATGAAGGCATGGAGATTGTTTTTGCAAAATCTGCTTACACTTCCTTCTTTTGCAGTGGTTTCTGACTGGTTTCCTTTGCACCTGAAAGAACAGACTGAAAGGAATTCTGAGGAAAGGTTCTGCATTATTATCTCTCTGATAGGGGGAGGTAAAAGCTGCAAATATTATTTGTTGTAATGAGTGTCACTAAGCCATTTTAGTGGAATCTCAAGCCTGGGAGAAGTGGAGCAAGTTCTGGTAAACAAACTCCAGACGGAGGTAGCAGAAAATGTGAAGAGAAATAGCACTCAGAGGGAATACGTCCAAGATAAAATTAAGGGGGCAGAATGACTCAAGATGAACGAGTCAGTATTTCACTTGCAGTCCTGAGACTGTTTCGACATTTGGGATTTTTGAGGATTTGAGGTTATATATGTTTCTCAAAATAAAATTCAACCGCTGTTTTAGCACTAGCATTTAGATTTGAGATCTGTTGAGACTTAAGCGTTAGTCTTACTTTATGACAGTATTCCTACATCTTCCACTTTTTATTTTTCTGTTGATAAGGTAATACTAATTGGCATATGAAACCATGCTCTCCCTCTTTACATTATCAGAATTAGACTGTAAACCATTGCATTGCATTTTTTTGACACTGCCAGCCAAGTGTGATGAAGATTAGTGAAATAAGATCTAACTATTAATGGCCCGATGAGGAACCTAGCTATTCCTTTTAACCCTGTATCTTTGCTCCTCATTGTGTATTTTCCTCTCTTCAGCCCTGTTCAATCATTGTGGAACTTGCAGCTACAGCATATGAAAAATTTACAGATGAGCTCAGAAAAGCCAAATAGGTAAATTCATGGATGTAGAACCCATTGAAAGCTATTAAACACAAAGACAACACACCTCACTTGGGAAGTGTCTAAGCCTCAGGGTGACTGAAGACACAGCTTACTGTAGCAAATGCTTTCTTTTGCTTACACTATTCTTTAAGTGTGTATTACTGACCATGGGATTAGTCTCTTGACCCTGTATGTCTATTCCAAAAATAGACAAAAATCACTCCAAAGTGTGCACTCAGCTGATGAAACTAGGTTGGAGTTACTGAACATGAACTTTATAGACTTGAGGGCTTAGGAAGAGGCAGAATTATTTGCTGCAATTTTCCTTCTGATTATGGTGCTTCTGAATAAATAAAAATACAGTCTCTGTGACAAGTAGCACTTTTTTTCCCATGAGCAACTGCCTGTGATTTACCAATGTTGTAAGATCCTTCACCAGCAGTGCCATTGCTCGTGTGTAATACAGAGGAAAAGTAATTTTGTGCACTTTGAGACACCCTGAGCTACACTTTATTAGAATGAATCCTACCGTAAAAAAATCTTTTATCCATAGATGTAACTTATTTCAATTTATTTTAATAATCAGGTGAATATTAGAAAAAAGAAACACTCTAAAATCCAAACCTCAAACTAAATGGAAACAAAAAAAACCCAAATAATAATTAAAAAAGCAAAACAGTAGGTCCTAGCAAAATCTTAAACCTCATTCTGCAACATTTGGATTTTCATTTTCATGTGCAGACTAAGCAGGATCACAGCTGTTTTGGAAGATAAGACCTACAGTCAGCACAATCTTACTAAATTAGATAAATGGATTGAATTCTGAAAAATGAGTTGACATGCAGAAGAAAGTGAGATGGTTTAAGTAATAGGTTAGTGTCAAATGCACAAAGGTAGAAGAGAGAAGTTGTCTAGATAGTTGTATCACAAAGTAACATTCAGGGATTGAAATGAATGAAGATGACGTTTATTCAGCTATACTGAATTAGGAAATTAGGATTATCGCGTAAGAAAATGAAGGAAGATTGCTCTGACCTATTACTGGCTCTGCCAGAAGCTAGTTATTTGATATATGTTTTCTGAAAAAAAAAAAAAAAAAAAGCAAGCAAGCAAGCAAGCAGTTGAATACCGGTCAGAAGACATCTAAAATCTTAGAAGTCTTGGAAAATAGAATCATAGAATAGTTTAGGTTGGAAGGGACCTTTTAAAGGTCATCTAGTCCAACCCTGCCTGCAATGAGCAGGGACATCTTCAGCTAGATCAGGTTGCTCAGAGCCCTGTGCAGTCTGACCTTGAACGATCTTTGTGATGGGTTTATACCACAAAATAAACCCTAGATCTAAATCTGCATTTAAATCAAGTATCTGAATTTATCTATAGATTTCAACTTCCTTTGTATCTAAAATATAAGAGATTGTCCTGTATTTACCATTTTGGATTTAGTGTGGAGAAAGCAAGACAGAAAATGAAAAAACAAACTTTTTTTTTAGTAGCAAGTGACTGCTATAGTAGAAACAAGGTGTTTTTGATGTTCCACAAGAACCTGTCAGGTGAATGCTGAAATAAAACACCCTGAGTGTAATAAATGGTTCTTTTCCCATTAAAAAAATGTATAAATTTAAAAAAAACATGGGCAGGGGGATAATATGAGTTCAAAGGGTATGGAAAGCAAATACTGAGTTCTGATTTTGTTGAAACATCTGGTAAGTCTGAAAATGCAAGACTTCTAAGGAAGTTAAGGAGTTTGTGATTTTCTGATCGCTTTGTCTGAAAATAACAAAACCAGTACAATTCTCTCTTCATTTGGATTGCATGTTTAACAAAAACTAGTGTGAGAGGTGAAAGGCCAATGAATTATAGACAGTACTGTAATCTTCCCCTTGGTGCCTCATCTTTCATGTCCCTTTGAACTGAATACTTTTCTTTTTGACAGTTTTTAAACAAATAAAGATTTTTTGTGGCCTGAACTCTCCTGGGTGAATAAATGGAAAATCAACATTCTGCTGGATTTTACAGATTATTTAAACAGACTTAATGGGATTCTCTTATATAACAAAAAAATATAAAACTGAAATGTAATGAGGGTGAAGATACTGTATAATATCATTAAATAGAATTAATATTTAATCAGGAAAATGACATTGCTATGATGGTTATTTGTTCTGAAATAATATACTCTGAAAACAAACTGGATATAGTGTATAAGCTACTGTCTGCAGCCTTTTGAGCACTTTGGCAAATTCATATCAGAAAGTCATTTGTACTGTAAGTGTACCCCCCAACACTTTTGTGTCATAAAATACGCACTTTTTAAAGAGCAAGTACTTAACTAATAAGGTTCATGGTCTTTTGAAGCCAGCTTTATGATGTTCTTTCTCTAAAGAACAATTTAATTAGATATCAAAATGTCACCTGCAGTGAATAAAATCCCTAAATACTTAAGTTAGAGCTGTGTGTTACCTGCAGAACTGAAAGGAATTGATACTTCTATTTTACTGTCTTGCTTTAGAGACTAAGAGGAAAATTCACAATACTTGTTTACCACCACAGGAAACGTTGTCTAACCTAAGATGTGAGTCATTATCCATTCATAAAAGAATTTCCATGGACTTCACTGAGTTTTGGATATGATTTCAGGGGTGTTGTTTTAGCAGAAAATATGGGATAATGTTCGACAATTAATGTTATTAATGACTAATGTTATTAAGGAAATTTTTAAGACTATGCAGAAAATTACTTTGAATATACCCCAAATTATAATTTGTTTAGCCAATAATGATAATCCAAGTAGGGGAAGGAAGCCACCTCTTCCTCTGTTAACTCATTCTGCTACAATTAGATTTCTTTTTTTTTTTTTTTTTTTTTAATTACAGTAACTAATCAACTTTAGGGTCTGTTACTGGACATTGCAAGAACTGCATGAAATCAAATGATTGTGGGGGAATACTAGTGTCAATGTAGTTCTACAGGAAACCAGCACAAAAAGTTATTCAAGCAGTGGAAGTGGTGAACTAACATGTTTTCTATTATGCTTTAAAAAATTATTTTTATTTATTCATCTTTATTCATCTGAGGGGTCAGGGGGAATCCAGATACCATTCCACCAAGTGCAGTAGTCTCATTATGTATGCGCAGTAAATAAACCATAGTATCCCCCTGAAATTGTTTAGTACAGAGAAGACAATTGACTCTTAGGGTTGTTGAAAACTGTAAATTCTTTAGAAACAAATCAGTCAGTGTTTGTTCTTCAATCTTGAGATGGGCTCTAGTGTCAAAACTTGTGGAAATCAGATATCTGTCTCAATAAAGCCTCAAGATATATTTTAATAAAACAAACAGCTTTATTATAAAACAGAGTAAGAATGTAATTTTAAATGCATGTTAAATTTTCTACCACTTCAAACAAATGCTGACATTTTTAATCTTATTCACATTTTCTGTGTATATTAATTATAGATGTAATTTAACAGCCACTAAATATAGAGTCCAATAGAATTTTGGTTAGGCTGAGTGCAGAATAGGTTTCATTGTTAATTAGAGGACTTTAAAGAAAATATTAACATTTTTAAAGATCCAGAATATTTTTCTACTGCTTGAAAAGTTCTAGCCTATTTTAATTGCATTTTTTTTTCTCCTTTTGAAACTTTACTGATAAAAGCCACATTTCAGACCAAAATCTGTGGCTTAGTTTTTACATAGCTGAAGAGGAGACATCAAATACTAACGACACATCCATCAACTTTTAAAGTACTGTTCCACATACTGCAGCAGGAGTATGGGGATTGGTGTGTCTGGTGCTGAGCACCAAGGTCTCCCTTGTGGCAGAAAGAGAGACCAATGCCTCCCTACCACCACTGTGTAATTCAGTACAACCGGCGCATAACAGGATATCATTGGAAAAGTAAAAATCCATCAAATCGTCCTGGAAACTAGGTGAGGAGGAGGCAGACATGACACAGCCTGGAGGCCAGGAAATGAAAGATATAGGATGTGATTCCTTCCCCTGATACTTTTTTTAAATACTTTTTGTCCTGTCATTTGTGTCGTTTTGTTGCAGCTGCTATATGGATACAGCTCCAACAGATTTCCTGTGGCCTTTCTGGTTTTTGTTTTTAATTTTTCTTCCAGTCTAGAAATTTAATTTACACATGGGCAGCCTTAAGCAGTGTTCCCAGATTCATTGTGCGTTCCATATTAGCTGGAGCTGAACAGGCAAGAACAAGGACTGATATCCCCAAAGGTTGTCTGCGATGCTCAACAACTTCGAATGCCCCCAAATCTGCTTATTTTCCCCTGCTCTCAGAAGCATGTGAACCACATTCCTGTGCTAATCAGACTGCTAATTGATTTCATTGGACATCGACTGGACCCATAAAGTTAAAATGTGGGTGGAGTATTCAGTGAAATTACCTGTAAAAATCCATTTGTAAACAATCACTCAGTCTGTAAGGTGACTTTGCAGCCCTTAGGCATGATTAAATAGATTGAGGTCTTCTCTTGCATTTCATGCTGCCTTTTTAAATTTTCCAGCAATTGTTTTGTTTAGATCTTGTGATTTGGCACAAAGTAGCTTTTTAGTCTGTGCTAAATAGAATTTAATGCAAACACTGCCTAAGCAAGGAGAAACTAATTTATTTTTTCCCCCAATTGTTGACTCTTCACAATGGATTACAAAAGAAGTTAATAGTGTCAGAACATGTACGCAAAATCTTTAAGATGGACCACCCAACTTGTCTGTTTAGTTGATATTCTTTCCTCTCCATCAGTTTTGGGTTTTGTTTTTTTTTTTTTTTTCCCCAATCCTCTAACTGTCAATATTTTAATGAGGCTGTTCATAGCTAAAAGGAAAGCACAGATTAGATCAGATACCACAGGGAGTTTGTAAAATCAAAGCTTACCCTTTCATAAGTCTGATTAACAGACAACTAACAACTGTTAGGTTGTGCTGAAAACCAGAGTTCCAGTTAAATAAAAATATTTACTTATCTTTAAGGCACAATATTTCCTATCTAGTTTACATAAAACTTTTAAGCATTTTCTGTTATGAATATTATATTGATTTCTATAAAGGATATCATTGACAC